>NC_139034.1:89021532-89194032 GCF_964662115.1 Mustela nivalis
GATGATTCCCCCTGTGGTTTGGGGGCTCCCGCCGTGCCGGGAAGGTCTGCATACGGGGGGCTCCCGCCGTGCCGGGAAGGTCTGCATACGGGGGGCTCCCGCCGTGCCGGGAAGGACAGGCAATCCCTGGAGGACGTCACCTCGCCCTGTGACCCAAGCTGCTGGCAGAAGGAGACCCGCAGTCAGCCCCAGTGGGGACACGCCCAGAGTCCCACGGGCGAAAGGAAGTGAAGCCTGACGGCAGTGAGATGTCCGAGCAGTGACTTGAGTCACCGGCCCGAGTGATGACGCGGAAGTGTTGTCGGGGTCACCGCCCTACACGGAGACTCTGAGCGCGTCTGTACACGGCACGGAGGCGCCGAGGCAGGGCTTACCAATAAAGGCGAAGAAAGCAGAAGTTTAGGAGTGAGTCGTCTGAGTCGTGCTCCCCCGGGGGGACCTGCTGGTTCTCCTGAACCCACCCACCTCGCAGGACTCGCCCCCTTCCCGGGGAAGACGCTTTTCAGGCGCTGACGCGGGGGACGGGTGGCACGTCCCCACCGGAGGTCGAGTGCTGGGGACATTCTTCGTCTCCAGCGCGTCCTTAGTTGACAGGACACCCGAGGGCGTCCGATCCCTGGGACCGTTTTCCCGCGCCGAGGACCCGCGGCGCTTCAGCCTTGCCGCCTCGGCACAGCGCCGTCGGAAGAGGCGGCCTGGACTCAGGAAGGGGAAGGTCTTGGGTCGGAGCCGCGCACCTCTGGGCGGCCAGTAGGCAAGCCGCAGACTGTCGCCTGGAGCCCGTGCGAGGGCCCGCGGCCGGGGAGTCTGGGAGTCCGGGGAAGTTCGAGGGGAGCGGTGCGGGCTTTTCGGCCAGAGGAACCCGGGCGCAGAGTGCGCGCTTGGGCCGGTTTCCTGCTTGCAGTGGGCGACGCTCCTTCCCTGGGGTGGGGTGGCCTGGACTCACGCAGGCCTTTTAGGTCTGTCAAGTCAGGGAAACCCACCCTGCCCTGGGCAGATCCTGTTCTTGACGTTGAAACGGGATGTGGACTTTTGGCGACCTGTAGGGAGTCTGGTCAGAGGGCTTCCCGGGCCCGACAGAGCCAGCAACAGCAGGGTCTCCCGAGACGTGGTGACATGGTGTTTGAAGACAGGGTCTCTTCACTGGGCCCCAGATCCTGCCTGGCTGGTGACAGGGGAGAGGTAGGGGCTGGGGGAGCGTGGACGGGGTCGGGCATGGGGCTGACACACCTCTCCTTGTTCGTCCTGAAGGGCGTTCCAAGAGAGGCACAGTGGCTCTGGGTTCCCAGCCGGAGGCCCAGCCGCCAGGGGTGGAACCAGTGGGGGAGCAGGAGCCTGGCGCCCCATTTCTGCCCTGAGAAGGCAAAGCCATCAGCACGTCCCTAAGGCTCCAACACGTCCTGCATAAACTTGAATGCTTCTTAGGTCTTTAAAAAGGGCCGACACCTGGTGTTAATCTGAGGCTGTCGAGTTTGCCTGTTCTTTCCACTTTTCCGTAAGTTTGCAATTATTTCTGAATAAAAGGTTTAAAATGCTAGGACCAAGCGCATGGCTTCACTCTCCCTGATCAGGGGCTCACAGTGAGTGCTGGCGGCGCTGTGGGCCCAGCCCCTGGGTTCTGCTGCCTCCGGAGCTCAGGTCCCCCCAGACGCCGAGGGGTCCTGCCGCGCCTGCGTGCACGTCCTTGAACTCTTCTTCCGTCCTCGGCTTGGTTTTGGCTGTCCTCTGGCTGCAGGTGGCCAGTGTCCTCGGGGCAGGCCCATCTGCCCCATGCGGGGCATGTGCATGGCGGGGGCAGGGGTCTCAGACTGGGTCCGAAGCCGCGGGGTTTGCATGTGTTCACTCGGGGGCCAGGGTGACTGTCCAACAAACGATAGAATCAACTGACCAAAGAATCAACTGACCACAAACTTGTCACCGGCTGTTAGCACTTCCCAAAGTCATGATTTTAAGATGTCCACAACCAGGGGGACAAAATGTGGGACCCCAGGCTGCGGGAGCACAGGCCCCAGGATGCAGGGTGTGGAGCCAGACACGGAGCCGAGGCCCAGCTGCATCCCGGCTGGCGGGGCTCAGGCAGGTCTCCTCCTGGCCTCTGGACCACCGGGCCTGCAGGCTGGACGCCCCTTCCTGCGCCCTGGCCCCTCTGGGCCCAAAAAATCCCTCGGGACGGGGGCAGCGTGGTGGGACCTCGAGGGCCGTGCCAGGGCCCACCAGGCACTGGCTCCCTTCCCCGGCCAGCCCGGCCTCGAGCCTTCGGTCCTGTGTCTGCGGCTCCTGGCCTCGGCTCCGGCTCCCCACACCCGGCCGCCGGCTGCGCTCGCTCTGGCTTCTGAGCAGACGCCGAAGGGCTTGGGTCAGGCGGGCAGCCTCGGAACCCCTGGCTTCACGGTTTGCCCTGTCAGTGGGTGTTGCTCAGCACATCGGAGAGAAATTTCCTTCAAAGCCACTTGTTCTGGGGGGGGGGGTCCCCTCCATCCCGCGCTGCAGGAGTCTCAAGGGGAGGCGTGGCCTCCTCCGCGCCTGTTTGCTTGCTCAGACGAGGGGATCTGTGGCCGGGGTTTGTCTTTGCAGGGGAGGCGCGACGGTCCCCCGTGGTCACTGCAGGCTCCCTGCTTCCCGGCCGGCTGGGCGGCTGACGACACAGAGCACCAGCCCCTGGGACTCAGAAGGTCGTTCCCGGCAGGAGATGGTCAGAAAGCCTGATTTCTACCCCGCGGGGCCTTTAGGCGGATCCTCTGGGCTGTGGGACTCGTGGTTCTGGTTTATCACGAGAGACACGGGAGCAATGGGGTCGGGGTGGACTTGTGGCTAATAGAGCTGCTTTGCGGTTGGGACTGACCATGGTCAGTCGGTGGGTGGCATGGTCCCTCTCCCTCCTGGGGGCCACAGCTCCCCATCCACAGCTGCCCCTGAGACGCCATCTCCAGGGTCATCGGAAACCCAGGTTGTGGGTGCGACTGATGTCTGTTCTATGTAATTCAGACTATTAAGAAGTAGTTCATCCTGACTGGACACTGAAGGTCAGACAGAAAATGAAACCAAGTCACCAGCGCTTCTGTGTCAGGAGAGGATTTACTGAAAAGTTCAAGTCTGACACCAATTCTTTGTCTGTCATGGCAGACGGCGCCCAGCGGGCAGAATGTCTGTGTCCCCAGAACGCGTGTGTGGTGGCCACTCTGCCCTGCCGTGGCACCAAGAGGCGGGCCGGCCCCTGGGACGTGGTCAGGGTCAGACGGGTCAGACGGGTCACGAGGACGGAGGCCGCTGTGGTCGGATTATGTCCAGACAGAGGGAGCCAGAGCCCGCGGTCTGCCGTGGACAGGAGGGCAGGACGAGGTCGGCACCCTGTCTCAGGCCGCTGCTTGGGCTGTGGCGACAGGTGTCCGTGGTTCAGGCTCCCCCGTGGCACGTGTTACGGCGGCCATCAGGCCAATGTAGACGCAGTGGCGAGACGTCCCAGACGGGGCGGTGGGCGCTCCCGTGGGGCTAGCCTCCGCCCAGGACAGGGGGGCGCGACGCCCAGTCAGAAGGGGTGTCTCCACGTGGGACGAGAACCTTGATGTCAGCAGCGTGGGTTCCGCCCGCAACCAGGTGGACACTGACTGGATCCCCGGAGGGAGAGGCGGAGCGGAATCGGCAGTCGGGCGGCGAGGGCTCAGGGTGGTCACCACGGGGCCTCAGGGAACCTGCACATGGCGGCAGCACCAGCCTCCCGGTGCCCGGCCCCGCACAGCCCTGCTGGCCGTCCTCTGTCCGTCCTCACGGGCTGCGGGCCGTGTCCCACAGGAAGGTGGCTCAGCTCTGCCCGGAGCTGGTCTGGCAGGTGCGGTCACAGGTGGTTTCCTGCGCTCTGCTTAGGGCCCGGCCAGGATCGCATCGCGCTGGGAAATGGGAGCCATGGACAATCAAAGTGACGGCCCGACCCTTGGCCCTGCTGTGTCCCCGGGGGTGGGCACCGTGTCTAACCCGGGCGCCTTCCTTGCTGGCACTGCGATGCTCTGATTCTCCGTGGAGGCTGGGCACAGACTAGTGGAGGGAGCACGGAACAGGGCTGGAGGTGGTGGACGTCTGTTGGGTGGTTGGTGGGCGGCCGGGCGGGGATGGTGGGGGAGGGTTGGCCGGCCCATGAGTAAATGAGCCCTTGTCCTTCCCCGTGGACACCTGTTTTGTTATGGGGGGGGGAGGGCACGGCAGCCTGCAGGCAGGTGCTCCCTGGCGTCCTGCTGCTTCCCACCCCCTGCACGCTGGCCCGGCTGCTCTGGGAGGAGCCCCAGTGTGTCCTGCCCCATGTCCCCCTCCCGGCCGACTGCAGCAGGCTTTGGTGTCCCTCCTTGAGGCTCCGAAACCCGGGGCAGATGGGTCTGACGTCACCCCGGCCCCTCCTGACGGGGGGACGCGACTGTATTCCACGCATGTGTCTTGGTCCCTAGGAGCCCAGGCCCCTCACCGCGGGAAGATGCCAGTTCTTTGCCAGCGAGGTGGGGTACGTGCCCGACGCCCACCAGATGGAGGTACGTAGGGCGTGCCGGCATGGTGGACCCCACAGGCTCTCTGTGCCCCCATCAGAATCAGAATCAGAAGGGTTTGCCTCTCACGTGCTTCCTGACCTGTGGGACACATTGTGCCTGTGGCCCTGTGGCTGCCGGCTGCCCCCGGTGACACGGCGGTGACACGGTGGTCCCACTGCCCACCAGCGGGTTGGGTGCGGCTCTGCTCTCTGTGCTCACGACCCCGTCTGACCCCGATCACTGTCCACCAAACGATGGCTGCCTGGACGGCCCAGCTTGGCCGAGCAGGCTCCTCGAACTCTCCCAGCATGAGGGGTCTGCCGCCCCCCCAAACCACCAGGCCTGGAATGGGTGCGGGGAGGGGGAGGTCCGGAGACAAGGCTCAGGAAGTGCGGCTGCCTGGCTGACCTGGGCACGTGGCCGGGTCCTGGCTCCCAGGGCGGCAGCCCTACCCACTCTAGGGTGGGGGAAGGTGGGGCCTGACGAGGTCTCTCTCTCCACCTGTAGGTCACCTGTCACTCCTCGAGCGGCGCGTGCCCCCTGAAGGTGAAGAGCAGCTCGTGCTACTGCTGCGAGCTCTATAGGTGCCAGAGGTGAGGGGCGGGGTCCCTGCCCCCAGCCCCCAGCCCCCAGCCCCCTGCCCCCACCCCGGCCACGGCCCTGCAGTCCGCCACCTCCTCTGAGAGGAAGGGGAGTTGATTCCATCTCACAGACGAGAAGCGGAGGCTCGCAAGGTTGTGTAGGGGTGCAGGGAGGGCCGTGGCCTCCTGTCCCAGGGTCGTGGCTCTGTGGGAGCCAGGGCCCCGGAGTTTCTCGGGGCTCCCTCCCGAGTTGGCCGGGGCCTGGCCTGGTGGCTGCGGCCAAGGCTCCCTTCCCTTGGGCTGGGCTGGCTGGCGAGAACACGGCCCTCTGGCCGCCTCTAGATGCTTCCCCGCCCGTCCTCTGTGCGCAGCGGAGGGCACGCTGCTCTGACAGGGGCCGGAGAGCCTGCCAGGCTGCCGGCGGCCTCCCCACACTGTGGGGGCCTCCCCGGGACGGGCCCGGGGCACCAATTAGGGTTCACAGCCGGCAGACCTACATTCCAACCAGTGGGGACCTCAGGGATTGCTTCTTGGGGACCCCTCCCCAGAATGGTTGAAAACCCCACGGCTTTAAGCAGGAAGCCTCTTCCCCCAAATGAGAGTCTCATCCCTTTTTCAAGCTCCATCGGGAGAAGGTGCACCGGCATGGGGCACGGTCGCCGGCCTCCCCCATGACCCCATGCACGGAGCCCCGTAGGCCGGTGCTGGGAGGACCCGGACGAACGGCCTCCTGTGCTCATGGCTCAGCCACGAGACCCGGTGCCCTGAGGAGACCCGGTCATCACCCTGCTGCCTGGGTCTGCATTTGGGGAGTGGGCTTGGCTGCTCCTTCCTGCTCAGAGGCCTGGGACCTTTCCCCGGAGGGATTTCTGGACGCCCTGGGGGACAGCCTTGCCCCCACAGCCCCAGGGAGCATCTGGGTTGGTTCCTGGGATGTGGTTCCCCCACCACAGCCCGGCCTGCGGGGTCTTCATGGCCGAGAGCTCAGCTTGCCGGATTCGGAGCTCACGCCGTGGCACACTGTGCCCCGCCCAGCTGGCCTGTCCCCTCCATGCCGGGGTGGGTGACACTTCCTTCTCTTTGGGCAGCACAGAGCACCCTCCCATCTACTACGAGTTCGTGGGCGTGCGCTCCTGCCGGGACGCGCTGCACCTGTACCGGCTGCTCTGGGCCTCCGCGGTGCTGAACGTGCTGGGTGCGCTCCTGGGTGTCCTCACGGCAGCTGTCCTGGGGGCCTTCAAGGACATGGTGAGTCGGGCCCCAGCGCTGGCGCTCCAGACAGCTCGGGGCTGGAGGCCGCGTCCGCTGAGCTGGGCTGAGTGCGCCTCCTTGTCTCCACCTCCACATGGGAAAACAGAAGCTGGTGTTAGCCCCAGGGCAAGCCTTCCAGCCATTCAGAGAAGTGGGTCATCTGAGGTGTGGGCTACCCCAAACCACGCGAGAGGGAGGGGCCATCGAACCTGCCCTGGTCAGTTCATCCCCCACCCCCTGCACAGGGAGCCCCGAGCCTCCTGCCTCGTACCCAGGGCTTGGGTCCGTACTTGCCCAGGTGGATGGGGCTTTAGGGCTGGGCACCCCGGCCGGCCCCGACCGAGCCGCCCCGCCGAGCCTCCCCTCGGGCAGCACCCTGCCCTGCTTTTCTCTGCGCGGGACAGCAGCTGGCCCTCGCCCTGCCTTACCCCCAAGAGCAGCCGCGCCACCCCTTCCTGAAGCCGGTCGCAGACTCCAGAGAGCTCCCGGCCCCCACTTAAGTTGGGGAGGCAAATGTGAGCACACACTCCAGCCCCCACAGGCCCCCCACACGAGCATCCACAGCCGGCGCCTCCCGAGTGCTCTGGGGATTCGGTCATGGCCATTTTCAGGGGCCGGTCCTCGGTGAAATTGCCGGACTGTTCTCCCGGGGGGAACATCGGTGAAGGCCACAGGGCCGGTCACAGCCTCACGCCGGACGGTTTTCTCTCTCAGACCCAAAGTCTCGGGTCTTTTAAGAGAGAAGGAAAGTGATTCCTAACCGTTCACACCTACTGAGTACCTTGTACACCTAATGGATTTTTTAATTTAAAGATCATCTTTAGGAATAAAGCCACTTCCTTAGACCGCCAGACGCTCGGCCCGGGCGCAGGGAGGCAGGGGTGAGACTCGGGGCTGTGGGAGGGTCCCCGGGGCAGGGAAGCCTCATCTAACCCACTCCACATGAGGAAGATAGGTGGAGAAATGCGGCCCGCGAGTCCCCACGCTGGCGGCTGGGCCCCGGTGACCCGACGCCGATGGGCAGGTGCAGGGAGAGAGGTCTGAGCCAGATGGGGCTCCTGGGGTCCCCAGCAGAGCAGAGCTGCCCAAGGCAACATGTTTCGCTCCTTCGTGGGAGACCCCAAGCCTGCTCGTCCCTCCAAACCCCAAAATGGCGCAAGCAGAGTCGGGCCCTGCGGTAAGGCCCCCAGGCCGCGGGATGTAGCGGTTCCCTCCGGCCGGGTGGCTCCCCCCCACACCAGGTCTCACGTCTTGAGGTGCCTCCGTGAACCTGGCTCCAGTCCCCCAGGATGGCGGGGAGCTCAGCCCCGCACCCGCAGGAGATGCTCAGCAGGGTACGGCCGTGACCGTGGCCGGGGAGCTGTGGGCCGTGACCGTGGCCTCCCCCGCAGCTCCCCGTCCTCTCTCCCAGCACCCTTGGTTGCCCCTCGGAGTGCCCAGAGGCCGCCCAGGGCAGGGGGCCAGGAGGTGACAGGTGGGTCCTTCTTCCGGGACGTGTGCGTGCAGGCAGACGTGGGTGTGCTCGTGGCTCCCGCGTGGCCTCCCCTCTGCGGCTGCCCCACTCCCCACTGCTCAGGACCCGTCTCCCCTTCCCTTCAGGGGGCAGCCACGCGTCTTCAGACCCTCCCTCTCTGCCGCCGAGGCCCCTCCCCGACACGGCAGGGCCTGCCCTGTGGTGTCCTTGGGGGAATCCAGGTCTGTCCTCGTAGAGAGGGAGGCCCCTCTAGTCTGGAGCCCCCTCTGGGGAGGGCTCCATGCCGCGCACCCTCGCGGGGTGACAGATGGGTGGCCCAAGTCCTGTTTCCTTTGGAGAGTGGAGTCACCGGCGAGCTCACAGGAGCAGGTCCTGGAAGGGCTTTGGTGTTCTTTGCCCTTTTCCAGAAATCCCTGCAACCGGGGGCTGTGGCCTCTGCCGCAGGGGTTTTAAGATTTATTATTTTTGTGGGGGCGAGAGTGTGCACATGGGGAGGGGCAGAGGGAGAGAATCCCCAGCAGACTCCTCACTGAGTGCGGAGCCTGACGCGGGGCTCATCCCACCACCCCGAGATCATGACCTGAGCTGACCTCCAGAGTGGGACACTAACTGACACATGGCCCAGCCTAGCGTGTCGGCAGGTCCCTGAGGCAAACAGAAAATAAAAAGCAACAATAAGCCCTGCTCTGAGCGGTTTAGTTCTGGCTCGAGAGTGACTTCTCCCTTGCAGGCGTCAGAGGAGCGTAGCGGAGGACAGGGCTCTGCAGGCCGTTGGCTCGGAGCCCAGGGTGGCCGGGCTGACACATGTCCGTTCTGGCAGGTCCCCCTGTCCCAGCTGGCTTACGGCCCCTCTGCTCCACCTCAGACCCTCTACGACCCTGCCCAGCAGATCCTGGCCTACGCGGGCTTCTGCCCGGCACCTGTGGCCCTCCCCACCTGCTCGACCTACCCTCTGCCTCTCCAGGTAGGCCCAGCGTCGCCCAGGGGAAGCCGGGGCACTCCCATCATGGGCGGCGGTCGCCCCCAACAGCCCTGGTCCGATGGGACACGAATGGGAGCTCGGTGGGGAGAAGAGGGGCCCCACGGCCTCCCCTCCCCCAGTCTGGTTGCAGGGTAGCAGAGCGAGGGGCTTGGGGACAATGGAGGGACGCGTGGCAGGCCTCTCCGCATTCCAGGCCTTTGCTGCGTGTGGCCCTGGTGTGTGCCGTTGTCCAGACCGGGAGCCTTTTCTGACCCAGGTCTGGGTCCCTTGGAAGTTCGCCTCGGAGGCCTGGCCGGGAGCCTGGGGCCTGTGAGCTGCTCTTCCGGGGAAACCGCAGAGCTTGCCCTCAGCCATGCCCTGCCCACGGCAGCGGCCACCTCATAGGGCCAGCGCAGTAGGACACATGGGCCTGGGGACCCTTTGGGTTGTCTGGTGGGGCTGAGACCTTGCTCCTGGAGTGGCGCCGGCCCCCAGTCCTGGCTTCAGCTTCTCCGTGTCAGCACAGCTCCGTCTAGGGCCTGGGGGAGCCACACACCACCCTGGCTGGTGCCCGGGCGTGTCCGTGAGGTGCAGAGGGGCCTCCCCAGTACAGCAGCACAAGGGGCTGGGAGCAGGTGCGGGAGGCACTGGGGAGCCCAGGACACGGGGCGCGGCATGCCGGGGAAGGCTGTCGCCTGCAGTCGGCCAGGGGAGGGCAGCTGGGTGTGCACGGAGTGTGCTCAGGCGTCCTGGCCCGGTGCCGCCTCCTCTCGCCTGGAAAGTGAGGCTAGCGGTGGAGCTCCCTGGGGTGGGCGGGGCCTCCAGTTCCCGGAGGGGACCCGCCACAGACGTCTACCCAACGTCTCCGTGGGGCTGTGCCAAGGGAGGCCTCCCCCTTCCCGGGAAGCGTGGACTAGGCCCCTGCGTGGGCACTGGCTCCTGGTCCCGTGGGGTCCATGGGTGTGAGGCTCCTTCGAGCAGCCAGTCCCCAAGCGGGGGAGGCCTGGCTCGAGAGTGTCTTGTCCACCTCCGTGACAGGGGAGGAGCGATCCCCCGCACCGCTCAGCCCCAAGGGCGGGCACATCCCACGTCCCTGGGCACAGCCTTCTCACCAGCCCGGCAGCCTCGCCTTCCCTAGAGCGGCACCACGTCTGCCTCCAGGCATCCCTCTCGGTCCCCACCACGGGGAGGACGACATCCCTTGCCCATGGCCTGCGTCCTAAGGGCCGTGCTGTGCTTCTCATCCCTTCAGTTTGCCGAGCCCAGACCGAGACCCACCACTACAGGGAGCCTGCCTCCGTAGCTCGTGGGCCGCCTTCGGGGACAGACCCTGGTGCAGGCACGTGGAGCTGAGTGCCGGCCGGATGGGCCCGGTGGTCACTCACTCATCCGCTCTGGGTTGCGGAGGCACGCCCCCCAGGGCTGGGCCCCGCATCCTGTCAGGACGCCTGCTCCCATCGGACGCCTCGCACAAGCTTGGCCATGCGAACGGGTGCACCCCAAGGGCCGTCCCTGACTCGTCCTGGGCACCCGCCGGTCCTCGGAGGTGGGCGTTGCTGGGGGCTCTTCGGAGCTGGGTCCTGAGCCGGGGCCCTGGGCGGATGTCCGGGGTCACAGTGCGTCTCCACGGGAGATGCGATCCCCGTAGGGCCCGGCGCGGTGGTGACCCGCATGTCCGCCCCATTCCGTCCTCGGCCACCGCTGCGGCCTCTGGCTTGTCCGGACACAGATGCCCCCTCTTAGGCCCCCAGGGCGGGCCTGGGCTTTCCTCCCTGGGCCTCCTCGGCCGCTCTGACCAGCGTGTGCAGGAGCAGCGTCAGCGACGCACGGACCATCGGATCGCGATGACTGGGGGGTGCCCTGCGTCTCCTGCGAGAGACTTGGAACTGGGGCCGTGCTTCCCTGACCAACAGAGTGGGAAGGGGGCGGTTCGAAGTGCTGCCACTGGCAGCAAATTACCCCCGGAGAGCGGAGAGCGGATGGCAGGCAGGGGCTGTTTGAGCCGTTCGAAGAAAGACAGATCTTAAAGGGGACCCAGCTTCCCTGCTCCCAGTGGCCGCCGGTCAGGACACGCAGGAGGGGCTCGGCGTCCTGACAGGCGCGAACGGATGGAAGCAGAAGTCCGGCTGCAGCCCAAGAGCGAGCGGTGTCGCGGTGTCTCGTGTCCTTTCCCTGCGGGGCCACCTGTGGGAGCAGCGCTGTGCCGGGGACAGCCTGGTCACCAGAGGTTTCCCTCCTGATTCACGGCAGTTTTCCTCATGGTCTGTGGTGGTTTAACCTGCAGCTCATGGGGGGCCACTCCGCGGCCTCTCGGCCTCTGACTTTGGGGGGAGAGCCGGGGACACGCGCGGCGACAGGAGCTCCCCACGGACCGGAGACAATGTTCTCTGGAAGTCTGGTCTGTCCCCCAAGGTCAGAAGGGAGAAACGGGTGGGCAGGGCCCCGGCCATCAGACTCCGAAGCCCGTGCTGGTGGCTCCCCGTGGCCGGGCCCTCGGGTTCAGCCGCAGCTTGTGAGGAAGTTCCCCTTTGAGAGCGCTGAGGCCCCCCCGGCCTGCTCGGTGGGGAGGGTCCCTGGCGCCCAGGAGGGTCGTGCCAGCCTCTCAGGGCCCCGGACGCCTGGCGGGGGCAGAGCGAAGGGACCGTGGCACCGGCAGGAGCCTGGAGCCCCCAAACACAGCGCACCTCCCGGCGGGACCGTCACGCACTTAGATACCGCGTTAAAGGAGGCGTTTTTAACCGTTCGAACGTGTGGGGAAGGAGTTTAAGAGGTTGTTGGCAGGTGGAGAAAGACTGGAAATTGGTTGATTTAAAATCCGCGCCAAAACCAGCATTTTCCTTCTCAGAATCACTTTTACTCGAGTCTGCGTGTGTCAGTGTCTCCCAGGGAAACAGATCCCACGGGACGTGTGCACGCGTGCCACGATGCAGAGACCGAGACACAGACACGGAGACACAGAGAGAGACAGAGACAGAGAGACACAGAGAGACACAGAGAGACACAGAGACAGAGAGACAGAGACAGAGACAGAGAGACAGAGGAGAGATATGGAGAGAGAGACAGAGAGGTGGAGAGAGACAGAGACAGAGGCAGAGAGACGGAGACAGACAGGAGGACGGATGAATCCCGGAGCCCCCAGGCAGCACAGGTGAGGCTGCGGACGCGGGAAGAACGGCTCCTGAGAGCCCAGTCGGTCTCGAAGCTGAGCCCCCTGCCCTGGGCACTCGGTCTTTTCCTCGCAAGCCCTTCGGGGACGGGGTTGGTGTGTGTGTCAGTCGCATCTAGAAAACACCTTCATATCCACATGCAGCTGGTGTTAGAGCCTCTGGACACCAAGGCCTGTCCGAGTGGACACATGAGATTAAACACTGAGCTGTATTGAAAATGCTGATGTCTTAATTTTCCCTGAAACTATGAAATGCTGGGGGAACCCAGAGGACCCCCCAGCCCCGATGCTCTGGGTGGCCTCTTCCTTGGACATGTCTGCACTTTGGGGCCGGACTCGCGCACAGCAGGCACACGGCGAGAAGCTGGGTTTCCGAAGGTGGGAGTCTCGGCAGGCGCCACACGTGCCACAGGTGTGCAGGGGAGGCCCCCGCAGACCAAGCGGGCCCCGCTCCGGCCACGCTGGTGTGGTCTGATCGAGGAGTCTGGGTCAGGTGGGTGGCCCCGGTGCAGGGGAGCCCGGGCCCCAGGAGGGCTCTCTCTGGGGTGCTGTCGTGCTCGCGTGGACTGTGCAGGGCTAGACCCTCCGCTGACCCAGAACACACTCTGTCCCTTGCAGCTCTGCGGCCACTTCCCCGCCTCGACTCCCAGGGACGCCCCTGTGTCCGAGGACGCGCAGCCTCCCAATGCCCCGCCTCTCCGAGTGCCAGCCTGCTTCCTCCCGGGGGTGAAGCCTCCACCTGCGCTCCCTGACACATGGGGGTAGATGGAAAATTAACTTAGTTTCGGTTTCTTAAAAAACAAAGCAGCCTCTGCACACCCCGCTTCTGTGGCCAAACTCCCAGAGACGTCAGGGGAATGTTCTGAGGTCTGCGCCTTCTTTCCCTCCTGGGCACATATGTGGGCAGAGAGGCGAAGACCAGCGGTGGGACAGAGCCCCAGGCGCCCAAGGCCCCAGGCAGCACCTCTGCTCGGCTGCCGCGCCCAGAGCGGACGCCAGACCCTGAACAGATCCAGCGCTCCTGGCCGGAGCCCCTCGGTCTGCCCTCACTTCCTGAACAAAAGTCACTCTCCCGCCATCTCCCGCGCGAGCCTGTTCTTACTATTCTGCAAGGGGAATACGGCCCCGTGTGCCCCTGCAAGGGTCAGGTTTTAAGGAGAGGTGCTGTATGTGTACATACGTACACCCGTGACCCCAGGACGCGCAGCCCTGCTCAGTGCCCTCTCTCGGCGGCTACTTGCTGGGGATGAAGAGACGCTTTGGCTCAGACATCAGATGCTGCTCGTGAGGTGCGTGCGTTCCCCGAGGTCTGCCTCCTTCCTAACCTGCCGTCATACCTGCAAAAACACTTGCTACCTGAGGCTGCGGGCTTCCTATCCAGGGCTGCCAGCGGCCGTCTCTCACGGATGGTTCTAGAGGCGGCCCGGTCTGTTCCGCAGGGAGCTCCATAGGCCCCCCCCGCCGCAGGGCAGATCGCTAGACCCCATCTCTCTGCTGCAAGTGGGTGGCTTCTGAGGATTCAGCTAGAGCCTGGGGGGCAGCTCGGCCTCCCGCTGACCCACTGCCACTGACCCAGGCACACCTGGAGCCCCGGGTGGGCACCCACCTGGGCAGTGATCAGTCCTGGTTGAGTGACAGGCCAGAGTCGTAAACTAGTCCCGGATCATGGTTGGGGGTAGAGATAAGATGGGGTGGGGGGTGGGGGGCGGGGAGGCGAAGAGAAGAAGGCAGGCAAGCAGACTCAGCCTCCTGCTCCCTCTGCTGGCGCGGACGCAGGTCCAACAGGCCCCGCTCTCGGGCGCTGGAAGGCCTCAGTTTTCTGGGCACCACGAACGCTCTCTCTGCAGAGGGTGAGCGCGTTCCCCTGTGGGGGCCGTGGCTGGAATACAGGACACAGGAGGCCGCGGGTCCAGCTAACTGACCCCAGGAAGGCCCTTTGTCACAGACGAGAAAGCCACTGGTCTAGCAGATGCCTTCCGTCCCGGCAGGGGCGTCGAGCTGAATTCACACTCTGAGCCCAGACGGTCTGGCCGCCCAGCCCGGGCCCGCGCGTGGCTTCCTCTCCACAGACTCCAGGTTTGCAGCCGGGAAGCAACGGCACGTTTGTCCAGAGGAAATCCCTCCTATCGTACAGGGCTGCGAACAGGGGACATGGAGGCCTCTGAGGAGGCTGCTCTGGGGTGAGGGTCCTGGGGCACCTCCGTGTGCGGCTCCCGCTTCGGGGACCCCACAACCCCCTCAGGGGCCTGGAGCTAAGGAACCAGCACAGCGTGGCTGAGGCCGGTGGTCCTGCCAAGCTGAGGGGCTGCTGAGCTCGCTGTCCCGTGGGGTCTGGACGGGGAAGAGGGGCCGGCTCTGGGGCCTCCAGGCTGTGCCCCAGACCCCCGCCGGCCCGCAGGGAGCAACCCGCTTCCTCCCAGGCTTGGGGCTGCTCCTCACAGGGCCCAGCCTGACGGAGAGCCGCTGGCAGCAGTGCGGCCGGTGCTGGGAACCGCACCACCGATCGCCGAAGGCAGCCAGATGCCAAGACACGGGGACAGCTTTGACCTCGGCACCCACCCCAGGGTCAGAGGCACATAGCAGTGTCCGTGTTTCCCAAGACTGTTGACACCAACGTCACCCAAAGGCACTTCTATCTCCCTGGGAGCCCAGAACTGATAAAGATATTAGACTCCCAGCCAACAATTCTGCTCTTGGCCACAAGAATGTCCTTATCCCCTGTCCCAGCCACAAAGAATGCCAACAATTCAACTCCCTCCTGGTGACGGCTCCGGCCCCTTGCAGTCCCCAGGACAGCTCCCCCACCCCTGGCATGTGGTGCCTGTTCACGCCAGGCCCGCAGTGTGTTGTGGGTACTATTCCCTGAGGGAAAAAAGTCTCTGCCAAAGCCTCTGCCGTCACAGTGACAGTCACTGGCCGGTCTGTACCCGAGTGTGGGTGCGCCGAGGGTCCTGGCCTGGCAGCTCTGATGGGCACCATGATGAGTGGGTCTCGGTGGGGCCTCTCCCTGAGCCCCGTCCTTGGCTGAGCTACCCCCCTCTTTCCCGACCACTGACTGGGGTTGGCACTCAGGGGACCCGGACCGGGGGCTGCTCACGGGTGCGGGGCTCCCTGTTGGGGGGCGGGAAATGTTCTAGCACGGGACGGTAGTTGTGGCTGCACAGCGTCACTATGTATAAAACCCACTGAACTGTACGTTGTTAAAGGGTGAATGTTATGGTTTGTGACTTGTACCTCAGTGAAAAGAGGGCAGGAGGCCGTATCAGCGTGTGTGAAGCCGGACCAGTAGAGCACGTGTCCAGTGGACAAGAAGACAGTCATCATTGCCACGAAGCCGGACCCCTCGCTGAGCAGAGAAGCCCTCGGAACCTTCGGGGAAACGTCGTCTGACCTACAGGAAGAAGAAAATGTCGAGGAGGCAAGGCCCTTACGCAGCTCGTGGCTTCGTGGGTGGCAAAAGTTAGAAATGCGCGTCTTTCCATTCTTCGTGTCTGAAGGTGATTTAACGATGAAGACGAATACATACACACGCAGAAAGAACGCGTAGAGCGAGGCACAAGGCGGTGCGACTGGCAGAGAGGCAAAGACAAGCGTGGCCCGGACGAGGTGCCCTCCCTGCCCTGCCCAGCACAGGGTTTGTGCGGACGTGTTCTCACCTCCTTCCGGTCAGTACCGGAGAGCGTGGTTGCTGGGTCGGACGGCAGGCGTGGGTTTGGCAGACAGCCTTCCAGGCGGCCACGCTGTCCTGCACTGCCTGTGGCGTGAGGGCCTGGCTGCTAGAGGGCCAGCACTCGGGCTGGGCGTGACCCAGACCATGGCCGCCCTGGTAGGAGGGCAGCCGTGTCTCATTGTCACTTTCGTTTGTCATTCTGTGGGGACGGTGCTGAGGAACCCCGCTCAGGTGCTTACTAGCCAGCTGGGCCCCTGCTTTGGGAACGTTGTCTGTTCAGGTCTTTTGCCCATTTTTATTTGGGTTGCTTGTTTTCTTGTTGAGTTTCAAGAGCTCTTCGTATATTTTGGGTACCAGTCCCTTGTCAGATGTGTTTTTGCAAATACTTTCTCCCCATCTGAGGCTTGTCTTCTCCTTTCAACGTTGTCTTCTGGGCAGCAGAGGTTTAGGCTTGTTGAAGTCCAGCTTGTCTGTCCTGTCCCTCACGAATGATGCCTCTGGTACCATGTCTGCCACGTCACCACCACCCACAGTCTCAGAATTTGGTAGTTTTCCCCTTTCCCTGTAGATACGTGACCTGTTTGCGGTTATTTGTGAAGGGGTGAGGTGTGTGGCTGGAGTCATTTCTCAGCATGTGGATGTCCACTCGCTTCAGCACCATTTGCTGAAGAGACGGTCTCCGCTCCGTTGTGCTGCCTCTGCTCCTTTGTCCAACCCCGGTGACCGCATTTGTATGGATCTGGTTCAGGGCTGTTTGTGCCACGGATCTGCTCATCCAACAACACCAGCCTGGACTGACTGTGGCAACTTTGCAGTAGGCCTTGGAGTCAGAGAGTGTCAGTCTTTTAGCTCTGTTCTTGACTTTAACGTCGCTCAGTATTTAAATCTTTCCTTTACTGTTAGAGCATTTTGGGTTCTTTTAAGAAATAGTTCTCTACCTTAGGTCATGCTGATACTTTCTCCTGTCACAGGGGATAGAGAGTCTGTACATAAAGGGTCAGAAGGTAAGTATTGTTGGCTTACAGCGTCAGTTAATGTGTGTTAATGTGTGTGACGACTCAGCTCCGACACGTGGACCGGTCCAGCTGTCGACGATGGCACGTCAATGGGTGTGGCTGTGTGCCAGTGAGCTTTGCTAACAAGGGCGGTGGAGCCACAGGCCCTTGGGGCGTAGTCTCACATGCTTGTCTGGGGCTTTATAGATTATTTTTAGATTTAATGATATATTCTACCTTGTGTCATGGGTGGTGAGGTCAGATTTCCTTTCTCTTTAATGCAGTGGCATTCAACAGGGCTGGTTTTGCACCTGGGGGACATTTGGCAATGTCTGGAGACGTTTTTGACTGCCATGAGTGCTCTGGGGGCTGGAGCATGGGCACAGTGGGAGCTGTGGGCACAGTAGTTCCTGGACGGCAGGGTGCTTCCCAATGACCCGGAAGAACCCTCTTCATAAAACACACACTCACGACCAACAGCATCCTAAAAACAAAACCCCAAAACAGCAAACAAACAAAATTATTGCAGCTCTTCTCTTGAAAAGCCAAAAGCAAATTAGACCATAACTCGGTCCACGGCGTTCTGTTCCCCGTGCCGTCCCCATAGCACAGTCTCCTGTCTGTCACCACTGTCCTCCTCCACCAGACTGAATCAGTCTCGTCCAGGGCCTCCAGCGGAGCGCACAGTCAGATGATGGGGCTTCGTCGGTCTCTGACTCCTCTGCTGCCAGCACCCCCGGCTGGACAGTGGTGAGGGTGCCGCCCTGCCTGGCACCAGTGGGGACTGTCCGGCTGTATTCAGCCCTTACAGAGTTTAGCTTTTTCACCACCGTAGTTCGTGGTACCCCGGTGCCCAGTGGAAATCTAAGGAAACCACAGCAGGAAACAGATTTGTGCCCAGCTCCCTGCACAGAGGATGGCGCGGGATCGTCAGAAGGCCCCTAAGCCAAGGCTGTGTGTGCCTGTGGGGTCCCGTAGCTGTGTGTGTGCTCTCTGCTCCGGCTGTCCCGGCCTTCTCGAGACACTGGGGCTGGCCAGGGGAACATTCCACAGGAACATTCCAGAGCTGCCTCCACAGAGAGGGAAAGCAGATAACACCACGGGGAATGGAGTGGCGACACGTTGAGAAACAGATCAGGCCTTAAAGCTGCTTTGGGTTTCTGATGTTCCCGAGGCCAGCTGGGGGGTGGCCTGCCGTTCTCCCAGGGGCTACAGGCTGGCCTCACTTCCCACATTTCTCAGAGCTGTGCTCAGGGGTGCTGGAGGTGGTCTGGGTTGGGGTGAGGCTTCCTGCTTATTGGGCAGACAGAGTCCAGGCCGTGGTCCTCCTGGTCAACATGAAAGGCCCCAGGAACTGAGGTTTCACTGCCCCGATGGACAATGAGGCTGTGTCCTGCAGCCCCGAGTCCCAGCTGCCTGGGAGCCAGCAGAGGGTGCTGGGTTTGGGGGTCCCCTTATGCTACAAGCAGATACTTGCATCCACCTGGCTGCAGACTGAGAGCGGGGACGCCCACGGTGCTGTAGGAGAAGGCCCTTCCCCTGGGACCTTGGCTGGAGATGGACGGCTCATGAAGATGTAGTCGGTCAGAGCTGCCCAGGGACAGCCCAGCACGTGCTCTCGGGGCACATGGCTTCCCTGCGTGCCCTGCTTCTCATGCACCAGCCTGGAAAACCACCTGAAGAACCTCTTAGACTAGTTTTCTCTAGGCCCAAGTCAATAGAACCTCCACACATCTCGGAAGATGGTGGACGGGACACAGCCGGGCAGGCGGTGGTAGCATCTGTGGGCAGGCCAGGGAGTGCTGAGGGCCTGGTGAGTATGCCAGGGACCTCTCGTCGGCCTCAACGGCCAGGCCCATGAGAGCCTGTGGGCCTTCCTGTGTCCATGCCCCGGCATCTGCCCCCTGCAGACGTCATCCCCATGGTGAGCAGGCTGGGGAGGGGTCCCTCCTGGTGGGGGCCTGTGATGGGCGGCCCCTCCAGAATCCTAGAGACCCCTTCAAGGACGGGCCAGCCGTGGCTGAGGAGGGATACCCAACTGCTCCCACCGGGGCACACCGGGGGCCCACATCCTTGAAGCCACAGGCTGCTGTCTAGAAACCTGAAAGGGACCTCCCCTCCTCTGTGCTTCCCGGCTCACTCTGCCTCTCGCCCTGTAGCTGTGGGTGGGCTCCTCGGGCTTTGACCTTCCTTCTGCTCACCTGCGGGTCAGATGGAGGCTTCTGGGCTCACAGTCCGCTGCCAGGCACCAAGACCCACGCTGCCCTGTGCCTGGCTGGTGCTGCCTTCACAGCTCACTCTGCACTGAGAAAGGACAGGGCTGTGGGATGCTTTGCCGCAACCCAGACCTGCCCCACGGCCTCAGGACATTCGAGGTTTGGGATCTAAGAATAGCTCAGTCTTGGAGGAGCTTTCCGGCCATCAAGCGCGGTCTCCAGCGGGTACCAGAAACTTGCACATGACTGTGACGGTGACCGCCGGCCATCCTGTGACCGTCGCCGCCCCGACACTGACAGCTGGCTGTTCCGTGACCGTCACATCAGGCAGACAGACCTGCCCTGCCGGATCTCCGACCTCAACACTTGTCCTCTCCGCCAACCCGCCCCCAGGACTCTGCAGCCTGTGTGTGCTGCTGGCCCTGGGGCCCCAGAGCGTTTTCCTTTTGTGTCCTCTTGGGGTCAGAGCGGCGTCTGCACCCCCCACCTCGCAAAGCGGCACGTGTACCCGCGTAACCAGAGTCCTGCCGCTCCAGCCGGAAGAGCCGCTCCGAGGCGAGAAGACGGGAGACTGAGAGAGGATGGGTTTGTGTAGGGAGACAGGTGCGAACCTGCCCTGTGTCAGGAGGGGCGGCAGGGCCCTCACCTCCAACAGAGCTGTGTCCACGGCACAGAGAGCAGGGCAGCAGCACCCAGAGCCGGAGCTGGGAAGGGGTGCAGGGGAGGGGCTGGAGGGGCTGCCCCGCCGCTGGGCACGAACGAGCAAGGAGCAGAGCCCGCAGCACAGTTAAGAAGGGTTCTCTAAATATTTTATTTTTCCATACTTTTGGGCCAGAAAGCAGCTTTGGTAATAAAATAAGAGAATTATTTTCCTGGGTCCGCTCCGGCGTGTGCAGCCCCGGTCTCCACTGGGGCCGGGGCCGTGGCTTCGTGCGGCCGACATCAGCTCCTCAGCTATGTACACGTATGTTACAGGCACAGAACAGTCTCGGAGGAACCTCGGCCCGCGGGGGGCACAATGTCCACAGCTGCTCTCGCTGGGGGTGGGGGGACCGGCCGTCCCTCCTCCTGCCGGCCTAGGGGGTAGCCTGCTCGACGGGGGGGCAGGAGTGGGACGTGATGTCGCTGTGCTTGTAGGCGGCCTCGTCCAGGTCCAGCACCTTCCGGTTGACCTCCAGCGTCATGCAGCCGCGGTAAAAGGCCGTGACTGGTGCTGCGGTCACGGGCACATCTGGGCCAGTGGGGAGAGAACACCACGGTTCACAGGCCGCTCGCGTCCCCCAGCACTGCGCTCCCAGGCACCCGAGGGCCCCCCCGGTGCCCGGCCTTTCTCCTCAGGGGCACGGGTCCCTGTGTGCCCAGACCAGCAGCAGTTCCGCTGCAGGGACACCTGCCTGCCCCCAGGAAGTGCACTTGGATCGTTAGATCAGTTAAATCGCCCTGATCTCCTTCTTGGCCCAAAGGAGTCACTCACGCTGCAGGGCTCCCCACACCCCAGACCCCCCCCTCTCAAAGGTTTGTCTGTGAAAACTAAATGGAGTGTGTGTCTGCTGGCCAAGGCAGGCGTCCCGGACCTGCACTGAGCCCTGGGGGCCGTGGGGTCGGGAGGGCTCACAACGGCAGCTGCCCTGGACCCCTTTCAGCCACTCTGCCCTGATCACTCATGGCCACTGGCCAGCTCCCCTCCCGCAGTCAGACACGAGTCCCCAGTCTGTAGGAGGCAGCTGTCCGCTGCCCCTTCCTGGGCAGCACGGAGGCTGGAGGGACTCTGGCCTCACAGGCTGAACATCGGGACCAGGGCACCCAGACCCTGGCACGGCCCCTGGTGGCCAGCCCTGCCCCACGGGCTCAGCGGAGCCTCTGGCTGAGGCACGCTCGGGGGAGCTCTTGGAGGACGCAGGGACAGCAGCTTCGAGCCGAGGCCTGTCCCCGGCAGGCGTGGTCTCAGCCTCAAGCCTGGAACTGCTAGGTGGGCACGGCGGGCACTAAGGCGGCACCAGGCCAGCCGGAAGTCCAGCCTACAGGGACCGCCAGGCTCCGTGGGGGACGAGCACCCGCACGGTCAGAGCTGCGGACGTCCCACCCCGAGGGCACAGCCGCGGGAGCCCTACCTGGCAGTCCGCCCACGAAGGTGAGCACCGAGCCCTGCAGGTGCGTCGCGAGCGTGGCCAGGAGCTCCTGCAGGCGCGCCGCACTCACTTCGCTCCGGCCCTTGGTGCCATCGACCTCCAGGGTGGCCTCATCCTTGCGCACGGAGACGGCCACACGGTGCTCCTGGCCGTCACAGACCTTGATCTCCATCAGGGCCAGGGTGACGCTCTCCACGGCCAGGATGACCAGCTGCGGGGAGACGCGCACCTGAGCACGAGGGCCTCCTGCCCCGCCCCCCTGCCCCCTGAGCCCTCCGTGGGGGCAGGGCCTCCTAGGGCCGGGTCTCTGCTTCCCGTGTGCACGGGGGTGAGGCTCAGTTTCCACGTGTGCAAGGTAGACAGAGAACAGTGGGGACAGCAGTGTCATCCCAGGCGCCGGGGCACTGCACTCTGCAGCCATCTCAGGGTCTATGCCGCCCACTCATCTGTGATCCGGAACACAGGACGCGGCCACTTCACGTCAAAATGCTACCAAGCCAGAACAGAGGGGCTGGCAGCGCGGGGCCAGAAAGGCCAACATCCCAGGAGACAGACGGCCACACGCACTGGGTGTTCATGCCAGACAGAACTCACCTGTGATAACGGGGGCCAGAAACACAGGACAGACACGCAGCACGCAGCAGGGGACGGACACGCAGCAGGGGACGGACACGCAGCCCGACAGCAGGGGACGGACACAGCAGGGGACGGACACAGCAGGGGACGGACACAGCAGGGGACGGACACGCAGCAGGGGACGGACACGCAGCCCGACAGCAGGGGACGGACACAGCAGGGGACGGACACGCAGCAGGGGACGGACACGCAGCCCGACAGCAGGGACGGACACACAGCCCGACAGCAGGGGACGGACACGCAGCCCGACAGCAGGGGACGGACACAGCAGGGCAGCTGGCCCAGCGCCGTTCACTCTCCGTGCCCTGGGAGGGTCAGCAGCGCCCTTCGGGAGCTCCGTTTGCCCACAGGTGCACATGGTGTGTGGACCGGTGCTCCGTGGAGGGGCGTCTGCTGCGGTCTTGGGGACCAGACCAGTCTGGGGAGCCTCGCGCAGCACTAGCAGGGGGCAGGCCAGCCGCTGTCCACACACACTCCTGGCCAGCAGGCCTGCCCACTTCGGACAGAGGCTGGTGCGTACAAGCTCTTTCCTCTGCCCCTTGGCTGTCCCTGAGCAAACTGTGGGTTCCACACAGCGGGTGTTGGCTTAGCTGGCTGTGCGGGGCCGGGGGTCTGCGGGCCCCTGCCTCAGGGCTCAGCCTGAATCTCCCAGGGGCGTGGGCCAGGCGGGCACATCTGGGCGCAGGAGAAACCGGAGTGTTTGCTGGGGAGACAGTCTGACACACGTGGTTCTAAACTGTCCAGTGGGACCCCCCCTTGGAACGGCTCCCAGGCCACCATCCACACAGCTCTGCCCCAGGCTGTCAGGTGGCCTCGGGCCAATGCTGTCCTCAGCCACGTGGCTGTGGGACCCGTGAGGGCCGCACCACGAGGGGACAGAGCTTCCCGAGGTAGGAGCGGGGACCCGCCCGGGACGGCTACCTGCTTTTTGAGCTTCTTGGTGGAGTGGTAGTCAACCAGGGCCACGGACAGGGCCACCACGTGGTCACCGCCCACCAGCGCGAGCAGCACACCTGTGTCCGTGGCAGGGCGGATCCGAGCCTTGACCTCTATCTGCCAGGTTGTGTCCGTGCCGGCGTCCGCGGGGGTCCGAGCTGCAGTGAGGGCAGCACGTCAGGAGGCGGGGCTGGCCGTGGTGAGTGGGGAGACAGCCCCTGGGAGGACCACGTCGGAGTGCCAGGGGCCTGTCCCCAGGGAGCCGATCGTGGGGGAACATGCGGGCCCCGGGGACGGCGGCCCTACCACGAGCTCCTGGCACGGCCGCCGGGCACACGGGCCTGCCGGGATGAAGGCAGGCGTGTCCCGGGGGCCGCGGGCGCCCTTCCCTGGCATCCCCTCTTCCTCTCCCGCAGGACACGCTGGAGCGCCTGGCCCCCTGCCCCGCCACGTCTCCCCGGCGCCCTTCGGGCAGCTCGACCAAGTCACACGTGGTTGGAAGCCCTCAGAACACGCCCTTCTCTGACCGCTCGGCTCCATGCCCCACTGAGCGGCTTCGTGCTTAGGCGCCTCGTCTACGCATGTGACGTGGACGTCCGAGGGACAGACGCGCAGGCTTCCCCTGCAGCTCCTGCACGACAGGTCCAGAAAGCACACTGTGTGGGGACGGCTGGATGGCGGTTCTCTGGGGGTCGCTACAACACCCATTTCTTCTGGACACGTGAATCGTCTGCTGACGGAGACGCCCGAGGACTCCCTCTGCCCCACAGCCCAGGGGCTTCTGTCTCAGAGACCGTTGAGTCCTGGGGAAGAAGCCCACCGGGCCGGTGATGCCGGAGCAGGAGCCGCATCCGCGGGAGCTCAGGGGGGTCAGCGCCGAGGTGGGGGGTCGGCGCCGAGGTGGGGGGTCAGCGCCGAGGTGGGGGGTCGGCGCCGAGGTGAGCCACGGCCTGGGTTCCTGATGGTTTCCAGTGGACCGTCAGCACCGGAATCATCTGTGGGGGCCCCGGACCTAAGAGGGTCTGCTACAGTCCATTTCCAATAGCTGTCCAGGGACTCGAATGCACGTTGAAACTGGAAAAAGCAGCCCCAAAGCCAAAAATAAAAGCAAAAAAACCACGGCCAGTGCGGCCTCCGTGTCTCCTGAGTTTTCCTGTGACAGGACCTTCGGCCCCGGCTGTGCTGCGTGACCCGTCAGCGGGGACGGGCCTCCCAGCTCCAGATGCTGCTGGGGGCTGACTCGGGGATGTCCCGAAGACGCTCCTCCTAGGGACGGTGTCGTCGGGGCTCTGTGAGAAATGCGGCGACTTCTAAACACCCAGTGGGCTTCATGACCGAGGCAGCCCACAGACACGTTCGCGGACCGTGGAGGGTGCAGGAGGAGACAGGGCCACCGTGGCTTCTGCCCAGGCCCGTGTCCCCACACAGGAAGTGTGGATGCTGTTGGAAGGAAAGGTCAGGAAGTATTTTTTACGATGAGACTTTATAGGAAACATCATGATGACGTTTGGACTTTCCTGTGTAACCGTGAAGACTGCAGGAGTAACACGTGTGTCACACCGGTGGTGCTCCTCCGAGAAATCCCTCTTGTGGCACAGGAACGCTTTGACAGTTAAAGCAAAGACAGAAGGGGCGGTGATCCCAGGGCTTGAGAGGACAGTCGCCGCACAAGGAAGGAGGAGCGGGCCCCGTGTCCCCCGCGTGGGGGGCCCCTATGGGCTGGAGGGGATATGTGGCTGTGGGGCCCGTGGCGGGGGGTGTGGCCCCAGCCCTCAAGGCCGACGAGCCCAAGGAGAGGGAGTGTGGGTGCTTAACCAGCCCGCCATCTGGAAGAGGGGCTGCGAGTGTCACCTGGAGAGAGACCGAGCCAGAGACGGTCCTGGGGGGCCGCGGCAGCCCCCCCGGGCCTACCTGCAGCAAGGTGCCGGCCAGAGGAGGGGGCAGGGAGGCCCCCGGAAGCCAGCACACAGGCAGGCGCCTGGGCCTGCACAGCCCTCCGAGACCCTGCAAGGCCGTGTGCCTGGGCGCTTGGCTGGGCCAGGTACCGGCCCGCCCCGGACTGCAGGCAGAGTGGCCAGTACGGGCTCCGGGGCAAGGGAGCATGAGGGAAACCGGTGGAGCCCAGAGTCGAACAACAGAACCACTGAGCCATCACCATGACCCGCGCCGCTCACGCCGGCATCCCAGAGCGGTGCTCCCACAACCCGGCAGTTTTGGACGTGAATGCGTGTCACGTGAAGGGTGTCTCAGTGACCGCTGCTTGACCAGCGTATCAGGGCTCTTTGTTTTTACTGTGAAGTGAATTTGATAATAAGAAAGAGACGTGTGCTCTGTGTGAAGGGAGGGCGGGCTCTGTGCTCCAGGGTCGGGAGGCCTCCCCCTGCACCCTGTGACTCCCCTCGCTACACTGAGGGTCGGACATCTGCCGCGCGTGGACGTCACGGGAGCTTCGGGAAGGGCTGGTCCCGCAGGCCTGGCTTCTTCCTCCTGCGCGGCCGTCAGCCCTGCTGTGGCCGGACCCAGCTCTGTGGAGAGCCCCGCGCCCCGGCCATGCGGCCGGCCACACCCCGTCCTGCTCCTCTGGGTCTTCTCTTCCTGCCAACCGTGAGCTCTGGAGTCCCGGAGGCGGCCACCCGCCCTCTCTGGACGCCGCCCCGCTCCACACCACGCCAGGCTCCGGGAAAGCAGCATCACGCTGGTTCTCCGCGGCTGCTCCGCCGACCGCTCGTCCTGTCCGAGGACGTCCCGCAGGTGTCCCTGCAAACCCTCCCCGTAGCTCCTGCTCCCCCTCCCCCGCCGTCCCGGCACAGGCACGGTGGACATTTCCTTGCTGGCTCACCCCGCGCGGCGGGCCCAGGGCTGTGGGGTCCTCAGCTTATCCCGGACACCGCCGTCCGAGGAAGCGGCTTCCTGCTCTGTCCACAAGTGTGGCCACGGCCGTGCCCACGCCGGGGCCGAGACTCACCGAAGTCCAGGCTGTAGAAGGCAAACCCGGTCCCAGGGTAGAAGGACCCTCGCGTGGTGGCAGAGAAGCACTGCATCTTGGGGCTGGCCTTCACCGTCTCCTGGATGGTGGTGTCTTCACCGTTGAGCCAGTTCCAGCTCCTCACGCAGCCGTCCAGACGGGGGTTTATCTGGGAAGACAGAGAAATCCCAGTGGCTTCTGGGGACCACACGGCCACGTCATGGGCTCCCACACAGCATGGCGGGAGGCTCCGTGGCTGCTGCCACGCTGGTCAGAGGAAGGGACGTGTGACTCAGGTGGTGGAAATCTCCTGGGAAAGGGACAAGTCGTGGAGGCTGTTTCCCGAAAGGGCTCCTCAGGGACAGAACGCGTGCTCACAGGGTCCCCAGTGGCCACCCTGGGTCTGCCCACTCACGCCCAGAGCGGGAAGTGGACCGTACACCGGAAGGACATAGACAAAGGCGCACATGGTGCCTGGGACCCCCCGAAATGTGAGTCTGGGGGCGGGCGGCAGACCCCAGCACCATGCCCTGCTCTGCAGCAAACCAGGTCTCCCCTGCCTGGATTTATAAAATGGGGAGGTGTGAACAGACCCTGTGGGACCCATGGGGGTCTGATGCCTCAGGTCATCTGCAAGACACCGTCCTCCACCCCTGCAGGAGGACTGGGCCAACACCTCCCACCATGGGGACCTCCACATGCCCAGGACCCTCTTCTCCCACTCGTGTGGGAGTCCCGCAGGTGCAGGGCTCGGCCTGGCCATCCCACGCGGGATGACGGAGGGCAGGGCCGAGGCCACGCGGGGCTTCGAGGGACGGCGAGTACTGACCTCCCCGTTAGTCTTTCTCCCCTGTGGCCTTCCCGGCAGGGTTAACAACCCAAATGTTCTTGGGAATGGTCCAAAAAACTCGACTGTTCCTTTTGTTAAAGAATAATTTCATTGTGTTTTATCTCCACTGCAAAACAGGCACTTTTGTTATCGCTTCCGATGAAAACCCAAGCGAGTCTCCCAGGGAGATGGTGTGTTGGGGAAATGGCTACCGACCCGCGGCGAGTGCTCAGCACGGCGGCTGGCGACCAGGCCTGTCCCCTGCAGGAGCCCGGGCTCCGAAGGTACTCACAGGCTGCACCAGGTCTCTCTCCTTGAAGGGAATGCCTCCCACGGTCAGGTTCAAGTGGTACAGCCCCCTGTCCGGCTGAAACAGATCCCCGGCCACCGCGATCTTCATGACCGCATCTTTGTTCACCTTGACAACCAGATTCCGATCCAGCTCCTCCACAGAGATCTGGAGGCGACCAGTGCCGTGAGGGGGGGACCTTTCCGAAAGGACCCCGTCGCCCCCGCGGGCCAAGCCACCCCCGACCGTGGGGAACGTTCGTGCCCTACACACCTCGCGGTCCCCCTCTGTGACACAACCTCCCTCCAGGCCCTGACGGTCCCCCCCGCACGGGCTTCTCCCTTCATTCTGCCTCCTCCAAATGGGGCCACTTGGGGCCACGACTCTGGCCCCATCCTGGAGCTTCTCTGAGCCGCCAGGAGCTGCGTCCAGGGGCCGGGAATCCCACGGACGTCACCACCTCCCACTGCGTGCTCCACTTCCCCAGGCATAGCCGCGCCCCTGCCAAGGCAGGAGGGCGCGAGGTCACCAGGTGCCTGGCACAGACGGGGCGCTGCACGCACGGACTCCGGAGGTCTGCGCCTTCCCTCCTCTCCACGCAGGAGAATTAAAAAACCCATCTCTCTGCCCTCTGTGCGTCCTGCTAGCCCTCCGGAAGGCCATCGGTTTCCCTTCCGGCTCACGTGGGAAACATGGAGGTGCTCGGGTCAGAGTGTGGACAGGAGCAAGAGAAGGAGGGGTCAGGAGGGGGAGGACAGAGGGGCTGCCTCTGGGCTGACCCTGCCTTGGGCCGCCAGTTCATGCCTTGGGTGCGGCCCCTCTGGGAATATTCGTGCTTTAGGGGCTGAGGAAAGCAGCGGGCCTGAGTTCACAGGAGGGAGATTAGCAAACGTCCATGCTGTTTGCATTCCGAGTTTCCCATCTTCTCTGAACTTCCAGAAGGAAAAATAATGCTTTTCTCTCTCAAGTGCTTACTTCTGAAAGCCCACTTCCTACCAGGGGCCCCTGAGCTTCTGGAAGGTTCCTGTGTGCCCCAAGCTGCCGTATTCTGGGCACTGGGGTACAGGTCTCATCAGGACCGACAGGTCAGGCTCTGGGTGACTAGGGCGTTCTCCCAAAGGAGACGCCCACATGGGAACACGTCTGTGGGAACGGCGCCAGCCCCAGGAGCCGGGTCCCGGGATGGTGCGGACACACGGAGACGGGAGCCTGGCCCAGACCTCAGCCCAGGGGCCCCAGCCCCATCATGGACATTCTGAACTGGACAGTTTCTGCGGCAGGCCATCCTATGTGCTCCCGGGTGACCAGCAGCCGCCACAGCTCCAGGCAGCTGTGACCAACAACCGTTTCGGGACAGACCGCAGCCCTCGCCCCATCGACTGTGAATGTCCCAGAGCAGGGCCTCGTGTGGTGGCCACTCACAGCTGTGTGTGCAAACGCACGGGGAAATGCCAGGCCCCCCCTGCCCAGGAGACCCCAACCCTGCCGGCCTGGGGGTCAGTGCGGGCCACGCTCACCGTCTGCCACATGCCGTGGTTGATGACAGGCCCACTGCTGGTGACGCGGCCGACACCATGGTAGCGGAGCTGCAGCTCCAGCCGGCCGGCCCGCAGGCCCAGCACGATCCAGGCGCTGTCCTGACGGCCTCCAGCGAAGAAAAGGACGCCTTCAGGGTCAAAGGTCCTGAAGTCGAATTCGGCGACCAGCCTAAGTGCCAGCACGAGAAACAAACAGGTGATACAGAGGCAGGTGGCTCGCGGCCTCCCGCCCCAGGGTACCCAGGACAGCAGGTGCACGGACAGCCTGGGACTCTGTCCTGGATGCCGGAGGCAGCACCCTGCGGAGGCCCAGAGCCAGAGCCCGGCTGCCGTCGCTGGGCAGGGACGGGGCCGGCCGCCGGGCCGGTGGGGGGCTACCCGGTGCAGGGCCGGGAATCTGCAATCCCGGGGAGCTTCAGGCTGGCCCTTGGGCCCCTGTGCACCTGCCTTCACTCCCGGCCCTTACCTGGTGGGCTGTAGCCTTTTGAAGCGCAGCCTGATCACGGGCGTCCCACTGAACATGCGGCCCAGGTACAAAGACTTCACGCTTTTGGCCACATTGAAAGGCACGCAGGGCAAGATATCCTGTGGAAAGGGAGTGAGGGCTGTCAGGCAGGGCATACCTGGGTGTAGCCCTCTCGGCACACAGGGTCAGGACGCAGAGGAGCCTCCCTCCCCGCTCGCCTGCCAGGCTCTGACCGAAACCCTAAGCTGTTACAGCTCGGAGACCACAGTAGTGTGCCAAGCCGGGGTCGGGCCGGCCAGTCGGGAGGCTTGGACCCCCACACGAGTGAGGAGCCTGAGCCAGCCGACAGGGAGGGCAGCACGTTCTGCGGGCGCAGGCCACCCGCTCCGCCGTGGGTGCGGAGCTGCCCTGGAGATGTCGCGCAGGGGACACACGCCTCCTGTCCTGCATTCCCACCAGCCCCGGGGACACTGGGCCCTCTCGCAGCCCCGAGAGGCACCGCTGCTCTGTGGTCACACCTCACAGGTGTTCATGTCCGGGGACAGCTTGAGGCCTCCGCGTCCGTCACAGTGGCAGGTGTAGCCCCCCGGGGAGTTGACACAGGCCTGCTCACAGCGGCCCTCGGCACACTCGTCCACATCTGTCGCCACGGGGGAGACGGCAAAGTTCAGCATCTCTCCGAGCACAGTCGCTCACCGTGAGAATGAGCTCCAGAGCATGTGACCAGGAGGCACCCAGCCCAGGCCGCATCCCATGCTCCGTGCTCCCTGCAGGGCCGGTCAGTGGTCTCTCCCTCAACTCCTTCTTGGGTTAGAGGAGGTGGTGGGAGTAGCCACTAGGTCAGGGCACAAAGCCCGTCTATGAGGGTCTGAAGGGTCTGCGGCCATTGGCAGGTGTCCCTGGGGCTGCTTCGGGGGCCCAAGAGACACCCCCCGGGGGTACGGAGGAGAGCATGGAGGGTGTGCAGGCGGGGGCCACCCGGCTTCGCGGAGAAGTGCGGGGCAGGAAGGCTGAGAAGAAAACCCGCCCTCTGTGCCCCCCTGACACAGGGCGTGCTCGTCACCTGCCCCCACGCACAGCAGGTTGACCTGAAGATGGGCTAGGGGTCCCTGTGCCTGTGGCATGGAGGGCCCCCCAAACCTCTACTGTGTCCTCGGCAGTTGGGGGAAGTGGCCCTGCTGCGTGAAGAGACACCTGGCATGCGTGAGCGCGGTACGCACACACACGAATGGACACGCGCTCCTGAATGTGCCCACGGCTGTGTGCACGTGCGTCACCCACGTGTGTGGCGCATGCACGGACGTTCACACAAACACGTGTGTTCACAAGGGTGTGTGCTTGTTACCCACGCGTGCCGTGTGCGCAGCTGTGGGTGCCGCTCACGGTGCGTGTGCTGGGGACAGTGGGCAGTGGGGGCGGGTACCTCGGCAGGCCTTGTCCGAGGAGCTGAACACGTAACCCTCGTCGCACACGCAGGAGTAGGAGCCCGGCAGATTCTTGCAGTGGGCCTCCCCGCAGGCGCCCCCCTCCGCACACTCATCCACGTCTGTGAGGAAGAGCAAAGCCCTTGACTAGGGCCGCGTTGCCGGTCGCCAGCCCATGGTCGGTCACGGAGCAGCAGCAGCCCGAGCCACTGCTCTGGGCGGTGCTGAGCGTGGCTCCCGGGCTGCTGCCCCCCCCCCACCCGCCTTGCTCCTCAGCCCCAGGTTCAGGCGTGGGGGCAGGAGCGTTTCCGACCGGGGTCCCAGGTGACAAGGGTGATCTCTGAGCCCTGGACAGAGCCATGTGTGTCCCAGGGTGAGCACGGGTGCACAGGAAGGTGGAGGAGGACCCCTGGGGGCCTTCTGGATGGAGGTGCCCCGTGCCGATGGCTGCCCGGGCGCCGCTTGCAGCGCACTCACACCCCGGTCTCCCTGAGGACAATCAGACGCCACCAGGGTCCACTGTCGAGGCTCTTCCTGAGGTGCCACGCACCCTCTCCCCTCGGTGAGCGGGCAGCCCAACCTCTGCGGTTACGACCTCGTCTCCTCCAGGGACAGAAGGGGCGTCTGGCACGTGCACTGATGATGTCCAACACCAGGGGCTCCTCACGGGGCCTCACAACTGCCCCCAACTTGTGATGACGGCAGCACACAGGCCCGCGAACACGGAAACCATAAGGCGCCCCTCATGACCGTGGGAAAAAGCCAGGGTACCACACGCGTCCTCCAGAGGCAGTGTGAATGCCACGGGATTCACGGGTCCATTGGCTTCTGCGTGAGTGCTTCCGACCCCACAGTCCAGCCCATGAGCCTGCCCCAAGTCTAAGAGCTCAGGAACTTTACTCCCCTTGGCAGTGGGGTTCTGGGGGGCCCAGGACAGCACTGGCCACACCGTGGGGACACCGCCCTTCTGGGCAGGTGGACACAGGCCGCCCCACACAAAGGATGCCTCATTGGGGCAAAGCTTTTTTTTTTTTTTGGTGCAAAGCTGTCTCAGCACAGCCTTCGGGGCACAGCCATGACAGCAGGCTGCCCGCAGCTCATCGAAGCCCCGTGGCACTCGCGACGGCCGAGGGACAGCATGGCCAGGGCCCGAGAACCCGCGTCTCCCCAGATCTGGGGCCCCGCGAGAGGGCCCGCGGCATCACCGGGGAGGGCCGCCTGTCCTTGCCTGCTTCTGGCACATCAGGGCGTCTCAGGCCAGGCCCCCACAGGGAACGGTGCACTGGGCTCCGGACCCCCCTCACACGCGGCCCCAGGCCACCTTGCCTTCTCTCACACCAGCCACGGCCGCAGAGCCACGGGGGTGGGGGTGGGGGTCCGTATAGCCAAGCGCCGTCCGAGGGTCTGTGACCCCAGCCAGCACCTCGCCAACTGGAAAAGCAGCTGTCCGGCTGCTTGTCACAGAGCACGGAGACGGGACAGTCCACGCTGCAGCGGGCTGTGGTGCCAGCCACGGGGCCCAGGGAGTCCACACCCAATCCTACTGGGTACACTGTGGCCACGAGGCCCTGTCCCCCACCCACCCTGGGGCCCTCATCGGCTCTCCTCCTAGGAGAGGGCCCACCCGGCCCACCTTTCTGCCACGTGGTGTGGAGCTCCCCCTGCAGCCACGCAGAGATGACGGAGGCCCGGATGCTGGGGTGCAGGGGTGCGGCATGACCCACTCCCTCCTTCCCAGCATCGCAACGGACAGAAAGGCCGGTCGGTCTCTTCCGTACCATAGTGACAGACCTCGTGCCCCACAGGGGTCCCCAGAGAAAGAGCGGACAGTTAAGAGAGAGGGTGTTTGTGTGCGGGTACAGGCAGGTACAGCCCGATTCCCGGCAGCGCAGGAGGGGCACCGCCCATCGTGGTCACGGGGTGTCAGCCATGCTACGGGAGCAGCGGCCCATGGCCCCCCGAAGCCGTGGGTGATAGCCCTGCCCCGTCGTCCGGCACACGGTGCTGGGGGCAAGGGCAGCGGGACGCAGGGAGCCCTCTGGCTGTCTCACGCCCCACGACTCGGTGAGTGGGCGGGAGGTGGGTTCCCGTCACTCGGCTCGCAGGGAGGCTAAGCAGACCTTCCTGCGCGGCCCCGAGGCCTTTCCCGGCAGCCACAGGCACCCACGCCAAGGGCTGAGAGAAGGGGGGGGCGGTCCTGGTGCGGCTACGCGCTCTGCTCAGCGCTCGCACCCGACGTGGGGTGCCCTCGGCTGCTCTCAACACGTCCTTTCCTCGGGCTGCGGCTGTGCAGGGTCTGGGAAAGGGACCCCTTGTTCTGTCCAACTCAGAGGTTCACCTGGGGCTCCGGCCACTGCGCGCCCTTGCTCCCGAGGCTGCTACTCCCTCAGCACCTCTGTCCCATCCCCCGGCAGGTGGGCAGCTTGTCCTCTGCGGCCGGGCTGGCCACAGCCTGCAGACTTTCTGGGGAGGTCAGGGCGTGGGGCCCCGGGGAAGTGCTCGGGGTGGGCGTCAGAGGCCTCGTCTGCTCCTGGCCCAGGCCCACTGTCCAAGCCCCGTCCTGGGCTGTGGTCACACAGACGCGTGGAGCTGCCCGCCCCTCCGGGGCGGCGGGGGAGGTCCCCTCAGCGGGGCTGGCCGGTCCACAGATCCTGGTGAATCATCCTGGGCCGGGGGCTGGGGCAGCTCCCCGCGGCCGCTGACATGCCCGGACATGTGCTCGGCTCCGCGTCCCTCCGCCCTCTTCCCGCCCCCCCCCCCCCCAGAGCCTCTGCAGAGGAACAGCCGACTGCCGACCTCAGCAATCTGGCCATCGGGCTGGGCCGACTCTGGCAGCTGCACAAACACGGGGGGAGGAGCCGAGGGGAGAGTGCGGAGCAGGGAAGGGCCGCCGCACAGGCCTTACCGTGGCAGGTCCTGCCGTCGGGGGCGAGCGCGTAGCCGCTGTAGCAGGCGCAGTAGAAGCTGCCCGGCTTGTTGGAGCAGATCTGGCCGCAGCCCCCGTTCTGCTGGCTGCACTCGTTGACATCTGGGCACAGGACACAGAGACCCTGGGGAGTGCCCGGAGCCGACACAGGACCCCCCGCAAGCGCATGGGGGCGAAGGGCAGACCTCAAGGCACTGCGGGCGGTGACGGTCCGTGGTGCCAGCTCCGTGGCTGCCAGCGCACCCGGGAGGAGGCTGAGGGCTGACGGGGGCAGACCTGGGCAGGCGCAGCCAGGCCAAGCCCCACACGCGCAGCCCCCCTGCCCTGGAGTGGCTTGGCACCACGGAGAAGGGGCTGCCCGAGGTAGCTGGGGCCTGGGGCATTTTTCCTGACCCCCCTACCCTCCCACTGCAGACACAGAGGCCGGCCCTGAAACTCTGCCGTCCCCACAGGCCGAGCCCCAGGGGTGGCCCTACACTGGCTCCTTCCTTCCAGTCCTGCAGGAGCCAGGCCACTGGCACCCGAGGGCTCCCCCAAACGGCCAGCACCCCGTGCTCAGGCGCCGGGCCTGGAGGGGCCCAGGGGCCTGCCTGCCCCCCCCACCTGAGCGGTCAGGGCGCCGGACAGTCCCTGAATCCCCCGGGGTTGGGTGGGCTGGAAGAGGGATGGGCCATAGCCACTGCCCCAGGAGCACCCCCCGCCCGCGTCCCGCAGCAGCGGGGCCTCACCTCTGTCACAGAGCCGCCCGCCCCAGCCAGCCCGGCACTGGCAGTAGAAGTTGCCCATGAGGTCCTGGCAGACCTGGGTCCCCTCCTTGTCACAGGGGTTCGGAGAGCACTGGTCAGGCAGGTCTGTGCCGAAGGAAGGGAAGAGGGTCAGCCGGGAGGGAGCAGTTCGGGGTGCGCACGAGGGGGCCGGCCCAGGCCGGCAGCGCAGACGGCAGCTCCAGGTGGGAGGGCCATCATGAACAGTCTGGCCAGACCCTCCTCTGGGGCCGGGAAATCCAGGCCGGCTCGGACGGAGTGGCCTCCTGCCCACCCGGCCTGAGGCAGCTGAGGAGGGAGGGGCCTGGCCGCTCAGGGAGTGGGCCCAGACCCCTGGCTGGCCCGAGGGGTTGCATGAGGTACACGCCCCCACCCTCCGGGCCGGGCGCCCTGTCCCCTCAAACCCTACCACCGACCTTCGCCAATACCCTCCCTGCTGCAGGGACACCGCCACACCATCACTGCGTGGGGGGCTGCCCTGGCCCTTCCAGGGAGGGGCACCTGCCCGCTGGCTGGGACCTCCTTGCTCGGCGGGGGCGGGGAGACCGTCTACCCAGCCCAGAGTGTTGATCACCAGGCAATTTCCAGCTGCTTTAGGGACGATGGTGGACACCGTCCCAGGGAGCCTTCCCGGGGGACGGGAAGAGCTGCTCGTGGGCCGCCGAGGCTCCTGATCCTAGGGACGGTCCCTGACTGCAGAGCCTGACCACGGGCAGCAGCGAGCTCCAGGGTGCCGGCAGGAGAGCAGAGCTCCGAGAGCCCTCTCAGGCTACAGCTGTGCTGGCTGGGCTGGGCAGGAAGGGACGCCTCTGTCCTGGAGCCGCTCCGGCAGAGAACCCAGGCGGGCTGGCAGGGTGGGCACTGGAGCCGCAGGTCGTCGGGAGAGGGCCGGCCCTGGCTCTCCGGGGCTCACCCCCCAGGGCTCCGGGGAACCTCAGAGAGGAGTGGATGCCTGACGCCAGCAGACGGTCCTCTGCCTCGTCCACCGTGCCCGTCACGTGGCAGAACCGCGGCTCCGATCAGCCGGCCAGCTGTCCCTCCAGCCCTTGTGTGGATGTGCTCGTGCCTCTGTTGCTTGACAAGCCGTGGCGGCCTCTCTGCAAGGCCCGTGCGGACCGTGAACAGCTCCTGGGGGCTCCGCGGGCTCCGGTTCCGTCCTGGGCTCCAGCAGACACATGCCTCTCCAGACCCTGGGCGGCATGGGGCCGTGGCGGGGTCCGAGCCGAGGGCCAGCACGAAGGGTAAGGTGGCACCCGAGGGCCCAGGGCCGCCTCGCAATCCCCGAGGCAGGTGCTCTTCAGTGGCAGTGACAATCGTGGCCGATCCGGCTGCTCTGGGTCATCATCACCCGAGGGCGACGAGGACGTTTCCCAGCAGCGTGGTGGATTGGGGGCTCCCAGGCTGCCGGGCTGAGGTCCGTCCCCAGACTCGGCGAGGGCCCACCTGCGGAGGGCAGGTGATGCCTGGCCTGCCACCCAGGGCCTGGCCTGGACCAGCCACAGGAGAGTCTCACCCTGTGTCCCCTTCTCCAGGGCCGCGTGTCCTTGGGCCCCTCGTCTGGCACAATTGCTCCCGTTGTATTTACGAAGTGACGGGCCCGTCGGGTTCCCAGGTGACCCAGGATGTGACAGCAGCCGGCTTTTCTCTCTGCCCGGACCTACAGGGCCACCGAGAGCCCAGCGCTCAGGCCTGTGGCCATCCCGCTGGCCAGGCAGGCACACGCCACCGACTCATCTCTTCTCTCTTAAAATGACCGACGTTGCCAGGCAAACGCCAGTTTGGGCTCCACACTGCGGCCCCAGGGCTTGCTCCTGGCCCGTGGCCGCAAATCCCCAGCTGAGCCGGGTCTCCGCCTCACTGGCCCTGCCACCCCGTGGGGCTCCTGCGGTCTCGACTCCGTCGGGCTATGACCCTTGGCCCCACGGGCTCTGGGACCTGTCACCAAGGGTCCCAATGTCAGGGACCTGCATGACGGCCTGCGTTTGAAGAACCAGACCATGTCCGTCCACGGCTTCTCCTGCGGCTGGGGCTGAGCAAACACAGTGTCCCCGAGGGCTGTGTGACACCCACATGGTTGCTCTTGGCAGGGCAAGGGAAATGCCTTCTGCCCGTAAGCGTGGAGGAATTGGGTGCAGGAATGAGGAAACCGGGTCTGGGAACCACGCGTCCCCCAGCTGCCGGGGGCCAGCGGGTCAGCCCTGTGGTCTCCCATGCCGCCGGACTGGCTGTCCGCAGTGCACTCGGGTGCAGAAGGGCCGGGGAGGGTCAGGTCGACACCACAGATGAGGGACCCTGAGGGCAGGAGGGGTCGTGTGGGGGCGGGGGCAGCCGCCGACTCACAGCAGGAGCCCAGGGGGCCCCCAGGGAAGGGCCTGCGTCTCCACTGGCCGTGTTGGTTCAAAAGCTGGTTGTTTCAGAAGCGCAAAACCGTGCATTCGGCATAAGGGCTGGTTAACTCTAGAATCTGCCTCGAACGCCCAACCCTCTCAGTAACCTCAGATCCCCGCGTTCAGGGGCCGCGACCAGCTCCCGCGGGCGGCACTCCCATGGGCTCCCGCAGAACACCCAGCCCAGAATAATCCACTGTGGCTGGACCCCGTGTCCTGCCCGGGCTTCACTTCTAGCACCGGAGGAGGGGGGACGAGCTGCATCGGGGTATCTGGCCCTCGGCAGGGGCCCCGCAAACTCCGACAGAAAGAGCTGACACCCTCGGCGGGTATGGATGAGAACAGACCTCTGTAGCCGAGGGCACCCATTCCCTGCCCGGAGGACATGGGGCTCCCCTCATCCTGAGGCGGCCGTGCTGCCCGTCGCGGGCCCGTGGACCCCACAGGGAGCCTCTCTCAGCGGCTGCTGATCCCCAGCCTCGAAGTCCGAGGGGGACAACCCGTTCTAACCTGGATGACAGGCTCCAGGTGGCGCCCAGGGGGCCACGGGGATGGGGCCAGCGCCCTGAGGTCTGCCAGTGAAGGTGAGACGGTAACAGGAAGAGAGCCCCGGGCCTGGAGCCCAGCGGGGTGAGCGCCGAGAGGCTGTGGCGTCGGTCTGACGGTAACCGACAGTAAGCACTCAGCTGCGCCGCGCTGTCTTGTGGCCCCCAGATCAGAGGGTTTTCAGGACAGAAGTGATGAAAACAGCGTGACGTTGCCAGCGCTGTCCTGCATGCACTGAGGCCGGGGGTCTGGCTCCGGGGGCAGGGGGTGGGCAGGGTGTGCATCCTTCCTGAGCCACGGGCCTCGGGCCCTGGGCCCCCGTGAGGGTGGTGCTGCATGGGGGGGTGCCTCAGGCTCCGGAGAACTGACCGGCACAGACAGCAGTGCGAGAGCATGTGCCTGACCCCCGAGCAGACAGCTCGAACTCATTCAGAGCCAGTCCTCGCTGGTCACACAATCGGAACCCCTCTAAGGCCACACGATCTGTCTCGTGGCACAATGTGGGCCAGACCGCTGCAGCCTCCCTCGGAGCCAGACCTCGATGGTTCTGCGGGAGCGCCGTTACAACAGGGGCTGCCGTCCGGAGCGGGTGCTGTCCGGAGGCGTGAAGCACCACATAGCTTTGTATGACCTTTGGAAAGCACAACCCAAACCCAGCAGCTAGAACAGTCTAATCGACGAGGCCACATGATGTAAAAGAAGAAACTGGTTTAGCAAACTGACATCCTTAAAAAAATTGCTAAAAACAAAAAACCGAAATGATACGAACCTAAACTGCTACGACCCCACCCCCTAATGTCTGCCTCAGGCCCCAGTGAGGTCACCAGGCCCCTGGAGAGAACAAGGTCACAAGCCGACCCCAGGGAGGCCGAGGGAGGGGCCTGCTCCGGTTTGCCCACGAAGCACGGGCACAGGTTCTGGCACCCTGAGTCAAGAGGTGCTTCTAACCCAAATCAGAGAGGCTGGTCTGCTCTGTACCTGTGTGGGGCTGCCCTGGGTCAGAGCGGAGCAGGGGCCTGAATGGCGGCACCACTCTCCCCTCCTCTTCCTGCGTTAAATCGATCATTTCCTCTGCTCGTCCGGGCCGGGACTCGGGCCTGTGACCGGCGGGTGGATGGGTGGGTGTCCGGACTCAGGGGCGCGTGCAGCCAGGCCAGCTGGGCCCCATGAGCAGGACCGGGTGCTCTGACTTCTGGGCAACCCCAGAGGGGGCAGGTCCCACGTGAAATGCAGGAAGGGCCACCCCGCGGCGGGACCGTGTACTCGGAGCCTGCCTGCGACAGGGGCAGAGCACGCGGACACCTGGCTCGGGGCCGCGGGCAGCTCGCAGCTCAGACCCCAGCCAGACGCGACAGACAGCGGCAGAGAGTCCGCTCTCCTGCGGGACACGTGACGTGACGTTACCAGCAGCACGGAAGATGCGTGAGGAGCTGAGGGAGAACCGCGCTACTTTTAGGACAGACGGCGAATCCAGAACTCCTGCAAACCGAGAGAAACCGGCGGAGCCAGACACGGGTCCCTTGCGGGGAAAGAACACAAGGTTCTAAGCATGTGACTGTCCGCCTCACTCGCTAGTGAGAAGAACAAGCAGAAAGGCCAGCTGCACGCCTCCCCTTTGACACTGAAGGAGACCAAAACGCAGAAACACGCGCAGGCCCGGCACCATGGGGGCGAGGCTGGTCACCCGGCTGGTGACCGGTCTGCATGGACGTGAGGGGCGGTGCAGGCCAGGGCCCGTCCCGCAGACACCCTCCACCGTGTGAGATTTGTTTGTGAAAATAAGAAACCAGGAGGAGCCTGGGAGGCGCACGCCGGCTCCTGCGGATGCGCCGGGAACCGGCAGGCGCTCTGAACGCAGGGACGTCCTGCTCGGGGGGCGGCAGAGTGGGGTCGGAGCTCGTCTGCGGTTAGCCAGTGTTTGTGCAAAACCAAGAGACTGTGCGTGTGAGGTGACAGGTCTAGGACTATTCCGGGAGCCCGGCTGCTTGACTAGGAGGCAGACCCAGAGGTGTGCTCGGCCCCACAGCCCTGAAAGCGTTAGCCGTCACAGGGCTTGCGTTTCTGCCTATTTTTAAAAAACCAAACCTCACTTGCTTAAGGGAGAAAGTCCAGTGGAAAGGGAGCAGCGCTCAGGCCAGTGTTCCACCCCTTTGGGGGGACAGCCACACCCAAGACCCCACAGCAAAGCCTGAGGTTACCCTGACCCACAGGGCTTTGGGGGACAGGAAGGACACACTTACTTTGAACGCACGAAACGAAGTCGGGGCTCTTTGTGTACGGAGATCCGTATTTACTAATGCAGTCTGCAAGAGAGAGAGGGAAGCCCGTCATTCTTGTCGTCAGAGACAGGACAGACCTTAGAACTCGCACGTTGGGTCGGAGACCCTCTGGAAAAGGGTAATATTCACGCTTCCTGGGGCTGAAGCAACAACACAGTCCAGATCCCTTGTACACTGGCAAGCCAAAAAATGCCTTCACCGAATGGGCGGTACTCTGTGTGCCAAGGTGTGTCTCTCCGCAGACGCCTTCGGCTACAGCCCCGAAGGATCACTGCTCACATTCAGGGAGTTTCCTGACCACAGCCAGAGGGTTAAACTTCAGTTTCAAGTGGACCCCCATTTGGAAACACTGCCCTTGATCCGAAAGTCATTCTGCTTTGGGAGCGTCGCCCCGAAGCCCCACCCACCTGACGAGCTGCGTACACATGGGAGCAGGGGAAGGTGCCTGGAAACTCGAACCTGAGCACAACAGTGTTGAGCCACGTCCCGCCTTCAGCAGGGTCCCCGGGACTACACCACGCCCAGGTGGACAAGGGCCGGGGCCGCCTGGAGGGGGCCCTGGGGTAGCTGGTCACCCTTCGCCTCTAGAAGCAAACCCCAGTACCCGGGAGCCAGGCCTCTGAGGCCGACAGGGAACCCGGGAGCCAGCAGGTTCCTGTCTTTTTAGGGCCAATTACAGGTCTACCTGGCTTCTTGCCAGATACCAACCCCGAGAAGGAACCCTAAGAGGATATAAGGCCAATGGAAAATTTACCAAAATGCACTTCACAAAATTAAAAAGGGAGACCCTGGATTAGATGCCTCTGTGACAAGCGATATGCATCCCAAAATCTCTTAAAATGAAGGTCAGGGCCTCTTTCCGATGGCCGTTTGGCCCTTCACCTTCTCCCCCCAAGTGCGCAGGGGCACCTGACGGTGACGTCCCTACTCGGTGGCCGGGGGTGTCCGTTCATACACTCCTCTTGTTCCAATGAAACAAAAACGTTGTTTACTGTTCTCAGTTCTGACTGGTGACATGGCCGGTACCAACGCGTGCAGCCCCCACGGACAGAAGTTCTCTGGGATCTTCAGTCATTTTGGGAGTGCCAAGACCCGGAGACCAAAATGTCACAAACCCAAGTCAATCCCAGTCCCAAACAGGAAGTGAAGCCTGGAGTCCGAGCAGAGAAGCCGTTTGCCAACAATGGCGCTGGACGGAGGCTAACACGGACCCTGGGGCGTGAGAGGCACACACAGGTCCGGTAGGTGAGCTCCGGGAGCCGACGCAGACGCGAGTCCCCCTCTATTCCCTTACGACGACCGTAGAGGCAGGGACTCAACTTACCTAAGTATCTTGGATAGAAATAGTCCTGCAGAAAAAGAATAAGGGGCAACAGTTTACTGGCACGGTACGAGACTCCCCAAACAGCCGCCACGCAGCTGGCCAGGGACCTCGCCTTCCTCCCCAGCGGGCGGGAACAGACGCCTGCAGAGGCAGGTATCTGAGGAAGGTGGTAAATCCCCACAGCTGGCCCCGTAACAGCCGGTGAGAACCACCCAGAAAGCCACTCTCTGCCAGAAGACCACGGCGTGAGGAGGCCAAGTGGCAGGGCCCAGGCTGCTCACGCGGCCTCTACAGGACGTTCTGCATATGACCGCAGACATGATCGGACCTTCTGGAAGCAGCACAGTGATGTCATTTACGGGACCTCGGTGGAGCCGTGTAACATGTCTCACAGGACAAGGCGCGTCCCAGGTACCGTCATCCAGACCCTCCCTGACCCAGGCCCCTCCCAGAGCTGAGCAGACCTCGATGGGACAGTCGCTGCACGGCTCTGATTTGCATCCGCTCTATTTGTAAAAGAAAGGGGCGCTGGATGAGGCACGGAGGGTGTAAACGGGGTCCTTCTGTCTGCGGGCGCAAGCTGGCTGTCCGGCGCTGGGACCACCTGGCCCTCGCTGGCGAGTCCGGGCCAGGGTCCATGGCCCCAGCCACAGATGCCAGGCCACGGGCCACTCAAGGCAGCCCCCACCTGTCCACTGTGGTCTCCCACGCAGGGCCCGTCGTGGAGCGGCTTGACCCTAGACGACCCCCCCCCCATGGAACCGAGTGATGCGGGAGCAGCCCCCACCAGCTGCTGGGTCAGCTGCACATGAGTGTCCGCTGATCTGTCCAACCCATGCCACCACGGTGAGGTCGGTTAAATGAGCCCTGCTAGTGGAGAGGAGGAGACGGGCATTCACGACATGCTGTGGCCTGTGCCTGAGGTCAGGAAGCCAGGACGAGCTCTGGACAGCACACGGTCACCCGAAACCATGCTGACGAGAGCTGGCTTGTGTTCGCAGTGACAGGCAGAGGGGATCCCGGGGCTGCCCACGCGCTGGCCCAGCTCAACCCCACGTGTCCCCTCCCCCACCAGTTACCGCAGCCTGGGCCAAGGTGCCAGGCACACTGTTTTCAAAAAGTCAAGTTTTAGTAAAGATGTGGTTTAAACAGACACATAACTGCTTTAAGAGAGAAGTAATGGTCAGAGCAAGTTTGTTTTTCAGCCTGTGTGACAGTGAAGGGGCCGTTCAGGCAGTTGTGACGGAGGTCAGGACTGGCCAGGCAGGGACGTCCCCAAACACCAGTGTTTGGAGGCCCCGACCTCCTGGCCTCACTTCTTTGTGCTGCTTTTAGTTACGGACTGGCAGCCCCCAGACAGGAAGGCCAGGCGAGGAGGGGTACTCTGACAAAGATCCAAGAGCTGAGGTCACGCGAGCCGTGACATCTTCTGGGTCTTGAGGGATAACTCAGGCCACAAACTCTGTCACAAAGGGAAAGGCTCTGGTTCTGAAGGAAAGATTTAGGGTGGAAGCGTGACACACCCACTCAGGAGACCAAGAATCAGACTGGAAACAACACAGAACCATGAACAGAGTACCCCAAGTCTTCGTAAATGGTGGCATTATCACAGTTTTCCAGAAAGCTCTATCATAGTTTCCAAACCATGACTGCTACTAGTTACGTGTTGTATTTTTGATAACGAGGTCTACGGTGAGAAGCATCACTGACCGGAACACCGTGCCCATCCCCTGCAGGCAACCACATCCGCGGGAACGCGGGTTCTGAGACCACAGGCCGTAACCTGGTGAGTTTATCCTACTTTGTGTGCTTGATTTACTTGGGGTGGGGAGAATGCTGATCCGACTGCCCGTCTGGGGACAGGACAGACGACCTAAAACCCCCGTGCACTCCCCCTGGAGAAAGAGACATTTCCAGCTGTCCTTTGACGTTCTCACCAGAGAGCAGGAAATCTCCACATGCGAAGGGCACCAAACACAGAACGCGCAGCGGGTCCCACCTGCACCACAAACCGGCCCCAGAAGCCACAGCCTGAGGTTCAGGAGCTGGGCTGGCTCTCGGCGGCGTCTCCCACAGGGAGCCACAAGGCCCGGCCACAGTTCAGAGAGCTAGATTCGAAACCAGGGATCAGTGGCCTACAGACGTACCCTCTTTCTTGTGACCACACGAGGAGCAAGGCCCGGTGTGGGGCTGCATGCGGGCTGGGGTGGGGCCAGGAGCAGGGAGTAGCCAGGACCACCGGGCTTGGAAATGGGGCCTTTGTCATCTGGCAATCATTTGTCTCACGGGTTTGCTTCTGCTTTAAGCAACTAAAGATAGAAGAAGGGAGTGAGCAAAACTGTAGGCCTCTGAACTCTAAGCTGAAGCTCCAGAGGGGAAGGACATGTGTGCCCAGTGCCTGGCCTGGTGCTGAGTGGTCCCCTGAAGGCCCTCAGGAGCCACTGCCCAACAGGTCAATGAATGATACATGAATGGAAGGGTGAGTGAATGGACAGACGGACGATGGACGGATGGATGGGTGGGTAAGGGGGTCAATGGGTGGATGGATCGGTGGGCGGACGGACAGATGGATCGGTGGACGGACGGACAGATGGATCGGTGGGCGGACGGACAGATGGATCGGTGGGCGGACGGACAGATGGATGGTGGATGGACGGACAGATGGATCGGTGGACGGACGGACAGATGGATCGGTGGGCGGACGGACAGATGGATCGGTGGGTAAGGGGGTCAATGGGTGGATGGATCGGTGGACGGACGGACGACAGGTGGGGGGGAGGATGAATGAACAGGAACCAGAGTCCTACACTTTTCCCTGACTTGAACAAAGCACTGAATTCTTAATTTTATTGATGACATCAATAAGCACACTGGGGGAAAACATCTTAATCAATGCTCTTAGCTTGTCTCTGTCCACACTTGGAAGTAGCCGTACTATCATTCCTCCGGCTTCTGAACTGCCAGTACGTTTTTTACACTCAGAGCCTTAGATTAACAGCCATTTGCCTAGCTTTCTTCCGCCGGTCCCTCCAAGGGCACACCCTCCCAGGGGGAGACGAGCCAACGTGCATGTGAGACTCAACAGCTGAGCTGTCCCCACTCCTGGCCGGACGGCCCCTGGGCGGAGCAGCCGTGTGGGGAGCTCACACCCCATCCGGGGAGAGGGCTGGTTCCAGGAGGCTCAGCGTGTTGGTTTTGGCCAAAAGCCACCTGCCAGAGCTCATCCCAGTGTGCACAGAGCCAAGCGCTTCAAGGAACCCAGCCTTCCCGGCAGACGCCCCTCTCCCCTGCTCCTGGTCCCCAGGGGCTCACCAACACAGGAGCTTGTGCCCATGGACAGCCTCTGCCCACCTCCGTCTGCTGTGAGCTGAAACCACAGTGTTTCTGTGACGGGACCTCCCCGTCTCTGCTCCCTAATTATGCTGTCACCAGATCGCCCCTTCACTAAGAAAGGACCACAGGAGAGGGCCAGCAGAGGGAATCCTTGAGAATTCCCGTTTGTGGATAGAAAATCCCGTCAGCCTCTGCCCTGCACGACCGCTGCGTCCCCAGTCTGCCCGGCGGGATCTGCGCCCCCAGCGCCCCCAGCGCCCCCCATGGGGCCAAAGTCAAGAGCAGCAGGGAGCTGCCCACCCTCCCCACGGGGCAGTCGCCTGTGTGCGGCCAACCTGCCACCCGCCTCCGTCTCCACCTCAGGACGGTCCCTTCCGCAATTCCAGCCGAAGCGGCACCGGTGACCTAGGCCAGCTCGCTCGCCCAGCCCATCGCTCCGGGATCCCCCCCAGGGGTCACCCTGCACACTTCTTCCCCTGGGCCTCCTCCAAGGCTGGGTAGGGTCTGTGGTCGTCTCCCCCCAGCTGGACTGTGCAAGCAGATCTGCCTTCCGAAAATGGTCGGGAACCACAGCAGCCTCGTCGGCCCACATGCGCATTATCAAGACAGAAGCATGACCTGGCCTCAGCGTGTGGACAGAGCACGGCCACCCCGGTGCAGGTTAGAAATGGGACCAGGAAGGGATAGCTCATAAGGACCTTCCTGTCCAAACCTCCTTTAACCCTCTGAGCTCCTCAGAGGCCAGGGAGGTCCTTGCAGGGACGCGGTGAACCAGGGGAACCCAGGCAGCGTCTAGCATTGAGGGTGTGTCTCCCCGTGGGCGCCGCTCTCCGAGAGTCCTGCCCCTCACGGGCCACTCACAGCCAGCCTGGCTGAGGCGCATCCCCTCAGCCGCGCATCACACACACCGAGGGCTTCTGCGTGTGTCACTGCAATTACACGCTGCGGCCCGACACGGGCCACTGTTTCTCCGTAAATTAAGACTGTGCCACGTCCTTTGATAAGTAACAGCCTGAAATTTTGCTTCCCCAAATTTTAAACTATTTAACAAAGCTGGCTGGGACTTGTGTGTCACAATAACTCTGCTTATTTACATGACACAAATAGAAGGCATTTTCCATGAGAAAGAGTCAAAAAAACCTGAATAACCTTTGGCCTCAGTGCTGCCTGTTGGTAAACATGATGTCCTTCTTGTCAAACCCACTGACAACTTGAGCTGCTCGTCCAGAGGCTTTTGCTTCCAGCTCCTGCCCTGACTGGAGGAACTCACGGCCAAGGTCTCGCTGTTCCTACAATGGCTCTCCGGGAGAGTCCCTATCTGGGCAGGCGAGCTCTGGCCCCTCAGCCTGCACAGAGGCTCCGTCCCCAAGGCCAGCATCTGGGGAACGCGACTGTGTGGGCACGTGGCGCAGACCCAAGACAGTCCTGGGGTCTGCCACATGATGGCGCGGGGGGGCAGGGCACAAACTCACACCCTGGCCCCTGACAACCGCCAACAGCAACGTCCTAACGGGTTCCTCCCTCTTGGCCGGAAGCATCGCGCCCCCGAGACGCACATCCAAATCAGACGGCTGCCCAGGGGCCACACCTGCAGCCACCAGCCATGCCCGCTGTGCCGGAGGGACGTGCCAGCCCAGCCTCAGTGGCCCCCATGTGGACACGCCCAGCTGCAGTGGTGACCCCCGTGGGCCCGTCCCCAGGGGCTGCCTGAGTTCAGCTGCGTGATTTCCCCACGGAGCTCAGTGTCCCGAGAAGGGGCCCTCACCAGCCGGGTCTAGATGGTAGGTTTGGGGGGACACAGGTGGACAAAACGTGTGTTATTACCATGGGCACGGATACCAGGAGCAAACAATTCTCAAGTTCGCCAAACAAAGTCTGAGAAAGCAAACACTAGCACCACACATCACTGTCTCATCTGGACAACACGCTTGTACTTGGCGGATCACTTGAAGCCTGATGTGGCTCCCAGATTCCTCCACTTCCAATTGCTCCTGAAAAGTCATAAAACTTGTAACAAGCTGCACCCTGTAGGGGTCAAAACTTAGATGCACACGCCCCAGGTTTGCAGGGGGCTCCCGGATGCACGCTGTGGAAGCCCCAAGCACTGCGGATGTCCTACAGCACACCTGAGCCCGGTACCTGCTGCGCACAGAAACAGCCCCCCACCTCCAGCCCCAGGGACGAGCAGAGAGTGGGGCGCCTGCCAGCGGTGCCACAGCAAAGGGACGGCCGGGGAGCGTTCGGAATGGCCTGGCCCCAGCTACCCACGATCTCAAGAAACGGGCCGTAAGCCTCCGATTCTTCAAAGGCTCTTTTGTTCCTAAATAACAAGGGCAGACATTCCATGTTTTCCAAGACCGTCTGTAATTGCTTTCCTGCAGATGCCGGGCCTGCTGGCAAGGGTGACGTGCCATCCACAGGGCCTGCAGGGTGGAGAGCCCAGGGTCCCTACAGACTCCTGGGAGAGAACAAGTGGGGCAGGAGGCCTGCTGGGGCCGGCCCCGCTCTCACCAGCCCAGCGACAGGCCTCGGAGCCAGGCGGGAGCCCACTCAGGCAAAGCAAAACCGGCCCCTGGGATGGGCATGGTCTTCCGGGAGCGAAAGCCCACGAAGCAGAGGGTCCAGGAGGGAGGCCTCCGTCCACAGGGATCAGCGGGGCAGGAGCTGCTTCCCTGAGAACCCAAGGAAGGAGAGGGGCTGCGCCTGTGCAGGGTGGGGTATGCCCGTACCCCAAGGTCGCACAGGGAAGAGTGTGTGTGTGGCTGCACTCAGAGCAGTTGGGGGGGGGGTCGTGGGGGGGCAAGGAGGCAGCTAGAGGCTCTCCTGTAAGTCACAGCGAGGGTGTCACCTCCCCAGCCAAGGCAACTGCATCCCAGAGGCAAGTCACTGGGGGTAACCAGGTCTCCGTCCTTCCTCTCCACCCTCTTGCCGGGCCCTCCTGAGACCCCTTGGGGCCACCCTAACAAGAGCCGACCTGTAGGAGAGGCTTTCATCTCCACAGGGATGCCTGTCCCCAACCTGTCCCAGGGAAGAGGGGGTTTCAGGAAGACAGGTGTGCTTGGAGGCTGGTGTGCAGCACTCCGAAGCTGACTGGACCCCGAAAGGCCCCCCTGCCACCACTGGGTCGCCCCATACCTGAGGACAGAGATGGAGGGAGACTGGGCAGGGTGGGCCCCTGTGAACACAAGCACAGCCAGGCGTCGCACACCTACACCGTGAGGCCCTCCAAGTGTGCCTCTGTCCTGTGCCCTGAGAGCTGTGAGTGCTGTCTGCAGCCCCAGTGAGTCAGGTGCTTTGTGAAGAACCGCGCCTGGAACTTCCCTGCACCGCAGGCTGCAGCTGGCCGTGAGGGCCAGGCGCCGGGAAGCGGAGACGCGGCTCTGTGCAGCAGGCCAGGCCGGGCCGGGCGGGCTACGTCTTTTGTCCAGAACCCTTTCCGGAAGCAAAGCCTGATTACCGAGATGGCATCCGGCGTCTGGAACCCGCCTGCCTTAAAGGATTTAAGTGGAAGGTGACTCCGCTGGGCTGGCCTCCCGGAGCTTAGGAGAATCGCAGCACAGACAGCCGGGGACCGTGTGGGACGCCGCACCGAAGACAAGCCAAGGAGAGGGAAATGCCAGGCAGGGGGAGTAACCGCGTGAGAGGAAGCAGATAAGGAGAGAATCAAACCGCCGGAGCCCTGCAGAGGAGGCTTTGTGGTGGCAACAATGGAGAGCCTGGCCCAGGGGAGTGTCAGGGGAAGGCCGTCTGCCCCCAAGAGGGAAGCAGGTGGGTGGCCAGGATGCCGGGGAGTCAGGAAGGCCCCCCAGGTCCCCTTCCTTTCCAGCATAGGTGTGTGATGACCCCTGGAACCAGGAAGGAGCCGCTGTGCTGGTAGCTACCTGCTGTGAAGGTCACGTCCCGACCCCAAGAGAAGAGAGCCCGTTCTGGAAAAAGCCAAACCAAGCAGGAACGCTCGGCCGGCAATCCCAGCTCCCGCAGAAGCCTCTGAACACCAGAAAGGACTCGGCGGGGGGAGCTGGCTCCCGGTGCTCCTGCCCACCCAGCCTGGGGGACGGGCCGAGCTCTCCCGCGGGGACCTTCCCGTGGCTCGCTCAGCAGGGAGCCCCCAGAACCCAGGAATGGGCCAGGAGGGCAGCACTGCCTTCTGCGTCAGCAAGAAATCAGCAGGAAAGAGCAGCGTTGGAAACTCCACCAAAGCCAGAGCTGGAGCCAGGCTGGAGGTCGTGTGGGGCTCCCGCCGAGCCACGGGAGACAGGCCGCTCCCAGAGTCCCCCCCATGGTGGGGAGGGTGACCGCCGTCCCTAGCCTGGCTGCTCCTGCCTTCCACACGCCAAAGGCCAAGTCCAGACCACAGAGCAAACATCCACACGAGAACAGGTTAAAATGAGGGGTCTGCAACCCAGCTGACCTCGACAGAAGACACCGAGAGGTCGAACCTGGGAAGCGGGTAACTGAGGGGAAGGACGGGCTCCTGCCGCTGGGGCTGGTAAGGAGGAGGAACCTTGGGAAGGGAGGGTCGGCTCTGCTAGGAGCGAGGGACAAATCCCCACTAGGGATACAGGCAGGGGTGGCCAGGACCTCCCAGGCAGGAAGGCACCCAGAGGGCACTGCTTTGCATTAAAATCAGGGATCTTAAGCAGGCTTTCCTTTTCTTGCCTGTGTAGCAGACATTTGTAAATAAAGTTATAATTAAAACATAAAAGCCATTAAAACCAGGGAAGAGGTGAAAGCTCTGGGGAGGAGGACACTATGGTTAAAGCACAGTGTGTCCAGGCAACAAGGAAAAGCCAGGCCAGGGCCTTGGTGAGTGCAACCTGACTGGGCAGGGACTGGTTGGGGGTGGGGTAGCCCCGTCTCCCCGAACTCCTGTCACCTGGACGCCCTATCCCATGGTCTGGGGACCCCAGCACCTGTCACACAATTCTGCAGCCGTCTGGTGGCCAGCCTCACGGCCCTGCCTCTGGGCCCTCAGCAAGCCTCTGCCGGGAATGACTCATGGGGCCACCAGGATTCATCAGTCCAGAAACCGGAAGAGAGGCCGAGAAGATCAGCAACCCTGTTCCTTACAGCCACAGTGAAACTGCGCTGCTGTGCGCGGGCAGTGGCCCTGTGCGCGGGCCTTCCCAGAGCGGCCCCACGGAAAGGACTGGCCCAAGGAGACCCGTCGTGGCTAGCCATCCTGGGAAGGCTGTCTTCAGAAGGGGCTGCAAAGGGGTTGTCATGCCAGTGGATGAGAAATACAAGTGAAACTAGAAACCTGTACAGGCCACACACGCCGTCCATGTATCGCAAGGTTTCCTTCAATCCCAGAATTCCTTAGAAGAACCATTCGGGAGAACCAAATCTTGCCATCACCCTGACCTCACGGTACAAGGTGCATCAGTTTCCACACTCCCAGCTTCCAAAGGCATTTGCCCCGGAACAGATATGCACGCAGGGTCCCGTGGGTCCCCTCCGGCAAGACGGCAGACTCCTAAGCTGATGCCCAGTCCACACTTGGGCGGTTCCCAGTAGCCGGCTGCTTGCCGCCCCACAGTCCCCAAGGACATTATTAATAGAAATGTGTCCTGAGCCAGCACAGTCCAGCTCCTGGAGTAACCGGCTGCTTCGAGAGAGCACCTTGCTGAGAGGTGTACCACGCCGGTCGCCCTGCCCGGGCCCCCTGACCCCAGCCCTCCTGCCCAGCCCTCCCACATATGTTCTGGTCCTATTCCTGTCGGGGTATTTTGGGACCTGCTGTAGCAAGCAGTTCCAGACTCCGTATCTCTCAGTTCCCCTTTCAAGCACACACTCCGCCCCCCGCCCCAGGCGGCTGGGGACTGTGGGCAGCCCACACCTCACTTCCAGTCCAGCTGGGGCACAGGAGTAGAAATAGGGTTAGGGTTTGGGTTTTTAAACATCGCAGCTGTTTCACGTCTTAAAACCCAGAGGGGCTGTGTGCCTCTCTTTCCCTCAAAGGGCTGCCTTCAGGGGTGCTGGGGCAGAGCAGCTGTGATCCGCCTCTTGTTTGTTAGGGTGGTGACTTCAGGGTCCTGAGATCAAGCCCCAGCAGGGCCCCGGGCACAGCCGGAGTCTGCTTGACATTCTTTTTCTCTCTTTCTCGCTCAAATAAGAAAATCTTTGAATAAATAAAGTGGCTGCCTCCAGAGGCCTGCTGGAGGAGGTAACTGAGGACCCACTTACACACCCGCCAACAGCTGTGGGAGCGCCCCGAGTCACCAGGAGGCCTGGGGCTCAGAAGCCGCGGAGGAGGCTGGAGGGTGGGGCTGGGGGACCCCTCTGCCTCTGACCCTGCGCGCCCACCATTCCTGAAGGCTCCTGGGAGGGAGCCTCTCCTGCGGCGCGGTCCCCCCACCCCGACCTAAACGGCTCCCGGCGCAGTCGGGGAAGGGAAGCCTGCGTGGGGAGCGGCCCGAGGCTCCCCGGCTGCGCGCACGGTCCCTGCGTTCCCGGGGTGGCGCGGCGGTGCCCAAACCGAACCGACCCCCAGGCGCCCGCGCACTCACCGTCTCGGGGTCGTTCTCGAACACCTCGCGGGCCTCCTCCTGGCTGCACAGCTCCTCGACGCACTCCCTCTCCAGGTGGCCCTGCTTGGCCTCCTCGAAGACCTGGTAGGCGCGTCGCTGCCGGGGCCGCAGGAACTGCGCCGCCTCGCGCGCCCGCAGCATCACGGCTGCTGGGACGCGGGCGGGAGGACGGCGCCGGGAGAGAGCGGGGGACGGAACCGGGGACACGCGGTCAAGCCCGCCCGCACGCGCCGGCCTCCCTCCCGGCCGCCTGCCCCGGGGATGCTGCTGCAGCGCGCGGGCCCGGGGTGCGGGGGGAGCGGGGGGCCGGGACGCGGGGTGCGGGGGGCGCGGGGCCGGGACGCGGGGTGCGGGGGGAGCGGGGGGGCCGGGACGCGGGTGCGGGGGTCGCGGGGCCGGGACGCGCGGGGTGCGGGGGGCCGGGACGCGGGGTGCGGGGGGCGCGGGGGGCCGGGACGCGGGTGCGGGGGGCGCGGGGCCGGGACGCGCGGGGTGCGGGGGGCGCGGGGGGCCGGGACGCGGGGTGCGGGGGGAGCGGGGGGCCGGGACGCGGGGTGCGGGGGGCGCGGGGCCGGGACGCGGGGTGCGGGGGGCGCGGGGGGCCGGGACGCGGGGTGCGGGGGGAGCGGGGGGCCGGGACGCGGGGTGCGGGGGGCGCGGAGCCCGGCGTGCGGGGTGCGGGGGGCGCGGGGCCGGGACGCGGGGGGCCGGAGGGCGCGGGGAACGGGCACCCGCGCTGCCCGGGCACGGAGGGCGGCGGGTCCTTGGCGGGCAGGGAAGCGGACTCCCGGGCAGGCCGGCGCTGCGGCCCCGCTGGGAACTCACTGTGCGCGGACTCGGAGGCCAGCAGGAGCAGCAGCAGCGCGGTGCCCAGGGCGGCGGCGGGCCCGGGCGGCGGCGGCATGGCTGGGCCAGGCCGGGCCGGGGCGAGCGCGGGGCGAGGGCCGCGGGGGACGAGGGCCGGGCCGGGAGCGCGCGCTCAGAGCACCCGGGAGGCCGTGGCGAGCCGCGGGCGCCGCGGGGCGGAGGCTCCGGTCATCCCGTGCGGGCGGCTCTGAAGGTCACATCGCGGCGGCGGCGGCGGCGGCACCTCTGCGCTCGCGGCCGGGGCTGGGGCGGGGCGCGCGGGCAGGACCGGCCTCGGGGCCGCGCGGGGGCGGGGCGCGCCGGTTTCCACCCGCGCCAGGCGCCGGAGCGGGTTTTCGCGGCGGAGACCCCCGGGTGCCCCGGACGGGGCTGCTTCGAGCGGGGCGTCCCGGGGACAGAGCTGCCCCCCAGATCGCGGCGCAGGTCATTGGCTCGGGGCGGGGACCCGCGGGGCGAAGTAAGAGCGAAGTGCGGGGGGGACCGGCCGCCCTCGCCCCCAGCCCTCGCCGGCGCAGCGCGAATGCCCCGCATCGTTTCTGGGGTCTCGAGACTGAAAACCTCCGAAGAAGAGAGACGCTGAGGTCACGCCGAATCCCCGCGAGGTCGGGCGTGAGATGGAAGGAGCCCCTTTTGGGATCTGTTTCCCATAGCGACGACACCGAAAACCTCGAGGCTTCCCAGTACGCAGCTCAGCCGAGAGCAGCGCGGTGCCGGGACTCCGCCGCGTCAAGGGCGACACACACGCGCGCACACGGGGTCGGGGGCGTTGCGGGGCCCAGCGGGCGGGGACCCAGCGCGCGGGAGCAGAGGCCTGGACACCGCCCTCCCGGAGCCCCGCAGCGCACCTGCCCCCACCCCCCCATGCGGTCATTGTACTTGAGGGCTCAACACTGAGAGTCCAGACCTCAGTTTCTCCTCACCTTCTGTAATGGGGGAACGAAAGGTCATCGCTCTGGAGGCTTTGAGGTCAAGGTCTGGAGGTGGGGTTAATGAGCATTAGTATGTTAAATTCCGGGAGGCGAACTTTGATGAGAGGCTCTCCAAAGCGCATTAACAATTTAATAGGTAGGTCGTGGGCGCCTGTGATCCCAGCTACAAAGCTCTCTCTCCTCGCCCGCAGGTGATGAAAGGGTTAGCTGAGCCTCGGCGGAGAAAGAACAGTGCCTTAGTTTTCCTGCCTCTTGTTCTTAAGGAGAAGCGCTGGTTTCGGGAATCAGGGTGAGGCCGTACATTCTCCAGTGCGTATTTCCGCAGATCTCTGGTTAGTTAATCGCACGTCTGTTATTTCCCAGAGTTCCAGGCCTCCGGCCCATGAATAGATTACTTCTTACTGGTGTGTGTTTGGTGAAGAGAGTTTGTAGAGTTCTTGCAATTCGGAGTCCGATCCCAATGAGAGGGAGTGTCATGGCCTCTCTGTGTCCCTCTGGGAGGGACACTGGGTGTGGACTCACCGCTTCAGGTGACCACGCATCAGCGTGGTACCTATGGGAAGGGCCTTTACCTGTTGGCCTGGACCTCAAGCCCCTCCTGCCCCTTCTTGTTCACCCCTTGTACTGAGTTGGTATCTCCAACGCCGACACCTCCCGTTAGGCAGAGACTGGGTTTAATAAAATGCCTTCACAGTCACCCATTTTGGTCACAGCAGAAAGCAAATGCAGGGGAAGAGTGTCTGACCCAAGCTAACCCTGTTACTGATGTAGAAAATCCGCTCTAAGGCAGAAATAGAAAATAGGTAAGAAACAACTTGGATAATGATTTCCAAAACTGGAAAGAGCTGTCAGGCACTCTGTCACATAGCCTGAAATAACAAAGATGCCGTGGCCAGCTGGCCTCCCCAAGGGGCAGGTGACACACCTGGCAACAGACCTTCCATATGGACCATCGGCCGGTCTGTGGTCAGAGATGGAAAGCCAGTGGTCCTCTAGCCAGGGATCGAGTGGGGTCAAAGTGGGGGTATTTTTGGGAAATAGAAGTTCCTCCCTCCCCTTTCCACCATCACATCTGTGGGTGGCGATGGCTTCAGGGCACTAAGACCATTCACTTACATATCCATCAATGAATCGAGTTGAGTCCTTGCCATTTTGTCTTAAAAGGCAGCGAGCTGGCCGATGACCAAACCAATCAGACTGGGTTTTCGTGGCTTCTCAATCAGCCTTACTGAGGCGTACAGAAGTATACTAAGCTGCACAGTAAGTTTTGACATGTGTGGTGAACACGCACACCTGTAAAACACCCCCACGATCGAGGTGAGAACAGAGCTGTCACCTCAGAACCTTTCCCAGTTCCTCTGAGCCGAGCGTCGCGGCCCTACCTCACCCTGTTCTGGGCACAATCACCGACCCACGTCCTGGCGCTACAGAGCACCTCGCCGTCTCCGGACTCTCGCTCAACAGGAATTGGACAGAACGTGCTTTTTTGTCTTGCACGAGGCGTACTCACTCGCAGACTCCCCTGCAGCGGGCCGCATCAGGTGCACACTCTCTTTCCTTCCTTGGTCGGTAGTGTTCCGTGGGTCGGGTGGGTAAGCGCCCGCGCGCTGCTGGCCTTCGGCTCTTTTCCAGTTGTTACCGACAGAGCGGCTGCGAGTGTGCGTGTGTAAGCTGTCGTGGGCGCATAAGCTCTAATTTCTCTGGCGGAAATACCGAGCACGGAACATTGGACTGTACCGTAGGTATTTGACTTTTTAAGAAACTGACAAACTTTTTCAAAGCGAATTACCATTTTGTGTTTCCACCAGAGTGTCAGGGGGTTTCAGGACATCTCAGACGCACTTGCCACGGTTGGTCTTTTTTATTTTAGCCGTCCTAGCCGGTCTGCTGTGGGATTCCCTTGTGACGTGAATTTGCATTTTTCTAATAACTAATTATGACCAAATTTTAACGTACTTACTGCCATCCAAATATTTTTGGTGAAATGTCCATTTTTATTTCATGATCTTTTGTCTTTTACTTGGGCTCTTTGCTTTTCCAATTATTGACTTATTTTCTGAGTTTTAAGAGTTCTTTAAATCTTCTGGACACAAGTCCTGGGTCAGGTTGTGATTTGCAAGTATTTATTCCAGACTGTGACTTGGTTTTTCATTCTATTAAACAATCAAGCTCTGCGCGTTCTCTTCTTAATTTTGAAGTAAAGTTTATTATAATTTTTATTATTTTTAATGAGTCTGCTCTTCAAATTATATTTGCCTAACCCCAGGTCACAAATATTTTCTTCCAGAAGTTTTATAGATTTATATTTTACATTTAGAACTGTGATCCACTTTGAATTCACTCCCATATATTTCATATTTTACATCCTATTATAAATGGACTTTTACAGTTTCCATTTCTGAGAGTTTAAATATTTGCTTTTTCAATATTTATCTTTTGTCCCACAACTTTGCTTAATTAAACTACTAGTTTCAGTGTTTTTAGGTAGATTCACTAGAATTTTTCACATAGACGATCACGTTGTCTGTAAACATAGCAAGTCGACTTCCAATCTGGGCCCTGTTTCCGTCTTTTCTTGTCTTACTGACTGTCTAGCGACCTCCACGGTATTGACTAGAAATGGCGGCAGAGGACCCTGATGCAAACAATTCAGTGTGATGTTCGCTATAGCTTTTTATAGAGGCTTTTCGTCGAGATGAGGGTCTATCTGTAATTTTCTGAGTTTTTTTCATTAGAAATAGATATTGGGTTTTGGCAAATGGTTTTTCTGCATCTGTTGAAACGATCATATTTTTTTCTTTTTCCACTCATTAATATGTGAGTCACCTTGATTGATTTTCGAATGTTAAGTGTCATGGTGTATTGTTTTGCTAATAGAGGAGCGTCTATGAGCGTATTTTCTTTTCCTGGGCTGTCTTTATCTGGTTTGACACCCGAGAAGTTCTGGCCCAACAGGACAAGTTAAGTGCTTCTTCCTCCTCCGTTTAAGGGGAAGAGTTTTGTGGAATTGTGTTATTTATTCCTTAAATGACGGACGAAATTCATCCGGAATGCCATGCAGACCTGGAACTTTCTTTGTGGGAAGGTACGAATTCAGCTTCTCTATCAGACTAACGGGTGTTTGGGTTACCTGTTTCTTCACGATGGGGTTTGTGCGGACACTTGCAGCTCGCCCAGGTTGTTGACTGCACCGGCATCAAGTTACTGGTGATAGTCGGTGTATTCGTAGAGCTGCCGTGATGACATCTCTCTCGTTCTCAGTAATGATAATCTGTGTCTTCTCTCTTTTTGTCTGCATCATTCTGGCTAGAGTTTCGACAGGTGTATTGATCTCAAATAACCAGCTTTTGGTTTCATGTTATTTCTCTATTATTTTTCTGTTTTCTATTTTATCATTATCCAATCTCATTTTTATATTTTTTCTTCTGTTTACACCGCATTTCATTTTCTTTTCTTTATCGAGTTTCTTAAGATAGAAGCTGAGGTCATCGATTTGAAACCCTATCTCTTTTCTAATACAAATCTTCTTCAATTTACAATGGGGTTTTGCCCCGATAAACCCAGCATACACTGGAGATACCATAAGTTAAAAATGCTCGTAATACACCTAAGCTACTGGCCCTCGTAGCTGTAGCTGAGTCTGGCCCTCCGTCGTCTCTTTGTGAGGACCCCCGGAGGACCTGGGGGCCGGGTCTGCACAGGCCACTGCTCGGCCGGCTCCTTCTCCAGGGGGGGGCCCACAAGGTGGTCTCGCCGCACCCAGCCGTCTCACCTGTCTGTCCCGAGTGACCTTGGCGATCCCAGGGCGACCTCACTTCCTTCCTGTCCCTCCTCTGTTGTCTGATTCCCAGTTGTCGCAGGCAGGGCGCACTCGAGTCTCTCTGACACTATCTTGTCCAGGACAGAAGTCCCCAGGCATATTTTAATGAAGGGTTTAAAAAAAAATCATGTTTTGCGACCCACTGGTTTAGTGGTCTTTTGTTTTCACAGATGCTATTTATTTATTTGTTTATTTATGGAGCCTGCGAGGGTTGGAGGGGAGGCGGAGAGAGAGGGAGAGAGGCCCCCAGCAGACCGTCCACGGAGCGTGGAGCCCAGCGCGGGACTCGATCCCACGACCCTGAGACCACAACCCAAGCGGAAATAGAGTTGGATGCCCCGGCGGACTCAGCCACCCCTAGTGGCACCCCTGGTGGGTTTTTAACTTAACAGAACTTAGTGTCTTGTTAACCAGTGGTTTTTAATGAGCCAGAAGAGCACAGAGGCTCTCCGAGTTTCACTGGATGTGAGCTCTTGATCTCTGCCATAGCTGGTTTTGTGAGTGTGGACCGCATCACCATGTAAAGTGTACTTATTACTGTGGACTGTGGTCAGAGCGTTTGGAGAACACTCCTTCGCGAGGTGGATGAAGGTGAGCAGCCCTCATTAAGGTGAAAGTCCTTTCGTGGATAAGTCGTCTGGGCTCTTCCTTAAGGGGGACCAACTGGTTCCAGTTTTTCAGGGATGTTCCCAGTTTTAAAATCAAAAGTCCTTGGTCCCAGACCCCGCCAGCCCGGGGCATCCCCAGATGGTTACTGCCTCCTTGGGGTCCCTTTGCAGCCTGTGACTTACAAGGGGTTTTGTGGCAAGTGTTCCCACAGAAGTTGTTTTGTGGAATGCCACAGAAACAGCGTGTATCCAGGTAAGGTTGCCTGTTCCAGCCCGGTCAGCTCCTTCGTCGGAAACATACAGCGTCAGGCTCGCCTGAGACCCAGGCCTGGTGCTGGTGCGTGTGCAGCAGGCCGGGCCGGGAGGAGGTGCGTGCGGAAGGGAGAGGGACCTTGGGCCCAACAGATACACGGACCTCCTCCATGAAGAGAGATCTTGCACAAGCCACTTCTCCCCAGAACTGCCACATTAGCAGCCGGGACAGGGGAGCCTCGTGGAGGCTGAGGACCACGGTGAGGGCGCGGGTGCTGCCGGGCAGACAGGGCTGCTGTGCCCAAGACAGTCGGGTGGGGTCACCTCCGGGACCTGCAGACCCTGGGAGGAAGCATCGCAGAGCCTGCCTGTCTTGCCTCGGTCACCCCGACGCACTGCCCTCTCTTGTCACGGCCCAGAGCTGCGCAGAGACTGTGCCTCGCAGGGACGTGTGCCGCCTTACACAGACCCGGCACAGGTGTGCTGCGGGTGGGGACGTGCTGTTTGGGTCACTGGCCAGCCTGGCCTGCACTGACCTCAGGGTTCTGGCTACACCAGCCCCAGCCTCTCGTCATCCTGCGGGTCACGTTGCCCATGTGAGCGGCAGGGACGGTGCAGCCGCCAAGGCTGGCAACATCCTCGTGCCCAGCGGCTCCTCGGGCAGGCCTCGGGCTGCGATGGCGGCGGAGTCCCCACTCCCAGCCTGGCCCCGTGAGCACGCACCTCCGGCTGGGACCGTCCTTCAGGGCGGGACGGAGCTCCGGAAAGGGAAAGTGCGAGGCAGGCAGCATGCAGTGGCGCCCCTCATCTAGAAGACGAGCGTTTGGTGTTGGAGGTGTGCGTCAGTGCATTGTAATAGGAAAGCTGGTGTTTTTAGAGCCTCTAGAACGATAATTTTTTCAGAAGAATTTCTCCCCACTGCTGATATAAATATTTTTGGAGAAGTGCAGAAGTTGGTGTAATGACCGGAAATGTGGCATGATTTTGTGGGGTTTCTGCTGCTCTTTCCGGCAGAGACCGTCCGACAGCATGACCGTTTATACAGCTTCCTCGCCCGGCTTCTGCCCTGCCCCACACACACTACGCGTGTGCTTCCCGTGTTTTTATCGTGACAAAGATACACATTTGCAAAGCCCCGTCGAAAATGTTCATCTTTTTATACCCAGTTAGTGTCTGCAACAATTACGTTAGCAAGTAACTTTTTTTTTTTTAAAGATTTTATTTATTTATTTGAGAGAGACAGTGGGAGAGAGCACGAGAGGTGAGAAGGTCAGAGGGAGAAGCAGACCCCCCACGGAGCTGGGAGCCCGATGCGGGACTCGATCCCGGGACTCCGGGACCGTGACCTGAGCCGAAGGCAGTTGCCCAACCAACTGAGCCACCCAGGTGCCCCGTTAGCAAGTAACTTAGCAGATGCTGGGCTACAGCGTGGTGGCCCCTCAGCCCCGGGAGTGGTTGGGCCCCAGCAGTTCGTGACGGCTTCCATTTGCACACATCTCCACATTCCCCAAGACGGATGGATCCTGCTGTTGGCCGTGGCTCCGTGGACAGGAGGCAGGAGGATGTGGGATTCTCCCCAGCGGACGGATGAGAGACCGGGGCCCGGGGCCACACACACGCACTTCCCTGTGTCATTAGCAACCCAGAGCTCCGGGGCACACTGACTTCTTGACTTCCAGCGACCCTGCTCTTTGTGCGGTGACCGGGACAGCTTTCTGCCGTGTGTGTTGTTTTACCTCATGGTCCCGTGATGCACGGCCAGACTCCTTCTGCCTCGTCAAAGGCCTGTGTGCCGGTGGGCAGGCGGGACCAGGTCCTGTGTCTGTGGGACCCGCCTCTCCCCAGCTCAGTGTCTCGGGCTGTGAAAGGGGCCCACGGTGCTGTGCTGGGAATGGCAACAGTGAGTGCAGACGGAGCCCGCGGCGGAGGGCCTGGGTTCCGCACTCACCACGCCACCCGTTCCGGTGACCACTGTTCTGACCGTTATTGTCACACTGACCTGCTGTGCAGGCTGGTTTTAGGGATTCTGGCCACAGCGATCATAAGGTAAATAATGGGGAAGATAATCCAGAGTAAACCTCAGTCTCTGGCTCTGAAGAAAGCCTTTTTGTTTTGTTTTGTTTTGTTTTGAGAAGAGGCGGGCAGGGGTGGGGCAGGGAGGGAGGGAGGGAATCCCAGGCAGGCTCCCGGCTCAGTGCCCAGGCCCACCCAGGGCCAGATTCACCACCCCGAGATCACCGCGGAGGCTAGAAGCGGGATTCGGGAGTCTGCAGCGGAGCCCCCGGGGGGCTGGACCGGTCCTGCAGCACAGGGCGGGGCCCTCGGGGCAACAGCCCTCTCCCCGCCCCACCCCTGTTCTCTGCAGTGTGGGTGCAGGGATCTCGGTGGGGGGCCTGAGGGCCACACGGGGTGTCTGCAGGGGCTCTGAGTGTCATGCTCCTCAAGCTGGGTGGGGGGCAGGATACGCTCCGCACCCTCTAGCGCCCGGGAGGGCCCACCCCAGCGGATGGCCCGGCGCCAGGCGGGGTGTGGGTGGGGGCGAGCAGTCTGGCCCCCAGCTTCTGGAGGAGGCCCCAGCGGCCCGTCTACACAGGGCCACGGAGACCCCCGTTACTGGGAACTGTGGCCGAGGGGGGTGCCGTGTCCTGAGAAGCTGGGACCAGATTCCTCCCTGCAGAGGAGGACGACCCTGTGGGGCCGCGCTCGGACCGTGGCGTTGGGGACTCTGGCTTGGAATCCCAGCCTTGTCTTAGAGGTGAAGGGGCTGCGGGCGCAGGGGGCAGGGCCACTTCCCCGTGTCTCTGTGGGTGCAGCCCGGGCCCCGTTCTGTTTAATTTCTACCTTAGTTTCCGCGCGTGTCCGTGACGGCCTCTGCTCGCCCGCCGTGCGGGGTCTTCTCGCGAGGGACCAGCCGACGTCTGTCAGGAGTGCGTCCCCCCAACCTGCCTTTTCCCTGTGCGCAGCGGGAGTCCGTTCCTCTCTCCGCGCCGCACTTGGTTGCGGACGGGCCTACGTCTCCCCCCCGGATGTGTCCGCTCCAGCAAGGACGTGCTGACAGGTGCAATGCAGCAGGAAGGGCTCTGAGGCCAAGAGAACTCTGTGGGGCCCCCCGGGGCCTCCCCACCCACAGATGGGGGCGCACTGGCTACCTGCCTGCCTTGCTTCTCCCGGGCCAGCAGCACGCCAGGGCCGTCCCGAGACCGGAGATGCGTCCTGGCCGGCTCACGGCTGGGATGTGGGAGCCGAGGAACATCAGAGAATCAGGGGTCAGGGCAGGAAGCCCAGAGCACTGCCAGCCACACGCCCGGGTGACCCAGGGGACTCGGAGTCTGTGCTCATGGGTGGGCTCAGGACGGCTTTGCCCGAGGCCTCCTGGCCCAAGGTGCTGGGAAGAGGACAGTGCTTGTCCCCCGAAGAGGCCACACGCCATCATGCTGGGTGTAGACAGCACACGGGGGCTTCCTGATAATGTCCTGAGGACCAGACGCTCCTGTGGATCCTGGGGATGATGACCTCGGGATGCCCCAGACGAAAGTCAGATCACTGCTTACCCGAGTCTGCAGCCCCCGGGGATGGACTCTGAGCCCATGCTCCGTTAGTGTTTGGGCACCTGGCCTGCGACCCGGATCTCCCAGGCTGGGCAGACCGGAACACACACACACACACACACACACACACGCTGGATTTGTCTTAAGCCGAGGTTTGCAGGACCTGCAGCCCCCAACCCCTGAAGCCCCCTCTTCCCCACCCCTCCGACTACCCGCCCTGCCTCCCCAGGTCCCCCTTCCCATTCCACATAGTTTTCCTCTGGGGGTCGGGGCACGATCGGGGAGAGAGGAAGGGCATGTGTGCGGACAGAGGCCTTGTGGAGACACCCAGAGGGACCCCAGGGGCGTCACTTCCCTGTGGCTGTGATTCGAGGACAGAGGCAGGGCACGGGACACCCCGCCTGACACTCACAAGCCGGCCCGTGTGTGTTTGCGGCTGAGCTCCGACGAGGAGAAGCAGGGACGGAACGCCGAGGGGTCATGTTCCCAGTGGGGGTGTTTGGGCCTTTTGGGGGGCATGTAGGGCCCCCAGCCCACCGTGGGGACCGGAAGCACTGTGGGGACTGTTTTGGTTTGGACGGAAGATCCTTCCAGCCCCAGCCCCACTGTGACAGAGCTCTCCATGTGCAAAGCACAGGTGTCGTCCCCGCAGGAATTCACTGTGCACGTTTCTTCGAGGAGCCACGAGGAAGGAGACAGACCACCTCCCCGCCCAGGTGGGACAGCCTGTACGGAGTGCTGGAACCAGCCCGAGGGGGCTGTGAGGGCTTGTGCGGTCCACCCAGACGGGCCAGGGCAGGACATGCCTGGACTCCTGTGGGGACTTGGGCTTACAGGCCTGAGAGAGACGCTGTATTGCAGGGAAAGACCCTCCTGGCAGTTGGCCCTGAGCAGGTGTTTGTGGCAGGGAGTCCGGACTGTGGCCTCAGAATGCAGGGCCGGGGCAGAGCAGTAAGAGCCGGAGTCTCGGGACGCACACGTGAGCCCTGAGCGTGGGGACCATGGTCCCCGGGGCCTGTTCACAGGCTGCACCTGCTGCGCTGTGCGCACATGTCACGGCCATCCCAAGCCTGGCGTGCGAGCGTCTGCCAGCCCTCCGAGGCTGAGCACGGGCTGTGGCATGCAGAGGGACATGGGCAAGGCACAGCCGTGAGGAGGCCCCATCCCCTGAGCGCTGCGGGGGCCCCACGGCGCATCTGCCCTGGGCGGTCCCTCCTGAGGTCCCTGGAAGGGAAGCTGCGTGCCCATCCCGTGTGCGACACTGGTGACGTGGTGGGCGTCTCAGGCTAAAAAGGCCTAATTGCAAAGGTGATCAGGAGTGTTTTCTTTGCTGGGAGAATCACTGACTCCTTTTCCATGTTTGGCCATCAGGAGCTTTGAGAGTCACGTGACCTACTTTAGTCCTCTAGGAAGTCCTGCCAGTACTCAGAGAGCCTCTAAAGACACAGACCGTTCATTGACTGTCACAACATCGGGCTGATTTCCGATTTTTCTGCAGAAAGCACCGCAGGGAGTTCGGAGGCCAAGCCCAGGGCGGGAGGTGGCTGGGTGGCTGGGGTGCTATCACCCTCCAGCATCTCTGGGGAGGGGGCTCGCGGGGAGGGGGCTGGCTGCTTACCCTGGGAGAGTTAGGGGCCGCGAAGCGCTCTCTCTCTCCCAGTTTCCCCAGTAGAAATGAGGGAGAGCGCAACCACCAGAGACTTACCAAGTCCCCGATACTCTCAAAAGCCTTCTGCTTCGTCGTCGTCTTTTTAAAAAGATTGTACTTATGTATTTGGCGGAGAGAGAGAGAGCTCGCGAGCATAAACTGGGGAGAGGGGCAGAGGGAGAGGAGGAAGCAGGCTCCCCACGGAGCAGGGAGCTGACACAGGACTCGATCCCAGGACCCTGAGATCATGACCTGAGCCGAAGGCAGACGCTTCCCCGACAGAGCCCCCCAGGCACCCCCAAAGCTTGCTTTCTTTGATGAGGGAGAGGAACCAAGTAGGCGGGCCTGTGGCGGGAAGGGGTCAGGCCCGTCTGGGAAGGAGGTGCCGGTGTCTGGGGACTGAAATCAGCTTGGGCCTCCCTCTGCCCGTCTCCCTGGCCCGTCCTTCCAGGGGGAAGAGACTGGCACAGCTCTGCAGGGGCAGCAGCCGTGCCCCCCTGGCTTCAGACCAGCACACAGCGGAGAGCACGCTGCCCAGGAGGGTCAGAGCAGTGCCGTGACCTCAGATTTGAGGACACTTGGGACAGAAGTTGGTCACTTCGCTTCAGCAGAGACCGGGCGAACTGAGGTACGTGTCCACACGGGGGCTGACACTCCAGAGCCTGATGAGCTTTAATTAAAAATTCCTCTGACATCGGGCTTGAAAAGATCTCCAAGTATCACTTTAGAGAGCACCAAACACGCGGAGCAGCCGTAGGAGGCGTCGACGTGGACCCGGCTGTCCCCGCTCGTCTCTGAGGCCGGCCATCTAGCAGGGACGTTCCAGGCTGCTCGGTGACCTGCACCCCTCTCCACGGGGCCGTCCGGGCTCTGAAAGGTCGTGCACACTGACCTGCCAGCATCTTGGGGCCAAAATATCGCCTTCCAAGTGTCCAAACCTGATGGTCCCACAAATGCAGAATGAACAGTGTCAAAGATCTATTAACTCATTAATGTGGGCATCCGGAAGTCGGTCCGGCTCATTCGAACGTGAGCTCGGGAGGCCCAGGGAGCCCTCACTTCCACAGAGGGTCTGTTTATTGGAGGCTTAACAGAAGGAGACAGGGGATTCTTGGCGTTTCCCTTTGGCAGCCGAGAACAGACATGCGGACTGCGGTGTCTGGGAAACAGCGCCAGATGCGACCAAAGAGTCTGGTCTGGTTCTTAGAATGTACCGTGAGAGCCGTCCCTGTGACCCCTGACCCTGTCACAGCTGAAGGGGACACGGCCAGTGAGTTAGAGTCAGGCAGAGCTGCCCAGCCCTGAGTGGCCAGAGGACAGAGCTGGGAGGCACTGGGGGCCGCACCGCCGAGTCAGCTAACGACGTCCAGGGACTTCGGGCCCCAGTGCCAGGCCCATCTGTGACCTTTGAGCTGCTCAGTACGTGTGAGGACAGCAGAGGCCGGAGCCTGGGAGCGAACGCCAGCCTCCCCTCCTCCGGGCGCGGCCGATGCCTTCCTGCAGGTTGATCAAGGCTGTGGAGATGCGGTCGGGGGTCCTGAGAGAGACGCGCGGCTGCGACTTCCCACGCCCGCTCACGCACCTTCTCGTGTTCTGCGCCCCCGTGTGCTTGTTTTCCATTTCTTTCCAGAGGCTCATTTTGAAAATATTATGGATTTCCACGCCATTAAATCTGATAAAGTTAAATGATAAAAATTTTCTTTTTCATTTAAACTTAACCTCCTTTTAAGTCATTCAGTATCTTCTCAAATACTTCAGTGTCCCAGAAAAATGACTGAAAACGTGCATCACGGTGTCCATACGGGTGCACGCTTTTCCTTTGGTCTCAGGTCCCAGCATGGCCTGGCCGGCACTGGTCAGGGCTGGGTGTCGGGGCCCCAGGGTGGGGGGTATCCGGTGGACCCCCCTGCAGTGAAAAGTCACCACCATCGTAGCGATGGTGGTGATAATGTTGTCTGCTAAGGACGGTGGATGTTTTCTCAGCGCTCCGTAAGGAGTCGTGATGGACAGTCCTAAGGACACTTTGCTCCTGTATTTATCTGACCAGGACGGAGCGGGCCGCGTGCTCCAGGCTGACCGCGCACGGCTGTGGCCTCCCCTGCGGACCTTCACCCTCCCTCCCAGGTGCTCAGGACTCTGTCGTCAGAGCAGGTCTGGGGCTCTTGACTCACCCTGGGTCCCGGGCCCTGAGCAGCCGCAGGGAGGAGGGGCAGAGGGCTGGTCCCCGGGGTTCTGACCTCTCTAGACTTGGCCCTAAGCCCACCCAGCGGTGGGGGAGGTGGGGCATCTTTGACGGCAAGGCACAGGGTCCTTCCTCTGGGCCGTGGGGACCCCCGGGCAGCCCCTAGGCCTCTCCCTTAGGCTTGTGGCCTCTGCCCAGGTGCACAGTGCAGAGGCCTTGCCAGGGAAGCTGCTGTGGGGTCACTTGAGGTCAGGCCTGCCCACCGGCCTGCGAACTCTGGGCCACATCCTGGGTGAGACTGTGTCTGAGGCTTCCCTAGCCTGGTCCTGAGATCGGTCCAAATGCAGCAGAAGGCGGTGAATGGGGTCCCACTGCCTGGCTGACACTCGCAGGGCGCCCGGGACAAAGGCCACACCCCTGTTCTAAGGCCTGCAGGTGCTGCCCTGAGTCTGCTGTCTGCTGATAGTCCTGGAGTCCCCAGGTCGCCCAGGCCAAGCCTCACAGGGGATTGCCGGCCAAGGAAACGCTTCTGTCCAGCCTCGCGTATCTGATCTCAGCCGCGGGTCCCACGATAACAAGTCGCTTCCCCTGTCAAACAGGCAGGTGTGTTCGCAAACACGGTGGGGGCTCCTTCCCCGGGGGTCTGCGGAAGAGGACCCTCTCTGCTCGGGGGAGGACTCCGCCAGCTGGCCGGCGCCGGGTCCCGTGTCGTTCTGGAACCTGCGATTCTCTCCAGCCTTTCCCTCAAGGTCGTTTGAAGTGCATGGTGTCCTCCTGCGTTCCCTCCGGGGCTGGCCCCCAGGACCGCAGCCTGAAGAGTGACCGGCCTCTAGCACAGCAGGGGGGAGAGTCACACAGAGCAACGGACACCGTCGAACGCTTGCGTCCCCCGAAGGCCTGTGGTCTAGACCGTGGCAGTCCCTTCTGTGACCTCCCTGCCCTTCCTGGGGATGGAGGCTGAGCCCCGGACGCCCGGCTCAGCCGTGGCCCCCGAGAGACCTCCGCAGGGAACTCACGGAGCGCCCGGGGTCCCCGCGTCTGTGAGGTTCTCACGGAGCCTTCAAGTCTGCAGGGAGCAGCGAGGTAGAGCGAGTCCTGTCGTCCCGGGGCCCGGCGGCGATGCCAGCCCGCACCGGCCAGGTTTGTGTACACCCCACCCATGTCCTCACTGCGTATTTTAAGGCAGTCCCAGACATGATATTGTTTTACCCCGAACACTTCAGAAAGTCTTCATAAAAGAAAAGCAGCACAACTCCGTGTTTGTGCCTAGAGGAACGGTCAGTGCCCCCTCGAGGTCACGCTCCGCTGTAAGTCGCTGGGATTCCACGGCCTCCCAGTCTGGTTGATCCCGGGCTCCCTTCCCCGCCCATTCTTTGTGATTTCTTTGTCTGCGGTGGGTGGGGTCGGGTGGGAGCAGGCCCTCCCCCGGCTCGGCACCCCCACCCCCTCCCCGCTGGGCCCAGGCCGCAGGCCTCTCCTCGCCCTCCCCCTGCGTGACACTCCCCCACCTCCACCCTCCCAGACCTGGGGTTCCGGCCTCGGCAGCTGCCGGCCTGGGGCCCCCCGATCTCGCTGGAGGGGCTGCACGGGACGTCAAATCGCCTTCCTCGGGGTCTCATCATTACCGACCACTTCTCTGAGCACAGAGGCCCTTCCTCCATGTGTGGCCCCGGAGGGCAGCCCGTCAGCCCGTTGGGAAGCGTGGGGTCAGGCTCCCTCCTTCCCCGTGCTCTCATGCTGTACCAACTTTCAGAGGGGCTGCTGACTGTCTTAGCATCTGCCAAGGGGACTTGAGGTTATTTTGAGCGTCACTGGGATCCCGGTTTTACCGCGGGGATGTGCTTCTGCCTGTCACACAGGCCAGAGCAGACCGCGGTGGGGCTCCTGTGCTAGCGTCCACCACTGCGAGCATCCACCGCGCCCCCGTGTCTCTCCGCCCGGGGTCCTCAGCAGGAGCTGTCGGAGGGTCAGAGGTCGAGCTGTTCTCCGCTCAGGACCTGTGGCACCGGTGGGAGCTCGTGGCAGGTGGGGGCGCCTGCCGAATTCATCTTCCTCTGCGGTCACAGACCTTCGCCGACCGCCTGGGGAAGAGGCCCTCCGAGCTGTGCTCCCCAAGGCAGAGGACGGCCCCTCCCTGGGCCCTCCTGTCCTGCCCACAGAGGCCTGGGCACAGCGAGGCAGTGGTGGGAGAGGGCTCCCCGGCGCCGCGGGATGGGTATCCGTGAACACGGGCAGAAGGACAGGAGGGGCCACCAGAGCCGGCCGGCCGGCCCTCCGGATGAGGCGGCATCGGACAAAGAAAGGAGGAACAGGAGGAAGGGAAAGTCTTCCCCCCACCCCGGGGATCTGTGCGCAGAGGAGCAAGCAGCCCCGTGCACCGTGCAGAGTCTGGAGACGCCCGTGGGGCCGCCGGGTGTCGCTACCTGGAAGGTTTCTTCCCAAGGTCTGCGTGTTCCTGCCTCTGGCCCTCGACGCACTTGCTGCCTCCACCCAGCCCCCCACGGAAACCCAAGACCACACAGCTTGGAATTGAGTCCGGGACAGGCTGTCCTGCACCCACTGAAAGGCGTCTGCCTGTGACCAGGTGCAGGGACCTCCCCGGTGTGCAGGGACCTCCCCGGTGTGGCTCACGTCTCTGGCACTGGCTCGGCGCACCGCGGACATCCAGCCAGCGCTCCTGAAGGCGCGAACAGCACAAACGCGTCATCTCGTGGCTCTGGAGGCCAGAGGGCTGAGAGAGGGTGTCGGGCGGCTGCCTCCTTCGGGGAGACCCGTTCCCTGCCTTTTCCAGCCTGGGGGCCCCTGTGTCCCTCAGCCCGCAGCCCCTTCCCTCACTCCAACCAGCCTCTCTGACCCTCCTGCCTCCCTCCCTTCCTCTTAAGTACCCGCTCAGACACCCAGGAGCGTTGCCCATCGTAGCATCGGTCTTGTGGGAGGGCGTCGCGGTGGGGAAGGGCGTGGAGGTCTCGGGGGTGTGGCTCTGCCGACCACATAAGCCATGCAGAGGCCATCACCTGTGCACTCTCTCTCCGCCTCTCCGTGCCCCTTCCAGACAGAGCCCGCGTGGACCTTCGACGCAGGCACAGAAAGTGCACGACGGTAACCCCGCGGGTCTGTGCGAGAACACAGCCGTCGGGGCGCCGGGCTGTTTCCGGTGTCCGTGGTCTGTCTGCTCAGGGCAGCGCCAGCCGGGAGCTGCCTTGCCTCCGTTCCCAGGTTCTCAGGGCCTGTCTGCTGGGGCTCCAGGCTGGGGTGGGAGGCGGAACCCGGGGTCCGGGGGTCCCAAGGAGGCTATATCGCCTCTCCCTGAGGGTGGGCGGCACGGTCCCCGGAGAACTGGGGGCTGCCTGGCCTTGTTCCGCACTCAGCCCTCGAGCCGGGACCACCGGCTCGCTGGACCCCTGAGACTGGGGGCTGCACGACCACCCCCCCCCCCGCCGTGCCCTGGGACCAGGCAGACCCTGCCCTCAGCCTGAAATCCCTGCGGGTTCTCTGTGTCGTCCGTCTGCTCAGTGAGGATCCTGCGGGAGCCGAGGACCCGGGTCAGGGTCCCTCTGGACTCACCCAGCTCGCGTTCCGCATCTGTGGGGCCCTCTCGCACCAGATCCAGGACCCGGAGCCACTGTCAGTAGTTTTCGGATTTTCCATCTGCCCAATCACGTCATCTGCAAACAGAGATAGTCTCACTTCTTCCTTCCCAATTTGTATAATTTTTACTTACTTTCCTTGTCTTAATTGCAACCCCTAGGACCTCCGGTGCCACGTTAACTAGGAGTGGAGATGGGGACCTCCTTGCCTTGTTCCTGACCTTAGGACTGAAGCTCTGGTTTCCCAGCATGAAGCGTGATGTTAGCTAACGGTTTCTGTAGGCAGCCTTCATCAAGTTGAAAAGTTCTCCTCTGGGGACACCTGGGTGGCTCAGTCCTTAAGCGTCTGCCTCTGGCTCAGGTGGTGATCCCAGGGCCCCGGGATCATGCCCCGAATCGGGCTCCCTGCTCGTCGGGAAGCCTGCTTCTCCCTCGCCCACTCCCCCTGCTTGTGTTTCCTCTCTCGCTGTGTCTCAGTCAAATAAATAAATAAAATCTTTTAAAAAAAAATTTCTCTTCTATTCCTGGTTTGCTGAGGCTTTTTCTCATAAATGAGAGTTGGATTTTTGTGAAATGCCTTATGTCACTGTGGTTACAATCGTACGATTTTTTTCCTGCTCAGCACACGCAGGTAAATGCCACTTGGTCCTGGTGCGCGGTCCGTGTGCGCATTGTTGAATTCAATTCACTACTACTTTCTTGCGGATTTTTGCACCTACGTTCCTGAGAGATGGTGGTGTGTACTTTTCCTTTTCTTAGTTTATATCAGGGTAAAGTTTGCCTGATATTTGAATGAGTTCGAATGTACTCTGCTCCTAGTTTCTGGGATTGCAAAGTATCGGTATCATTTCTTCCTTAAACATTCGGCACAATTTGCCAGTGGACCCACTGGGTCTGGTGTTATTCTGGAAGATTATTAATTATTGACTCAGTTTCTCTGGTGTATATGCACATATACCAGCTGAACCATCTGATTCTCTGCGTGCGCGCCACTGGGCTGTGTCTTCCGCAGAATTGGCCCATTTCAAGCGGGCAGGCTCAGACTCGTTCCTCGTGTCCCTTCACGTGTCCGTGTTCTGGAGTCAGCGCTCATGGCCCCGGTTTCTCTTCTGATGTTAGCAATTTGTGTCCCCAACCCCCACCTTGGTCTGGCTGGAGACTTATCAATCTTCCTAATCTTTCTGAAGAACTCGCTTTGGGCGTTGTTGATTTTCTCTGCTGTTTTTCTGGTTTCAATCCTTTGATTTATTATTTCTTTTTTTCTTCTTCCTTTGGGTGTGATTTGCTCATCTCTCCAGTTTCACAATGGAGAACCCAGATCACGCACTCGAGACCTTTCTTCTGGAACCGATCTCAAGCCCCCAGGCATCAGCACGGCGCTCCCCACACACAGGGTGTGGTAAGGGGCATTTTCTTTTCACTTAATCAAGACAATTCCTCATTCCTCTGGAGGCTCCTTCTTGGACCCATCGATCCAGATGTTCTGGGCCCCGCCAAGCCTTCCCTCGTCGCCAGACCGAGGCCGCCCGGGTGTGCCTGGTCTCCACGACCCTGTGCGTCTTGTCTTGCGTCTCTTTTTTGTTCTTTCTTGGAGTTTCCATCTCTCTGTTTCATTATTCATTTACTGTTGTGTGTTGTTGACATTGTTCGTGAGAGCCCTTGGCTTGTTAGTGTAGAGATTCTAAATGACTGGTCCGATCCCTCCAGAGTCCCCACTGGGCCCCGCGCAGCTGGAGCACGTGTTCGAGCTGCCTGTGGCCACCTCGTGACTTTTCGTTGGAAGCTGGACTGATGGATGAGGCAAAGGGAGCCGAGACGCCGCGTCCTTCAGGCTTTGGTGTGAGGTTCTTGCTTATCTGATGTTCTTTCTGGCCAGGTTTCTCGGACTATTATCTCCAGCACATGCTGGCAAGAGTTGGAGCCATAATTCTCCAGTTGTTTCTTGTCTCAGCTGGAAACTGGCGTCTCGCTGTTACCATCACACCAGCTGTGTGTTTCTGAGTGACCTTGGTTCTTCTCGTGTGCTGGTTTTTTAAATTATGAATATTTGCTGAATTTTGTCAATTGCTTTCTGTACATTTGCTGAGATGATCAGATCCTGTAAATTACAAAAATCGATTTTTAAAATTCACTCTTTTAAAATTTTGAGATAATTGAAGATTCACACTCAAATCAGACAGATTTCATGGCCCTTTCCCAGTGTCCCTGCAGTGGAAACAGTTTGCAAAACCGTGAAATGGTGTCACGTGTGGGGTGCCGGTGCGGCTGGGCCGGGGCACGGATGGCTGCCACGCGGGGACCTTTGTCAGCCCCACTCCTCCGGGCAGCGGGTTTCCACGCTCTGTCCAGCACGTGTGGCTGTTATCTGCGGGCAGGCTGGCTCGGGGTCCTCTGCCGGCTCGGGGTCCTCTGCCGGCTCGGGGTCCTCTGCGCCCTCTCCACGTGATGAAGGCTGCCGCTTGCCGTGTGCACAGAAAGCTTCCGCAGCTTCTCCTTCATGATCATGTTTACTCCGTGAAGAGTTCCGAGTGTACCAGACGCGCTTCCACCCGCCTTTCTCCCAGCGCCCCCGGATTTTGCATCCGGAAGGTCCAGACCCTCCGGTGCTGCCTTCTTTGTCCTGAGTCACAGGAGTGCGTCCATGCCGGCTTTCTTCCCGGTTCTGTGGCATGTAAGTCCTTGATCCGTCTGAAATGTGTTTTCTACATTTCTACTCTGCATTCCTACTACAGGGAATGGAGATGAAGAGGAGGAATATTATTTTACCCCAATGGATAACCGGTAGCTTTAATATCATTTCCTGAGTAATTTATCACTGACACGTTTTATTTGGAGTCTTGAGGGTTCACCCTTCAACACAAGTGTTTCTGTCTTTAGTTCACAGACCAGATCGGTGAAATCAAGTTAGGCAAGTGACTCCAGGTCACACAGCGAAAAGCTCTGAAAAGCCGGAATCCAATCAGGGTCGCGGAGCCCACGGCCCAGGCTCTTCCATCCCAGTAGTAAACGCCCTTGTCTACTCCCAGGACACTGGGGCCGTGGGGGCTTGTCTTCGGGAAGCCCGTGTCTGCACGAGCTGCCCAGCAGCACAGTCTTTGGTTTGGGGCTAGCGATGCTTTGTGGGAACCGTTGTCTAGGGATGTCTCCGTAGCACTGAGACAGCCAACCCCTCCCCCTGGCTGATCCGGCCCCCCCCCCATCTACACCGCATTGACCACCGTCTACACCACACAAACAAGAGTCTCCTGTCAGTCGCAGAGTCACTGCTGCTCTTTGAGATGCACCAGCTAGACTGAGGTGGAAAAACTGAAGAGGAAGATTCTGCTCCAGAGAAAGCTGGCCGGCGGCTGGTCCACTTCCCTGTACCCCTGAGTTTTGTGGTGGGAAAGAGCTTTGCTGAGAGGTGAGCAGGAGGGAAAGCCCTTGGCTGGGAACCAGGACAGACTCTTCCCAGCCGGCCCCGGGGAGGGCAGGCTCGCCTCATTGCCTGTCACACTCCACAAAGGGACATCAGCAGGGGAACAGTGACATCGTGTCCATGTCTACGAGCCGCTGAACAGTTCCGTGGCTCCGGACCTGGGTGGACACAGGCACAGGTTGTCCTAATGCGGAGCCCGGGCTCCCAGGGTCACCACCACGTCACCCATCCCTGGGGCCCCCGGAGCCGGGCACACAAACACATATGTGAACGCCTACCAGGTGCCGGAGACGCGCGGGTCCTTGTCTCAGAAGCGCACACTAGTCGGGCTAAGGAAGGAGCCCAGCCGGGCGGGTGGCTGGCATGCGGATCCTGCAGTGTGGCGCGGCCAGGCAGGGAGGTTAGTAAGCAGCAGGGGCCGTGTCTGGTGAGCTGAGGGGAAGCCGCAGGAGGCTAAGCGGAAACCAGCTGTCACCAGAGGTGACGGTGACCACGAAATGTTGCAGACAGAGGAGAAGGCTCCGCGGCTTGCTGGCAGGACTGCGGGCCCCGGCACAGCTTCCCCACGGCTCCCCGTGGCCCTCGGGGTGGTGGGGTGGGGCCCCTCCTGTGGCCCAGGGGGTACATTCCCGGCACGCGGCCGAGGAGCGCAAGGGCATGGAAGCACCGGGGTAAGCTGGGGAAGTTGCCCATTGGGTGGGACTAAAGCTTCTCCTTGGCGGAAGAACCCTTCCCAGGGTAAACGCGAATGAGAGAAAGTATTTGCAAATCACAGTTCTAACACAGGACTCGAACCCAAAATATACTCTAGATCCAGCTGTCAGAAACAACCAAGCCAACTAGAAAATGAGCAAAAGGTCTGAACCGGCGCTTCGCCGCCATCATTCGCCACGAGGGAAACGCCGATCAAAGCCACGCGGACAGCAGGGCACCCCCGTCGGAACGGTGGCGAGGCCACCTGCCGGCGGGGAGCGCGGGAAGCTGGTCTCCCACCGGCTGTGGGAGGGAGGTCAGGGTGCGCAGGCCCCTGGACCACAGCCCCGCGGCCCCTTCTAGAGTCGGGCGCACCGTTGGTGTTTATCGGGGAAACGAGATCGTCCACACAAAAGCTGGTCGCGGTGGCGGCTTTCCGTGGTGTAACCGTGGGCCTGGAGAAGGCTCGGTGCGGCCCGGAGTTCGAGCAGGGGTTGACCCCGGCCTGGCGTGACGGCCGAGCTGGACTTCATGCTTCAGGACTTTGTGGGGCGGCCGGCTTGTGGGGAACGCCAGTCCCTTGGTTGGCCCGAGTAGCTCAAAGCCCGGGGCCGGCGCTGGCAGGTCCCTGGACATGGGCCTCTCCACTCAGACCGCTCGGGCCAGGGGGGCCCCGAAAGGAAACCAGGGGCTGCCGGAGGAGGCCGTCTGTGCAGGAGCACAGGGCACGGGCCACACACACCCCTGTCCCGCCCGCAGCCCGCAGTCCTGTCCGCAGAGCTGGCTTCTAGAGCGACACCCGACCCGGGGTCGAGGTGAGCTCGGGCGGGGCCTGAGGTGTTGGCTCTGGGCCTTCAGGGAAAGGCCCCAGAGAGCACAGCCGCTTGGATGGTGGAGCCGGGCTCTGCTGTGGGAGGGCTCGGCCCAGACCCGGCCGGGCCGCCCCACACGCTCGCTCTCCCAGCCGTGCCCTGCTTGCCCCGCGGCAGCGAAGGCGGAAGGGTCCGGCTCCACCGGCTGCGAGGCTGTCACACGTCTCCGTTAGGAAAAGCCTGGGCCTAAGTAAATAGAGCAAAGCTGGGGAAGGGAGGTGTTTGGTGGGAAACTGTTTCCAAGGAATTCTGACGGTTTGGAGCGATCAGCAGAGTCTAGTTTGGGTTGAGAGAAGCCAACCAGGAGGAAAGAATCCCAGAAATTCTTCGCGGGCTCTGAGTCTGGGCATGTCACTTCGGCGCGGTCACAACGGGCTCTCCTGGGCTGTTTGTCCTGGAGGACGCAGGGCTTTGCAGGTGAATGTGCACGCGGTATGGCCGTGACGGACTGACCATCCTGTGTGACCGCCACCTCTGTGAGACACGGGAGCTCTCCATCTTGCCGAAGGCCCCCTCCCGCCCGAGGCGGCCGCGGTGCTCGATCACGGCCGCCGATCGGCTTGTCCCCTTTGAGCTCTGTGCGGACGGATGCCTGCTCTTTGCCCTCTGCGTCGGCGTCTGTCCCTCTGCGGGCAGGAGCGTCCCCCGCACTGTTCTGCCCCACGCTGTGGCTCTCTCCGGATCGCGCATCATCTCCTTCCCGGAAAGACAGGCTGCCCCATGGCTGTTTGGCAAGATGCAGACGAGTCCCCTGTTCCGTGGGGAGGGGGCTTGTGTCCGGGGAGAGGGGCCCCCATTTCCTGACCGCTTCTAGATGGAGAGTGTCTGCCCCCTCCTGCCCGTGACCCTGTCTGTGGCCCTGGGGAGGCCTGCGCCAAAGGCCCCCACCGCGGTGACAGGAGTCACAGACTGAGGGGGCCCGAGGGAAGAGCAGAGTCCAGGAACCCGGGGTCGCAGGGTTTCTTGCGACGTTCCGAAGGCCCCGCCTGTAGCAGGTGTCGACGAGGTGGCAAGGTCGGTGAGCTTCTCCCCCGCAGGACAGGACGCGGGGCCGCAGGTGGAGGGCCGGTGGGCGGGCTCCGCCGGGGAGCTCCACCACCAAACAGCAGTGTGTGCGGCCGGCACTGGGCGCTTGCTGCTGAGGTTTTGTTTTCACTCAGGAGAAGCAGGAATTCGGCTGCTCTGAACCACCAACAAACTGAAGGTTGTGGCCTCGGGGCAGGGGAGGGGCTCGGGGTTCTTATTCCAAACTTCAAAGGCCTGAAATCAGACTAGGTGATCACTGGTTGGACCTCGGGCTCCAAGCTGGTGAAGCCCGGCTTCATGGTGGCCACCCAGGGCTGCGGCAGTGAAAGCCAGTCCTCTGGGAGGAGGGGCCACAGGCCAAGTTGCCCGGGGCGCAGCCTGCTGGACGCCAGCCCTGCAGATCACAGGGTCTGAGTCTGGGGGAGCAGAGAGGTCCCACTGAGTTCCCACCCACCTCTGCAGCCCCAGCAACCCCCTCCCTCGTCCCGCTGCCTGGAGCCTGTGGAGTCGGTTCAGGAAACAGATACATGAAGCCATCCAACCCGGAAGGATTGAAAAATGGAAAATCAGAGCCAATCATCCGGGAAAAAGATAAGGAATGTGGTCCTGCCGCTGGAGAGTCCCGTTTCCTGCGCAGCATGAAGAGCGACGGGGAGAAACCGCGGTGGGCTGCCAAGGCCTTCTCGGCTGCTCCGCTGCCGAGCAGTAGACACGCTTTGAGCCTCTCCGGGACCCCGGGCCCGCCCATGCGTGCCACCTCGCCCCAGGCCAGCTCTGTGCGACCCGGCAGGCGGGGCTCGGCCGCCTGGAGGGTCTCCTCCAGAATGGAGCGCCAGCCTCGCCACCACGGGGCCGGAACTTCCCGGAGGGGCCCCGTGCCACCCGGAGACTTGGACCCGTTCTTCCCTCACGTGGTTCCCTGCTTCGGGTGCGGACAGTAGGTGCTCCTGACTCCCGGGAGGAACAACCCTCACGGCACAGCCCCAGCGAACACCGAGCGCGGCGCCCCCTGGCACTGTTTGCGCAGCTCCTCGGGGCGCGGAGCGGGCGCCTTCCCGCCGCTCTGCAACGGAGCCGGGGGTTCTGGCGCTGGACGTGTTTTATGTAACTGAAAGCGCTCGGTGTGAGTTCAGCAGGTAACATGTGTCAAGAGCCTTAAGACTGCCATATCCTGTGCCAACATCGTACTTCTGGGAAAGAAATTCAAAGGAAAAAATTCAAAAAATGGAAAAAATCAATATACCCCAAATATGCATCTTGGATAGCCTTATCTGTTTATTTATTTATTTAGGATAGCCTTATCTGTAAGAGCAAAAAATATCAACACCCTGCGTGCCCAGGAGGGAGGCTGTCGGGAGGGCTGCGTGGCCAGCCCTCAGGCCTCAGGCGCTGGGGCAGCGACCTGGTCAGGAGCTAAGAGAGGCGCTGGCCTACCTGCAGCTACCGGAGCGTTCTGCTCCAGAGCCAGGAAGAGCGCAGGCGCACGTGAGAACAGGAGTGTTCCTCGCGCTACAAAGAGGCTCAGCATGGTTTTCTCTGGGTGATGAAACTAAGTGATTTCGTCTTGTTTTTTATTTCCCTGACTTCCTATAACGAGTGTGTCATAATGGAGAATGCCCAGCACGCTGTTGGCTTCCTGTGTTCACAGCTTCTGCCCGCGTGCGTGTCGACCCCTCCCTTGTGCGTGAGCTCCTCTCACACGGCACGTTGTGCACAGACCAGCGAGGACCTGAGGTCCCCGGCGGGGCACAGGGCTCTGCGCACTGTCACTCCCCTTCCTGTCTTCAAAGCAGGACGGATGACTTACCTGCGTACTTCCCCTCCACACAAAGGGCACAGAAAAGGATGTCAAGTTGTCAAAGTACACGGTGCGGGGGGCCGAGTCCCCCCCACATCCCACGGATGAACTTTGGCAGGGGAGTCAATGTTTGGTCTGTTAATATGACTCCTGGATGGAATGCAAACCGTTTCCAACACCTCCACTGTTCCTGTGCATACTTTCCCTATGAGGTCGCCTGCGGTGGCCAAGGGATTTGCACGCTACGACAAAGTCCTCATGAATTTCCAAACAATAGTCTCTGGTGTCTGTCTCTGGCTGAAGGACAGACATCGCAGTTTTGGACTCCCTTTCTCCTAACACACGTGCTCTTGAAGACAGGGCCTGTCAGTCCTCAACAGTCAGGATCTTACTGGAATGGGTCCCTTTGGCGGCACCTAAGAAAAGCAGACTTTCAGGAAAATGGGCAGAAGGACCGCTTTCCCTGGGCTCAGAGCTCAGACAAAGCGAGGGTAACGCCCCAAATAAAGGACAGCCAATAAAGTGCAGCGAGGGGCTCTCTCAAAATAACGGGGAGATTCAGAGGAGAAAGACCATCTCTGGTCCGCTGACCCACACTTGCTCCGTGGGCGGTGGGGAAGGTCGAGGGAGAGGACCCCGGGACTGGGACAGGAGCGCCGCCGAACTGTTGCTCGAGTGCGTCTGGACTGACACAAACTGCTTTAAAAAGTGAAAAAGGTAAATGCCTGTAAAGGCAAGACATGTTACTGCTATTCGAGTACGAAGCTGGTCACCGTACGAGGTATTTTAGAAGTTCAGGCGAGACGCCGTGTGGACCGCAGTGCAGAAGCCAGAAAGGACGAGAACTCCGAAGGCGCCGGAGACTTGGGGAAAAGGGGTCGCAGAGGTTCCCTTGCCGACTCAAGCCCGGGGCCAGCAGCGACACCCATCGCGGGGAATAGCCCCATTCACGGTGCGTGTGCAGACATTGTCCCGTGGAATGTCACCAAACCCAGGGAGGCAGGCGACGTGCGCCAAGTGCACAAGGAGGGAAACAGGCTTGCAGAGACGCAGTGTTCGCACAAGATCACACCACGGGCAAGCACGGCCACGTCGCAGCCCAGAACTTTCGAACCCTTACAGCAATGTGGAAATGAATAATTCAAAAGCGAATTCCAGAAACTCTACAGACCAAGAGTGAACCTTGGCGCTGAAGCTGCGCGGTGAGCCTTTTGCCCAAGAGCAATTTTATTTATTTATTTAATTTTTTTTCTTTTTTTAAAGATTTTATTTATTTATTTGAGAGAGATCACAAGTAGGCAGAGAGGCAGAGAGAGAGGGAGAAGCAGGGTCCCCGCTGAGCGGAGAGCCTGATGCGGGGACTCGATCCCAGGACCCTGAGATCAGGACCTGAGCCGAAGGCAGAGGCTTGACCCACTGAACCACCCAGGCGCCCCGAAATCGTAATATATTTTATTTTAAAAATTCTGTTGTACTTTTTACAGGAATCAAAAAAAATCCTTCATTAATACTAAAACTATTTTCAAAACATATTTGCGGTTTGAAGGTTACGTGCGCTGAAGAAGTCCAGTGATTCTCGTTAGAAAGATTCGACAGGACAGTTCAGAGCTACCGAATGTGACTTCATTTTCAAAGGTACGAAGATGTACTTCTTTTTCCTGCTAAAGATTTTTTAAATTAATATAATGTATGCTTTGCCCCCGGGGTACAGGGCTGTGACTCGTCAGGCTCACGCACTTCCCCGCGCTCACCGCAGCACCGCCGTCCCAGTGTCCGTCCATCCTCCCACCGACCTCCATTCCAGTGTCCCTGGTTTTTTTTCCAAAGTTTGAGAGTCTGTTATGGTTTCTCCTTCTCTGGCTACATCTTGTTTCATTTTCCTCTCCTTTCCCCTGTGATGCTCTTGTTTCTCAGACTGCCCTTACCAGGGAGATCACCTGATGACTGTCCTTCTCTGATGGACGTATTGCACTCAGCATAATACCCTCTAGTTCCATCCACGTCACTGCAAATGGCAAGATTTCATTTCTTTCGAGGGCTGCATAGTATTCCATTGCACATATGAACCACATCTCTATCTATTCATCTGTGGAAGGACATCTAGGCTCTTTCCATAGTTTGGCTGTTGTGGACATTGCTGCTGTGACCCTTCGGGTGCACGTGTCCCTTTGGATCACTACGTTTGTATCTTTAGGGTAAAAACCCAGTAATGCAATTGCTGGGTTGTAGGGTAGTTCTGTTTTCCACTCTTTGAGGAACCTCCATGCTGTTTTCCAGAGTGGCTGCACCAACTTGCATTCCCACCAACAGTGTAGGAGGGTTCCCCTTTCTCCGCATCCTCACCAGCATCTGTCATTTCCTTACTTGTTGATTTTAGCCATTCTGACTGGTGTGAGGTGGTAATTCATTGTGGTTTTGATTTGTATTTCCCTGATGCTGAGTGATATGGAGCACTTTTTCATGTGTCTGTTGGCCATCTGGATGTCTTCTCTGCAGAAATGTCTGTTCATGTCCTCTGCCCATTTCTTGATTGGATTATTTGTTCTTTCGGTGTTGAGTTTGATAACTATTTTGGATACTAGCCCTTTATCTGATGTGTTATTTGTGAATATCTTCTCCCATTCTGTCAGTTGTCTTTTGGTTTTGTTGACTGTTTCCTTTGCTGTGCAGAAGCTTTTGAACCTGATGAAGTCCCAATAGTTCATTTTTGCCCTTGCTTCCCTTGCTTTGGCAATGTGTCTAGAAAGAAGTGGCTGCGGCTGAGGTTGAAGAGGTTGCTGCCTGTGTTCTCCTCAAGGATTTGGATGGATTCCTGTCTCACGTTGGGGTCCTTCATCCAATTGAGTCTATTTTTGTGTGTGGTGTAAGGAAATGGTCCAGTTTCATTCTTCTGCACGTGGCTGTTCAATTCTCCCAACACCATTTATTGAAGAGTCTGTCTTCTTTCCATTGGAAATTCTTTCCTGCTTTGTTGAAGATTAGTTGACCCTAGAATTGAGGGTCCATTTCTGGGTTCTCTATTCTGTTCCATTGATCTATGTGTGTTTTTGTGCTGGTACCATGCTGTCTTGATGATGACAGCTTTGTAATAGAGCTTGAAGTCTGGAATTGTGATGCTGCCAATTTTGGCTTTCTTTTTCAACATTCCTCTGGCTATTTGTGGTCTTTTCTGGTTCCATATAAATTTTAGGATTATTTGTTTCCTTTCTTTGAAAAAAATTGATGGGATTCTGATAGGGATTGCATGAAACGTGTAGATTGCTTTAGGTAGCATAGATATTTTCACAATATTTATTCTTCCAATCCATGAGCATGGAACGTTTTCCCATTTCTTTGTGTCTTCCTCAATTTCTTTCATGAGTACTTTGTAGTTTTCTGAGTACAGATTCTTTGCCTCTTTGGTTAGGTTTATTCCTAGGTATCTTATAGTTTTGGGTACAGTTGTAAATGGGATTGATGCCTTAATTTCTCTTTCTTCTGTCTTGTTGGTGTATAGAAAATGTAACTGATTTCTGTGCATGGATTTTATATCCTGACACTTTACTGAATTCCTGAATGAGTTCTAGCAGTTTTGCAGTGGAGTCTTTTGGGTTTTCCATATAAAGGATCATATCATCTGCAAAGAGTAATAGTTTGACTTCTTCTTTGCTGATTTGGATGCCTTCAATTTCTTTTTGTTGCCTGATTGCTGAAGCTAGGACCTCTAGTACTATGTTGAATAGCAGTGGTGATAATGGACATCCCTGCCGTGTTCTTGACCTTAGTGGAAAAGCTCTCAGTTTTTCTCCATTGAGAATGATATTCACTTGGGTTTTTCATAGATGGCTTTGATGATATTCAGGCATGTGCCTTCTATCCCTACATTGTGAAAAGTTTTGATCAGGAAAGGATGCTGTACTTTGTCAGATGCTTTTTCAGCATCTTTTGAGAGTATCATATGGTTCTTGTTCTTTCTTTTTTTAATGTATTGTATCACATTGATTTGGGGATGTTAAACCAACGTTGCGGCCCTGGAATAAATCCCACTTGGTCGTGGTGAAAAATCTTTTTAATGTACTGTTGGATCATATTGGCTAATTTTTTTAAAAAGATTTTATTTATTTATTTGACAGGCAGAGATCACAAGTAGGCAGAGCGAAGGCAGAGAGAGAGGTGGAAGCTGGCTCCCTGCTGAGCAGAGAGCCCAATGCAGGGCTCAATCCCAGGACCCTGGGATCATGACCTGAGTCGAAGGCAGAGACTTTAACCAACTGAGCCACCCAGGCACCCCTGGCTAATGTTTTAATGAGAGTTTTTTGCATCCGTGTTCATCAGGGATATTGCTTTGTGATTCTTTTGGTGGTCTTTGGTTTTGGGATCAAGGTAATGCTGGTCTCATCAAATGAGTTTGGAAGTTTTCCTTCCATTTCTATATTTTGGAACAGTTTCAGGAGAATAGTTGTTAATTCTTCTTTAAATGTTTGGTAGAATTCCTCTGGGAAGCCATCTGACCCTGGGCTCTTGTTTGTTGGGAGGTTTTTGATGACTGCTTCAATCTCCTTACTGGTTATGGGTCTGTTCAGGTTTTCTATGTCTTCCTGGTTCAATTAGTGTGGCTACTTTAGATGGACCATCTGTCCTCATCTCTGCTGCCAACTGGTTATTGCTAGCATCTGGAAGCACCACTGGCTTCTTGTATTAATTTTATTGTATGTCACTGTAACTTCTTCTCCTAGTTTTACTAATTTGAGTCCATTCTTTGGGTGTTTTAGGTAGGTATTGTGTCTCCAATCTCTGATTCTGAAGTCAACCAGACCTGTGCTTGCATTCTCCGTCTAGATCCACCGTTTAGATCTGGGTGTTGGACAAGTCATTATATTCTCTTTTTCTCCGTTGTATTGAGATATAGTTGACAACACTGTGTAAGTCTAAGGTGTACGACTTGATGATTGTGTATATATATTGTGAAATGGCTACATTAAGGTTAGTCAGCACATTTATCATCTCACAGAACTACTGTGTGTGTGTGTGTGTGTGTGTGTGTGTGTGTGTGTGTGTGTTGAGAACATTCAGGATCTACTCTTAGAAAATTTCAGGTATGTAATGTAGTGTCATGAACCATAGTCGCCATGTTGTGTGTTAGATCCCTAGAACTTAGTCATCTAATAACTAGAAATTTGCATTGCTTGATCAGCATCTCCCCATTCCTACCCACCCCCCGCCCCCGGCATCCACCAATCTACGGTCTGTCCCAGTGAGCTGGACTTGTTTCGACTTCACATACGTGTGAGATCACGAAGTATGTGTCTTTCTCTGGCTTACTTCCCTTGGCACAATCTCCTCGAGGCTCATCCATGCTGTCGCAAATGCAGGATTTCCTTCTGGTTTTCGTGGCTGGATAGCTACCCATGATATATGTACATGTGAATATCCATTACATGTATGGACATGTATATATCCATTATGTATTTGTACATGCACACGCATGCATGATGTATTGTATGTTGTACATATATGACCATTATGTATATACATACATACATGTAACTCCTTTGGGGTTAATTTTTGTGAGTGGTGTAGGGGTCCAAATTCATTCCTTTGCATGGACATTCGGTTTTACAATGCCAGTCACTGTCTTCTAAAGGTCTCAGGTTTCATTTTTGTAAAATGTACATATGCATTTTGTAAAATGTGCAATGAGGTGCACTACCTCATTGAAACGGTGTCACAGTGACATGAGATAATGTTTTTAAGACTGTATTATATATGCACTTATATGTATGTATTACATATGTAAATATGTATTCCTAGACATGTCATGTGCAAAATGTGGTAGTTTTGTTTTTGGATGTTGTATCTCTTTTTTCTTTTTTTGGTCTTACTACCTTAGGTAGATCTTCTGGAATGCTGACTAGCAGGACAGAGAGAGGGTCTCCCTGCCATCACCCAGTGATGCTGGGAAAGCTCAATGCTTTACCACCAAGGGCACTGGCACCTGCTCCTAGCTCATGGTCCTTGTCAGGAGCTCTGCCAAGTACCAAATTCATGCCTGTCTCCTCTCCCAGATTTTAAGAGCCTGAAGTGCTTCCATGACCAACATGGTCTGGGAGCACTACTAAGGCAAAGTCAGGGAGTCTTTCGATGTCGCATCATTCAGATGTTCACTTAAGCACCTTATAATGATCTTGCTTGGCAGAAGTCCAAGGTGGTCTCCAGACCAGCTGGGCCCAGGGTCCAAGACTCCTGTCTGGTTCCAACAGTGAAGTCTGCCCCCGCTGGTGCTCTCCACTTGACAGTGCTTGCCCTGCCTTCCCATTCTCCTAGGAGGATGGTCTGTTCTGGACAGTTGGCCGAATAACACAGTATGAGTTATCTCCTCCTCCCCACCTTTCCCCTCACTTATCTCAGAGTCTGAGGAAGTGTTGAAATGTGCTGGGCAAACACAGCTGGGCAGCTTCCAGGTACAGGCATCCTGTCTTCATGCAGAGGATTTATGACTTTAGATGCATAGCCAGGGAAGGAGAATAAACACTGGCATGTAGAACATATTCAAAATTTCCCATCAACTTAGAGGAGCAAAAACATGAAGGATGTTTCCTTCTTTTTCTGTTTATCAATATTTACTTTTAAAGACTCTATTTGCTTTTTTCAGAGAAGGAAGGAGAGAGAGAGCACGAAGAGCAGAGGCAGAGGGAGAAGCAGGCAGCCCAACGCGGGACTCGATCCCACGACCCTGAGAACACAACCTGAGCCGAAGGCAGTGATTCAACTGACTGAACCAGCCAGGGTGTCCCTATTTATCAATATCTGATAAAAATATTATCAGATAAGTTTGCTAAATTATATCAGTGCGTTTTTAGCATAGGTGGAAAAAAAAAGAATTGTCCTTTTTTTTTTTTTTAATCTACTTCTTTTTTGTTTTCTTGAGGGTGTCTTTCCAAAAAAGTACAATTTATTAAGTTTTCCTTTTATGGGTCATGCCTTTTGTGTCCTATCTAAGAAATATTTGCCCACTCCTAAGCTTCAAAGGTTTTTCTCCTACAAGTTATAATTTTACTCTTAGGGTTATAATCTATTTTGAGTTAATTTTTGTGTATAGTGTGAATTAAAGGTCAATGTTGCATTTTTCCCCTCTATATGAATATCTAGTTGTCTTAGCACCATTTGTTGAAAAGACATTCTTTTCTTCATTGAGTTATCTTAGCACCTCTGTTGAAAATGAATTGGCCACATATATGTAGGTGCATTTCTACGGATAAGATGCAGTTATCTTTTTTATTTTATGCTTGAATCCTGCAACATGGCCAAATTCATGTATACTTCAGTTGTCTGATCAAGCATGAATAGGTGTTGATTTCAAGTTTTTTTCTTCTCAATTGATATGATCATGTGATTTTTCTTCTTTGGTCCATTAATATGACGGATTACACTGTATGATTTTCAGATATTGAACCAGTCTTGCATCCCTGGAATAAACCCCATTTATTCATGGCATAGAATTCTTTTTTTATGTATTGCTGAATTCTATGTATTAATGTTTTGTTAAGGATTTGTGCATCTAGATTCATGAAAAACATTGATCTGCAGTTTTCTTTTTTGTACTATCTGTCTGGTGTTGATGTAGGCTTAATATGAGCTTCATAAAATGAATTGGCAAGTTTTTCCTTCTCTTCTTTTTTTCAGAAGACATTGTGTAAAACTGGTGTTAATTCTTTAAACATTTGGTACAAGTCTCCAATGAAACCATCTGGGTCTGGAAATTTATTTTTTGGCAGTTTTTAAGTTACAAATTCAATTTCCTTAATAGTTAGTTATAAAGCTATTCTAGTTATCTAATTTCATATTGGGTGAGTTGTGGTAGTGTGTGTGTGTGTGTGTGTGTGTGTGTGAGTGTGTGTGTTTTATGAATCAGTCCATTTCATCCAAAGTGGTCATATTTATGTAGAGTTGTTTGCCCTCATTTAGTCTCTTGCTGCTGTCTGCAGGGTCTGTGAAGACAGCCCCTGTTAGTTTTGATCTTGGTAATCTGTGTCTCTTTTCTTTGTCAGTCTTGCTAGAGATTTGTCTACTTGTTTTTTATCTTTTCAAAGAACTAGTTCTGTTTCATTGCTTTTCTCCCATTTTCCTGTTTTTAATTTCATTAATTTCTGCTCTTACCTTTGTTATTTCTTTCCTTCTGCTTCTTTGGGTTTATTTTGCTCTTCCTTTTCTGGGTCCTTTGGGTAGGAGTTTCAACTATTGTTATGTTATGAGACACTTCCTCTTTCCTAATGGAGGTAGTTAGTACTAATTTCTTTCAACATTTCTTTCATTGTATTCCTCAAATTTTGACATGTTGTCATTCAATGTGATGTATTTATAAAATTTCTCTTGAGACTTTGTGACCCTGGGATAATCTAGAAATTCAATGTTTAGTTCTCAAGTGTTTAGAGGTTTTCCTGTTATCTTTCTATTATTGATTTCTGTTAATGATTCCATTTGGTCAGAGAACACATTCTGTATAATTTCAATTTTTAAAAATTTGTTGGGATTTGTTTTATGGCCCAGGATGTGGCCTACCTTGATATATTCCCAAGAGCACTTGGAAAGAAAGTGTATTTGGTGTTGTTGGCCGGATGTTTGATAAATGTTAATTCTGTTTGTTGATAATGTTGTTGAGTTCTGTGTTCTTGTGATTTTCTGTCTAGTTGTTTCATCAGTTGCTGAAAGAGGCAGGTTGACGTTTCCAACTGGAATTCTGGATTTTGCCTGTGTTGCCTTTATTCCATCAGCTTTAGCTTCACTTATTGTGTAGTTCTGTTGTTTTATGCACACACATGTAGGATTTCTATGACTTTTTGGTGGATTGAGATTTTTATCATTATATAATATCTCTTTTTCCAGCAATTTCCTTGCTCTGAAGTCTATTTTATCTGATATAATATAGTTACTTCTGTTTTCTCTTGGATAGTATTTGTGTGATATATCTTATTCCACTTTTAACTTTCAACCTGCCAATAGTGTTATGTTTGAAGTGAGGCTTTTGTTGGATGGCATATAGGTCCCAGTTCTTAATCCATTCTGCCAATCCTTCAGGGTATTTCCTTCTTAGGCCATTTACATTTAGTGTAATTATTGATATGTTAGTGCTCCCATCTGGTATTTTATTTTATTTTATGATTGTTTGTTCTATTTTTCACATCTGTTTTCTTTTTTCTGCCTGTGGATTACCTGAACAATTTCGAGAATTCTATTTTGATTTATCTGTAATATTTTTAGCATATTTCTTTGTATAGCTATTTTAGTGGTCCCTCTAGATGCTAATTTATACATGATTAGCTTATCACAGCATATTAATGTCACCATTTTACCAGTTCAGGTGAAGCATAGAAACCTTACCTTCCTCTATGTCTTTTTACCCTCTTCAGTCTACAGTGTCATTGTCTTATTTCCTCCACATCAGACAGTGATATAATTTTTGCCTCACTTGTCAAACACAATCTAGAAAACACAAAAGGACAAGGAAGGCCCATTGTATTCACACATATTTTTGTTTTCCATGTTCTTTCTTCCTCCTTGATGTTCAAGTTTCCTCCTTGGATCATTTCCTTTTGGTCTACGGAAATTAAAAATTCTTTTAGGGTAAGTAAGTGACAAATTTTCTTAGTTTTTCTTCAAATGAGAATGACTTGATTTTCCCCTTCAAGCCTGAAGGTTATTTTTGCTGGATACAGGCTTCTAGGTTGACAGTTCTTTGGGTGTTTAAAAATACAGGGCTACTTCCTTCTTTTCACTATGCTTTCTGATGCGAGATATGCTGTTATTTGAATTGTTTTTCCCCTATGGGTAAAATATTGGTTTATTTTGTATTTAGTTTTCAGAAGTTTGATAATTCTGATCTTTTGGTGTGGTTTTCTTAGTGTTTATCCCATTTGGGAATTTCTTCAGCTTCTTAATTTTGCAGGTTTAGGCCATTTGCAAATTTGGGGGGTTTTAATCCATTATATATTTATTTACTTGTATTTTTTTCAGCCCCATCTTGTCTCTCCTCTTCTTCTAGGACTCTGATGTCATCAAAGTTGGATCTTTTGTTAGAGTCCTATAGGTCTCTGACTTTTTTAAAAGTCTGTTTTCTCTTCATTGTTCAGATGGAATGATTTTGTTTTCCTTTAGTTCACTGATTCTTCCCTCTGTCCCCTCCTTCCTTTTCTCTGTTGAGCCGATCCGTTAAGGTTCTTTATTTCCATTCCTCTTGTCAGTAGAGCTATTTGCCTGGCTGGTCGCATGGCCTGCTGAGTGTCACCTGTCTGGGCATAATCTGGAGCTCAGCTTATGCAGCTGGAACAGGTCACAGGAACCAGGTTGTGTGGTTAGATGCCAGAAGGTCAGGACTAGGTTCTGGCTGGCTCAGTGTAGGCCAGAGTCTTTGGCAAGTCTATCTTCAGCTCTAGAAGTAACTAAATGTTCAGACAAAACTGGAGAAATGCCAATTCGAATAACATTCTGGACGTCCCTTCTTTTTTCAGCTCCTTGACTACCACGGTGGCTGCAGCTTCCCATATAGACCTCAGACATGTGCTGCCCCAGGAACCCACGCACTTGCCCCACCCTCCTTCCCAAAGGGCTACTTCCTAACACGTAGGCAAGCCACCTGGGCTAGGGCCACATGTTGTTGTTGGGCTGCCTGATCTTAAATATCTCATAGACTCACAAGAACAGTTTCTATGTTCCGTTTTTGGATAAAAGATCTTCTTTGTGTTCTGGTCATAACACGCACAATCGCAGTGACTACAACTTTGTATTCTGCTGACACAGTTCCTGTATTTTAGAGGCATCAACTCAAGTCCCTGTGCTCAAGTGCCCTTTGAAGTTGTTTCCACAGATGGCAAGGTCAGGTGCCTCACCTGAAATGCCGTGTTGGTATGAGGTGCAGGATCCCCACTGAGCCGGTCTAATGCCAGTCTTAGGCTTGCAGCCGTCGTGATCTGTGCTGACCAGTCCAACACCTTGAAGGCACTCGTGTGTGGGACCTACACGCAGCACCAGCCTCAGCAGGAGGGCCAGTCCTGCCAGAATGAAGGCCTTCGGGCTGCCGATTACCCACCAGCAGCTTCTGAGCAATACGGTTCCTCCTCCTGCCAAGCATTTGGACTCTTGGCACATCAAAGAGTTAAAGGTGTCTGCTTTTGGATCCACAAAATAAACATAGCATATTTTCCTAATCCCTTTCTCCATGTCTGTACATGGCATTTATGTGCTAATTGTGTTTAATGGAAGCAGAACTCATGCTTGGTTCAAACAAATCCTTAAGTTGGAAAGAATGTTCTCTCGTGTGGTAGAGAAGAATGCAGAGTGAGTGCTTGGGGAGTCGGGCAGCCCGGGTGGGAGGACCAACAGGCTGGCACACCACCAGTGTCGGCCGGCACAGACTTGCTGTTTGGGTGTTCAGCAGCGCTCACAGCATCTGCGGAGCCTTCTACAGACACACCGTCAAGGGCATTGACTTCCGGGCCGAGCATAAACCAGTTAGTTTTTGTGTTTGCACTTAAAGAACCACCCAAGTGTTCCCCCTTGGTCACAGCCTCTCCTCCCTTGAGGGCACAATTCCGAACATTTCTAGCTCGCAGGGCAGCGAGCATGTCCTGATATACTTTCCATCAAGATGTCTTTCCTAGCGTCACAGCAGCCAGTGCTGGTGGCTCAGAGGAATCGCGAACGGACTGCCTCACTGACTGTACCCTTCCCAGACTGTCTGGACGGCGGCTGAGGTTTTGGCCCGTGACAGGGTTCAGCAAACTACAAGAGGATTTTGGAAGCCCACCATGTCCTTGACTAACAAGTTAGGTAATCCTGCTGTGTTGCCATGACTTTCTTCTTGTGGTTTCAAACTGTGGAGCAGTTTCCTAGGAAACAAAGAGCAAGGAGGGGAAAGAACACGGGGGCCCATTGGTGGGTTGACACGGGGTGGACGGCCTCACTGGGCAGGTTCACCGCACATTCTGATGTCCGAAGCACGGTGTTAAGCCGTCTTCACTGATGTGAAGTTACTGGAGCAGCTACAACGGCAACAGGCCCTCAGAGATGCCACTCCTTCAACATCTTATTTATCGTATGGAGAAAGTGCTTGTAAAATCTGGAAACTTCGAAGCAGAGCTTAAGAAGTCTTGCTAATACTCAGAAGTCCCTGCTGAGCAAAGCCCAGGCCTGCAGCAGGGCTCGATTACCCAGTGGGGGGTTTCGGGACAGTTACACCAGAGGGGACAACAGAGCTTTGTGCATTCTGTTTTATATCCTGTCTCTGCTTTTCGCTTTCTCTGGATCCAGCAGTTGAAAACTGTTTCAACTAGCACTTGCGTTTATACAATGGCCCGAGGACCCTGTCATTTCTGAGAGGGGTTACAAAAACGTCTACTAGCCTCCATTGTAGGAAAAGAGAGAAAACTCCTTAATTTTGCTATTTCTAGACATGTCAGGGCCCAGGGGATTGCTATTTTTTTTTTTTCAGTTTCTTCTCCACATGGTGAAAAGAAACCTCACACTGTGGGCTTGATGTGTGGGAATGAAGAGAAAAGGAAAGAAAAGCAGGTGCCGCAGAGCCTAGAGGCAGAAGGGACACAGTCCCCAGGTCCAGGGCTCCTGTGTGGCCAGGCCCCCACTGGCCACCTGGGGGAGGGGCTGGGCTATGGCTGGGCCCAGGGGTCCCACCTGCCTGGGATGAGGCAGCGGCCAACCTTCTCAGCAGAGCCCACCTCGGAAGGCACTCCAGAATGGAATGACCTCACTACCCCGAGGTCTGGATGGAGCTGGGGTGGGGGCCCTTTGGAGTAGTTCAAGCGGAGAGCGGGCTCTGTGGAGGCAGAAGTTCCAAAGCCACAGTGATAAGAAGCCTGGTGTCCGGAAGGAATGGCTTGGCCGCGCTGCGCCCGCGGCAGGAAGCGCTGGGTAAGGGTCCAGGCTGCCCTCTAGTAAATACAGACAACCATTGGCTCCCAGGCGAGCTCCTTCCCCCCACCTGGGGACAGCTACCCACAGAGCTGCACACACAGGGGTCGGTCGGTCTGTCCTTCCAAGGACTTCCACTTCTCCCCGCCGCTGTGCTCAGGTTGGTTTGGCTGTGGGACTGGTTTAAGCGGATGAAAGGAGTCGCATCAGAGCAGGTTCCTTGTGACCAGCGCGTGGCCCACCAGGGGCCCTTCCTCTCCACTGGGGCCCCCCCTTCGCTGCAGCTGAGGCCCCTTCAGCCTGAGTCTCAGAAAGCAAGCAGGTAGGAACAGAGCCCCATCTGACCCCAAGCACACTGTCCGTCACCAAGCACAAGCCAGCTCGGGCGGCTTTGACTCGAGGCCTGGGTCCAAGGCTGACGCTGCAGCTCAGGAGAGGCGCCCGAGGCCCCACAGCGAGCAGAGGGAAGTGTGGCCACCGGCCTCTGACTGAAGGAAGTCGCGTGTTAGGGCAGCGACCGTTTGCTCTGGCCTCACTCCCAGGGCTGGACTGGGGAGCCCTCCCCAGACCCCACTCCCCACCCCACCACACTCCGACCCCAGGGCTGCACCGGGGACACACTCCCCCGGTTTACCGGAGACAGCCATCTGCCGGGCAGTCCACCCTGCGTCCACCCCGCATCTGCCGGTCTTCCGAAGCTGGAGTCCCGCCCCAGAGAGGAGCCCTTCGAAGGACTGGAACAACCCGGCCCCTCCATCCGTCTTTGGTGCCGAGGTGGACGTGTGGCCCAGCCCTGCCATCAGGGAGCCCCTTTCCATGGTCCCAGGGACTGGTGGGCAGCGGGGCCAATCGGAGCATGGGGGGGCTCGGCCCTGTGGGCTCCTGGGCTAGCGGAGGGCGCCAGTGGCCCGTGGGTGAGCTTGATCACGCTGCGCCTGCTGCCGCAGGTGTGTGCCATAGTGGTGACAGGTCCGTTGTTTCTCGGTGGGGGTGGAGTGGGCTGGTCCCCGTCTCGGCGGCGGAGGGTCCCGAGATGCCGTCAGCTGCTGGGTCGTCTCACCTGCAAGACCCAGGCTGGCCGTGGGGGAAGCCAGTGCAGGGGTGTGGGGCGGGTCCGTGCCAGAAGCAGTGCTGCAGCCCCTGCTGCAGAGGGACGCAGGGCGGCCGGGCTCCAGGCTGCTGGTGCTCCTCCGGTGCTCGCTGGGGCCAAGGAACTGGGTTCTCCAGCGTCCTCGGGGCCATGCCCCGGCAGGTCCCCGTCCCTCTGGGTATGCAGCATAAGGGCCCTAAAGGTCATGGCCCCAGAGGCCACCTTGGTCAGCATCCCCACCGTTCGCAGCCGCGCCAGCCCAGGTTACCGACCCTCCCGCTCGTTCCTCCTCCAGGGCTACCCCAGGGCCGCTGGTCAGGCTGTAAGGGGGGTCCCGGCAGGGGCGCCGGGGCTCTTACCTCTCTCTGCCGCAGCTTTGCGGGTGGAGAGCGGCCCACTTCCTGCGTGGCCGCGTGGCTCAGCGCGTGGTGGAGGGGCCTAAGGGAGAGAACTTGTGGAAAGGGCTTGTGTAGTGCTTGTCACAAATACTCAGCAAATGCCAAAGAGTACCCCAATAATTCCATCGCTGTTGAAGCATTTAAAAATGCGTCTTGGAGCACCTCCAGCAAATGGTACCCCCAAACCGGGTTTTAAACTCTGACCTGGGAGCCAGCCCACTGAGGGCTCTTCTGCAGGACATGGCCAGGCCGTCTGGGAGAAGCTTTGGAATATTCTGGTCAGTTCCTGGGGCCCGGCCAGGAGCCCTATACCCCGTGTCCCTGGGGCCAGCAGCCCAAAGTGGTGGGTGGGTGCCCAGACAGAAGCCGCAGTGCTAGCGAATGTCGACATCCCAGACTCTACACTGAGGTGATCCTGGTGCCAAAAAGCAGGCATGACTGTTCGTTTGCCAGGAAAACCCGTTTTAAACACAGCATGTCGCAATACGCCTCAATTCTCTCAGTGCTGCCCGCCCCCTCCCCCAGCTTCAAGTAAATAGTCACATGTCCCAGGACAGAGGCTTCTGTTTTTGCTCACTGTGAAATGTGACCTCCTGGTAGAGCCCCACCCACTCTGTTTCTCTTCTTCCTTAGAACCCCCAATCCTCCAGGGCCTGCTGTGCCTCAGTGCCTCACCCCAATCTCCAAGAGGGCAAACCACCCAGCAGGGCCACTTAGGAAGAGGCTCTATCTAATTAAACTTTAAAATGCATACACGAGGGGCGCCTGGGTGGGTCAGTGGGTTAAGCCGCGGCCTTCAGCTCAGGTCATGATCTCAGGGTCCTGGGACTGAGCCCGGCATCGGGCTCTCTGCTCAGTGAGGACCATGCTTCCTCCCTCTCTCTCTGCCTGCCTCTCTGCCTGCTAATGATTTCCATCTGTTAAATAAATTTTTTAAAAAATGCATCCATGAGAGGTTTCATCCTTTAGTTTTTACTGCTTTGTAGAAAACACACATCATTTCCTAAATGGAATGTGAGTGCGCCCCTTCACCTCCTCCGGGAGGCCCACCAATCCCTCTTCTGCAGCCCTGCCCTGGACAGCCTGCCGCTCAGGCCACCACTGTTAAGGTCCCTGTGTGGCCACCTTCATGTTTCTGTCACCGCTCAGGCCCGCCCGTCAGCTGGCCTGCAGGAGGAGCCCACCACGAGAGGACAGGCTTAGGGCAGAAAATCCACCTGAAATTTTCTTGGTGTCTTTGTTCCTGGGTGGCTGTGGGGTTTAACTGGATGGATATTTACTAACTGACTATTAGATCCCATAGGAAGGTGCTGGGGTTCATCCTTCTGCAAGGGAGATCTAGGGAGACGCAGGGATGTGGCTCTACGGACACAGAGGAAGGATCAGCCTCCCCCAGCTGGAGCCGGCAACCTGGTCCACCCTACCCACCCCATCCATCCTGTGTGACCCCCCCACAGAGCACGGCAGGGGCAGGGGCGCCGGTGGTGGGAAGAGTCCCCAGACTCGGGCTGAGCAGGGCCCTGCTTCACCACTGTCCACATTACCCTGGCCTCCTCCGCCAGAGGGGGGCTCACTCGCAAGCAGGGTGGACGACGGGGGCGAACCAGGGCTAGTGAGGGGCATAAAACTCCGGAGGCGGAGACTTCGTCTTCACGAAGGGTGAGGCCTCGCCCTTCGTGATGACGTGGAGGGACATCCACCGAGGTAAGTCGCACAGAGGCGGACGCCACAGGCTCTCTCTCATGTGGGACGGAGATGAGTCTACAGGCAAAACCCGAGCTCAGAGGGACAGAGAAAGGCAGCTGCTGGCGGGGGAGGAGCACAGCTGTTTGTGCTCACATAAATAGAATAAAAAACAGGACATCTCGGGCACCTGGGGGGGCCCACCAGATAAAGCTTCTGCCTTCAGCTCAGGTCGTGATCCTGGGTCCTGGGATCGAGGCCCACGTCGGGCGCCCTGCTCGGCGGAGAACCTGCTTCTCCCTCTGCCCCTGCGGCTCCTCTTCCTTGTGCTCTCTTGCTTGAACTCTCTCTCAAATAAATAAATCTTAAAAAATAAAAACCAGGGCATCTGGAGATGGTTGTAATATTCTGTGCTTGGTGAGTTGGACAGGAGTGGAATTACAACTTTGAATTTTTACTCCAGTTAATTCCGTTGTGATCACAAGTTGCCTCTTCTAATGGATGGAGTTACTATGTCACATGTCAGCTTTAACATTTATAGTTCAATGAACAGGACAATTTTTAAAAAGATTTATTTTATTTATTTATTTATGTATTTATTTGACAGAGAGAGATCACAAGTAGGCAGAGAGGCAGAGAGAGAGAGGAGGAAGCAGGCTCCCCGCTGAGCAGAGAGCCTTATGTGGGGCTCGATCCCAGGACCCTGAGATCATGACCTGAGCTGAAGGCAGAGGCTTAACCCACTAAGCCACCCAGGTGCCCAAACAGCCTTTCCCAACAACAGCGAGCTCCCTCGGGGTCCTGGAAACTTTGCTTCCAAAATTCCTTAGAGACTTACGCTCTCCCTAACCCCCTCCCAAGTTGAGAGGGTCACTCCTCGTGACCCCGGTGCAGCCCTTTCTACCCACAGGTCCTGACCCTGTGCTCTCATGAGACCACCTTTTCGCACCAAAGATGTCTCAAGAATGCTTTCTTGACTGGTTGCCCCCAGACCCCACATTTCACATCAAAGGGGCTGGCAGATTTGCTCCCACCAGGGAAGCCTGTGTCCTCATGGGACGGTGAGTGAGCTCTGGTCTCCCCACTTCCTGTTAGGACACTGGTTCCCCCTTGGCCTGTGAACTCGGAGAGCACAGTTCGGTCCCCAACAGCAGGCTCTCAAAAGTGGGGCTTGTGTCTCTGTCACGGACTCCTCACCGAGGTTCTGGGTCCGTGTGACAGCCGACAGTGCTCACACTGTCCCGTGTCTGCCAGCGAATGGCACAGCTCTGGGCTGGGGCCGGACGTGACAAGAACGGACCAGGCACTCACAGAGCTCACGCTGAGCCCCCAGGCCCTGGGGCCCTGGGGCGATCCTGCCTCACGTGCCCGCACCTGGCCATGCTGTGCAGATACGAGGTCCTGCATGCGTCCTTCTACCAGCAGAAGACTTAAAATGGACTCAGAGGTCTTTCTTAAGGCTCTTCACAAAGTGGGTATATAACTTCAGCTTACATTCCGCAGTCAAGTTCAGAGCATGCCATTGAACTTGGTCCCATGGTCAGTGACAGAGTTCTCCAAGACGAGCTATTACTTGCTGAGAAACAAGCGCATCCTTTCACGGCCTCCCAACATTCACTCCTGCTGCGGAGAAAGGACAAATCTCCCGGCAGCGAACTCTCCTGAGTCCCCGCAGACACTGGGTCCTTTGTTGACGTGGCTGTGTCCCGCACTAGTGCACACCCACCCTGGCTCTAGACAGGTCTGCTGGGAGAACCTGCCTCTCGGTTGACTGGTCTCACATCTCCAGGCTCTCTCAAGTAACTCAAATAGACAGAAGTTCCCTCCACAAAGCTTGCTTGCACTGTGCCTACCGAGTACAAAGGCATTACAACTGATTTTTCCCAAACTCTTCCCAAAAATGGAAGAGGGGATGCTTTATAATACATTTCATGAGGCCAATATTACCATTATGAATTTAGAAGTAAAACTCCTCAACAAAATATTAGCAAACCAAATCCAACAGTAGGTACAGAGGATGAAACTCCATGACCAAGCAGAATTGATCAGGAACATAAGGGAAGTGCAACGTAAGAAAACCCATCGATGTAAAACACCATGTTAGTAGAATCGGGGGAAAGGCCCACAGTGTCTCCATACAGAAAAGGCATTTGACAAATTCAACTCCCTCATATTTCTTAAAAAAGCAACACCACGCAAGTTAAAAATAGAAGGCGGGATAAAGGGTATTTACCAAAAAATCCCACAGCTAACCTCGTATTCAGTGGTAAAAGACTGAAAGTTTTCCCCCAAAGATCAGGAACAGGACAAGGCTGGCCACAGCCACGTACGAGACGCCCCGCCAGAGCCACCGCGCAAGAGGAAGTCATCAAAATTAGGAAGGAAGAAGTAAAACCATTTCTGTTTTCAGGTGACATGATTCCATACGTAGAAATTCTCAAATAATCCACAAAAAGCTACTAGAACTATTAAATAGATTCAGCAAACTTTTAGGGTATAGGATCAACTAAAAAACGAGTTGGGTCTCCGTATACCATCCATGAATAACCCAAAAAGAAAATTAAGAAAATGATACCACTTGTTGTACCAAAAGAATAAAATACCTAGGCATAAATCTGACCCAGGAGCTGGAAGATGTGCAGGCTGAAAACTGAAATGCGTTGCTGGAGGAACTAAAGAGGACGTCCTTTCAGTGAAGAAACACTGCAAAGAGGGTGGTTTACAGGCCCAAGACAACCCCGCGACACACACAGATTACAAACATTTCAATGTCCTTTTTTGCAGAAGTAGAAAAATCCTCAAATCCATATGGAATAGTGAGGGGTCCCAAATGTCCCACACAGTATTGGAAAAGAAGCACAATGTTGGGGCACTTACACTTCCCAATATCAAAACGGAGACGAGCGGCAGTCGTTCGAACAGCGTGGTACCAGCCTAAGAGCAGACCTACGGCCCGGGGGAGTAGAACCGAGAGCCCAGAAAGAAGCCCGAATGCTGAGGACCGAGAGACGGACAGGGAGGGTGCGAAGACCATCCAGCTGGGCTAAATGGGCTCTTCGAGCAGCGGTGCTGGGACAACTGGGCAGTCACATGCCAAAGAATGAGTCTGGCCCCTGTCTGACTCTCTCTAAAAAAGTCACTTGAAACAGACGGACGACTGAAATATAAGAGCTGACACTTGCAAAGCTATTAGAAAGAAACAGGAATCAATCTTCATAACCTCCAGTTTGCCTGTGGATTCTTATATTTTACAGGAAAGCAGAGGCAACAAAAAGAAAAACCGGTACGCATCCCTCCTGAAAATTAACACTGCTCGTGCGTCACCATGGACGGGACTGGAGGAGATTCTGCTGAGTGAAACAAGTCAAGCAGAGAGAGTCAATTATCATACGGTCTCACTTACTTGTGGAGCATGAGGACTAACACGGAGCACGTGGGGAGATGGAGAGGAGAAGGGAGTTGGGGGACATCGGAGGGAGATGGACCATGAGAGACTGTGGATTCTGAGAAACAAACTGAGGGTTTGGGAGGGGACAGGGGTGGGAGGTTGGGGGAGCCAGGTGGTGGGTATTGTGGAGGGCACAGATTGCACGGAGCACTGGGTGTGGAGCATAAACAGTGAATTCTGGAACACTGAAAGGAAGTAAAATAAAATTGAAAAAAGAAGAGACATCATTAAGAAAGTAGAAAGACAACTTATAGAAGAGTGGAAAATATCTGCAAATCGTGGATTTGGTCACAGTTTCGTGTCCAGAGTATAAAGAGCTCTGACGACTCATCAGCAAACAATTTGATTTTTATAACGGGCAGAAAACGTGAACAGACCTTTCTCCAAAGAAGATACACAAAAGGCCAGCGAGCGCATAAGGAATTTAACATCGTTGGTCATTAAGGAAACAGAACCAGAACCACAACAAGATGCTGCTTCACACCCTTGAGGCCCGCGGTAGCTCTTTTCAGTGGGAAAAGCATCCACGTGCGACAGTCCTTGCGGGCACCGCTGTGGCCAGCGGTTTGCGCTCCTCGGAGAAGCCTGGCATGGAGTTCACGGGACCCAGCGGCTCGGGTCCCCGGTGTGTGTCCAGGGCAGACAGGCCCACAGTGTCCGCGCAGAGGCCCGAGGGGCACCGCTCACCTTGGCCAAAGGCAGGGGCCGCCCGAGTGGCCGAGGGCAGGAGCGATGCCAGGCGCTGCGCCGGCCGCTCGGCTGGGAGACAGCGGGGGGCGCCCACGCGGCGAGTGCGAACCTGGAAGACAGGCCCAGCGGGAGGAGCCCTCAGGAGGGCCAGACCCACAAGGACCGCGCGGACCTGCGGGCGGGGCCGGCCAGAGCCGCTAGGAGGTCTGGAGAATGTTCCAGAAGCAGGGAGGGCTGCTGGAGTGCAGGCGGGGAAGGCGTCCACACCGCGCTAACAGGTGGCGGTCCAAGAGGCCCCTCGGTGAGCCCCTGTCCCCGCGAGGGCCTTGCTGAGTCACGGACGTCGTCTAGCGAACCGCTCACACCTGCTTCCCCACCGGCCCCTTCTGCTTCTGCTGCCGGGGAAGGCCCCAGGGACGGGGTCGGCCCCGGAGGCTGGGGCTTGTGGAAGAGCGTGTCCTTCCTCACCTGCCACAGGACCCCTGAGCAGCCCCGACCCCCTCTGCCCGCGTCGTCTCTGGGCCTTCAGCCTCGGGGCGAGGTGGGGGCTGGGACCGGGCCGCGGGCCGTCACTGCCGGCTGCCGGAGGCCGGCAGGGTCCCGTGAGGCAGAACGCCGGTCACATCTCCCAGGCATCGCTCGGAGGGCGTCGCTGCTCTGACCAGAGCCCACGGACGCGGCTTTGGGCCGCCTGCCGTCACCCCCGGGGGCTTGGAGGGCTAACGGCACGGGCAAGCCGCTGGCCTGTCGGAGCAGACCGCGAGGCCTCGGGGTGGGAGCGGATCACGCGTGGACTCACCCGGGCTCCTCCCACAGGGCCTCCCCTGCCGGCCGCCGGTCCCGGCCCCGAAGCACGAGGACTGGGTCTTCTCTCCCCCCACCTCTCCTCCACGTGTCCCGTCGAGGGCCTCAAGACACGCACCCCGCGCTCGCCCCCACAGGTCCCCCCTCTGTGGCAGGACGGGCCCCCACCACCCCGTGGTGGGGAGCAGCAGTCCTTCCTGCACCAGGGGGCCCCAGGCCATGGGCGGTGACGACTCAGTCGGCGGACTCGGTCGTGCCTGAGTTTGCCGGAGCCAAGGGCAGCAGCACACACTGGCGTCAGCCAAACGGGCCCCGTGGGCGTCTCCAGGCCCATGTTCCGGGCTCCATCCGCCTCGGACGGCCGCCGCTCTCTGTGTCCAGCTCTGTCAGCACCGCAGGACGCTCCTCCGGCCAGTCTCTGGGAAATGCAAGCACGTGGCCCTCGGAGGAAGGCCCTTGGAGCTACGGTCCCCTTCGGTCTGGCTCCTGATAAAAGCTCGTGGGACACGGCGCAATGACCCGTGGAAACTCTGTGAGGCTCTTGGAAGGAAAATGGCCGAGTTCCTCCAGTTGCTCTGAAACGTGAGCTCTGAACGTGGCCCAGAGTGGTTCAAAGGGGAGTGGAACTCTGGTTTATTCTCTGGAGTGATGACTGCTTGTCACGTCTTTCCAGCCACAAGCACACTCAGAGCCGCCCCAGTGCCCGTGAGGCTCGAGGGCTTCTGGCCTGGACCCAGCAGAGGCGGGGGTTGCCGTAGGGCCGGTGGTCAAATTCCCGGCCCGAGAGGCTGAGGTCACTGTCCTTAGGCCTTGTTCAAGGGGCTGAGCTGCGGATGGAGTGACCAGTGGGGACGTTCATCAGCCTCGTGGGGTCCAACTCAGGGGCCCAGCTCTCTGTAGCAGCACAGAGGCCACATGGGCCCCCAGGCACCTGTAGGCTCCTGCCCCTGGTCAGTGCAGTGGACGCGGGATGCTCACCAGCCCCAGGGGACACCCAGTGCGGTAGCACAGTCCTGCCACAGACAGCATCCCGACATGGGATAGCACCACGCTCAAGGGAGCCCACACCCTCGGCCTCCCCAACCCTGCCTCGAGCCTCTGCCCTGAGTGGTCCGTGTTGACACTGAGTGCTGTGTCCTCTGGGTCACCATGCCCCGCTGCTCTGTCTGGGATGGGAAAGGGCCGGCGCCAGCGAGAAAGCCAGCATTTGGTCAAGGAGAGGTCTGGGGCCGGACCTTCAGAGGAGTAGAACCGAGAGCCCAGAAAGGAGCCTGAACACTGAGGACCAAGTGACTTACCGGGAGGGTGTGAAGACCACTCAGGGAAGCTGGCCAAAGGCCCGGTGCCCCTGGCAGGGCAGGGCTGCCGGGGGAGCCCACGGCCCCCCGCCCGATGCGGCGGCACGGAGAGCAGGGCTTGCTCTCCTGGAGACCCTGGGCACGTGTCGTGGCTTTTCCCTGTTGCCCAGAAGGAATGACGTCTCCCGCCCAGCCGGATTCATTGACGAGTCAGTTTGTTTCTCATTCACCAGACCACGTAAGTCACCAAGGCTGTATGTCTCTTCCCAAACGTTGGTCATTTCCTTGTGCCCTTGAGGACACTCCACGTGTGCTGGACACGATGGCTGGGCCACACGCACCTGTCTCTTTCTGGAGATGCTCTACAGGGTCCCCGTGGTGCCTGAGGACCAAGGGGTTCCATGGTCTCCTGGGGCTGGGGTCCCAGGGCTCCCTGAACCCCAGACACAGCAGCCTCCATTCATGGACCGGATGACCGTGCCTCTCTCCAGGGTAAGTCCCTCCAGTTCCTTGTTACTGGGGGAGCCTGAGCCCCAGAGCCCCAGACCCGGGTGAGGACTCCTTAGCTGCAGCCCAGTGCCAAGAAGGGGAAGATGCCGGCCGGGCTTTACCCGGGATGACCCTGGGGAGGCGAAGCCCAGGTGGGCCTCGAGGGCTGGCAAGTCGCCAGAGACGGCCGATGGCCAGACGCAGTGACCAGGCCAGGAGTTCCCCACACGCTGGCTGGGGGCCCGTGAGCGCCTCTGGGACACACTGGGCGATCGTGCGCTGTGGGTAGGACCCAAGAAGCTGTCGGGGGAGGGCCAGGCTCAGACGTGTGTGCTGTGTACGGATGGACTGCACGTGTGTGCTGAAACACGGCATGCGCGTCTGCAAGGCCGCGGGAGACTCACCCCAAGGCCACTCTTGGCAAGTTTCCTTTCAGCTGTCCTGAGCCTTCGCGCAGACAAGCAGCCATGCTCTCCTTGGGTCTGGCCTCTCCCGTCCTTACTGCTCCCCGTGTGATGAGCATTGGCCTGTCTTGCTGGATGGAGTCCTACTGGGTGGGGTGACGGACTTCCAGCCTCCTGTCCCAGGTCGGGGACTCTCGGAATGGTCCAGGAGTGAGAAGGTGGGACCTTACCGGTGCGAGAGACAATGGAGGCGAGACAGGAGAGGCTGCTCCTTTCGTGGGGAATCTCTGAGCTGGTGGGCGAGCGTGTCTGTCCCAAGAGACCGACGAGCCCAACCTTGCTACTGACACCGCCTCCCAGCAGTGACATAAAGTGACTCGTGGGTCCGTGGCACAGTCAGTGTCTTCTCACCCTTGTTCGGTCGCACAGAATAGAGCTAAACTGGTGCGTCGACATCGGTCCCCAGAGACGATATCTTCCCTTCAGGATTCGTTCTCCGGCCCGGAGCTCCTCTTACTACAGCTGAGTAGGATTTGACGTAGATGTTGTAGGTTTTTAAAATCCATGTTCAGCTTTATTGAGATGTAGCTGACCATTACAGTTGGTAATTTCTTTTTTTTTTTTAAAAGATTTTATTTATTCATCAGAGAGAGAGAGGGAGAGCGAGAGCGAGCACAGGCAGACAGAGAGGCAGGCAGAGGCAGAGGGAGACGCAGGCCTCCTGCCGAGCAAGGAGCCCGACGTGGGACTCGATCCCAGGACGCTGGGATCGCGACCTGAGCCGAAGGCGGCTGCTTCACCCACTGAGTCCCCCGGGCGTCCCCAGTTGGTAATTTCTGACCATGTGCCCACAAAATCCTTCCTGCAAGCAAACCGTCACAAACCTGCCCGCCACCCCCCATACGTCCGTCTGCCCCACCCTTGCTCCTCTGGCCAGGCGTCCCCGATGCTTCTGCTGCTAGAGACAAGTTTGCATGTTCTGGAAGTTACTGTAAGTGGAACAACACAGGCACGCCCGGTGCCTCACCCTGTTTGTGCCGCACGACTGTTTTCAGAGGAACCCGACGGTTCCTTTCTTCTTAGTGCCGGGTAGAGTTCTGCTGCGTGAACATGTCGTCCTTTGTTGTTCTGCTCACCTGCCGGTGCGTAATTGGGTCGCTTCTAGAATTTGGCTCTTAAAAGTGAGGCGGTTGTGAACACTCACATACCAGGAATGTCTGGATCACATGGTCGGAGGTTTAAGTCTTACCCAAGTATTTTCCAGAGTGGCTTTGCGGTGTGGCAGTCCTGCCTGCGGCAGCTGGAGGAGCAGGTGCCCCGAGCCTCGCCAGCCCCGGGCCAGCCTGCTCCGCTCCAGCCGCTCCTGTGGTCGGGCTCAGTGTCCCGCTGTGGGTGTGTTTTGCATTCTCCACGTACCTGCTCTGATGAAGTATCCGTTCAAATCATCTGCCTGTTGTTGTTTTTTAAATTTTTTTTTGGAAAAGTTTCTTTTTATTTTTTTGAGAGAGAGAGAGAGAGAGATCACAAGCAGGCAGAGAGTCAGGCGGGGGGTGGGGGGGAAGCAGGCCGAGCAGAGAGCCCGATACGGGACTCGATCCCAGGACCCTGAGATCATGACCTGAGCCGAAGGCAGACGCTTCACCCACTGAGCCACCCAGGTGCCCCTCATCTGCCTGTTTTTCAACTGAATTGTCTTCTGGTTTGGTTATTGAGTTGTGAGAGTTCTTCACAAATTCTAGGCAAAAGCTTTGTGTTGTATGTGAGTTTGCAAATACTTCTTGTTGTCACCCTTTCATTTTCTTCGGTGTCTTCTGAATGACAAAGCTTCCGATCGAAGAAACTTGATTTGTTGCAGGTTATCACATAGTTTGAACTTTTGCATTGTATTTAAGAAATCTTTCCCAAACTGAAGATAACTATGCTTTTGTCTTATATTTGTACTTATATTTGTTTATCGTTATAGTTCATACATTTAGGGTTATGATCTGTTTCAAGTTAACTTTTCTATTTGGTGTGAGGCAAGACTTTTGGGGATTTCTCTGTGTTTTGTTTTGTTGCATAGGAGTGTCTAAGTGACAAGCTTCATTCATTAAAAGTGTGTTCTTTCCCCGTGAATTGCCACTGCACCTTTTTCAAGAATCAGTTGACCCTAACTGAGCAGGTCTGTTCTGGGGTCTCTGCTCGGTGCCACAGACCTGCCTACCCATCCCAGTGAGGGCCTCACAGCCCGCCGCCTTACTAATAAGCCTGGAAATCCACCTGTATAAATTCTCTGCTTTGCTCTTTTTCATGTTTGGTTGGTTAACTTTAAATTCTTTACATTTCTGCATAAACCTTAGAATTAGTTTGTCAATTTCTGCTAAAAACCTGCAAGGATTCTGATAGGGATTGTGTTGATTCCAGAGATTAATCTGGGGAGACTGGCATTTTAACAATTTTAACAACATCGAATCTTTCCTGCCATGAATACCATGGTTCCTCGTTAGATAGGTTTCCTTAACTTCTCTCAGCGGTGCTCTGAAATCTCAGTATTAGGTTTTGTGTCTATCTTTTGTTCAACCTGTTTGTGAGTATCTGCATTTTTAATTCTGAATTTTGAATGAATTATAACTTCACAAGAAGTTACAAAACACTTCAGAACGTGTCCACATAACCTGCCTCGGCGGAAACGTGCGTGAGGTGAGCGTAAGTTATGAGCGATGAGAGTGAATTATCAGGCCAGTGACTCGACGTAGGTACGACACAGTTAACGAGCCAGCAGCGTTGCGTGATTTTAGACGTACGCGTTTGTTTGGTTGTGTGGCTGTTTGTGATTCTGTGATGTGCAGATTCCTGAAACCACAACCACGCTCAGGACACAAAACCGCCCCATCCCACGAAGGACTTGGGCATGCTGCCCCTTTGTGACCCCTGGCACGTCCCAGTGTCTGCGGCATCGCTGGGACTTGCTGTTTCAGGAACACTGTGTACGGGGAATACAACCATCTTTGAGGTCGGACGTCTAGCCAGCGCAAGGCCCTTGAGATACACGCCGACCGCGTGCGTCAGAGTCAGGTCCTTTTTATCTCGAAGTGATGTTCCCCTCTCTGGGCGGCGGCGGTCCATGTAGTCACTGCAGGACCCTGGGACGTTTCTGAGATTTTGCTGCACGAATAAAGCTGCTTGGTGTGCGGTGTGCGGTGTCCGGTGAGACTTCCGTTTCTCCAGGGTAAGTGCCCAGGAGCGCAGTCGCTGGGTCACCCTGTGGGCACACATCTCACTTTTTAGGACACTTGAAGGAAGCGGTGTGGTTGGCTAAGCCGTGGAGGGGAAGGCGCGGAGGGGGAGGCGCGGGCGGAGGGGGAAGGCGCAGGGAGGAACCTGGACAAAGAGTGGAAGCAGAATTCTATAATTTTCAGTTGAAAAATCACTTTTGAAAAAAGAGGCAGACCTACGTAAACATGGTAAGTTAATTTTCAATATTGATGTCCAAACAACTCTGTCGGAAAAACAGTTTTGTCCCCAAGGTGTTGGACCCTCTGGGTATCTCGGTGGGGAGGCTGATCTCACGTGATACACGCGCTCAATTAGCTGAACAGGGATCACCGTCCACATAAATTCCCAAACTATCAAACTCCTGCGAGGAAACGGGCATCGTCTTGTGCTCGGGTGGACAATAATTTCTTAGAACACAAAAAGCATGAAACAACATGCAAATGGCTACATTTGCCTTGGCTGAAGTTAAAAAGACAGAAAGAAGGGACGGCCGAGCACATACACGTGCACCACGGTGCAATCCAACCATTCCACGGGGAGACCTTTACCCAGAAGAAACAGAAAGGCAGTCAGCACCTGGGCGTGTGCAGGGAACCACGGCAGTGCCCGTGCCCACCGCCCCGCAAACCCGTACGGCGGAGTCAACTCTGCAACAAAAAGGAAACACGTGTAACTGCCCGGGTGAATCTCAAACATGAGTCCACACCGTACAGTCCCGATCACACAAACCTTGCAGCGTCCAGACTAATCTCTGGTGACCAGGGCAGATGACCAGCTTCTGGGGACGGCTGGAGATGGGTGATGGGAATGTTCGTCGCCTCGTGAGGACGTTTTCCGGAGCCTACGCACCTGTCCAAAAGCAACTGAATTACACACCCTAGGTTGGCGCAGCTTCTTGTACTTTAATACAATGAAGTCATGCCAAAGGAAAAAGCCGTTTAAACACCGTGGCTGGAGGGCCCAGGGTCACCTCCTCCGACCATTCCTCGGCTCCCCGGCGCTCCATGCGGGAAGGCCGGCGTCCGTCCCGGAGCTGCTCAGCGCTAGGTGTCCTGTGGGTTCTGCCCACAGGTTCCTTCACGGCACCACTTTCCACCAGAACCTCCCTGCTGCCAGCTCAGGGTAGAGCCAGTTGTGTGGTCCTCCAGGCCCTTGGGCGCCTGGTGCTAGTCTGATGTTTCCACCTGATCTCCACGCTCCCTGGCTGACCCCAGGTGCAGCCAGTGTGACCGTGGGGGCCCCTGACCTGCCCCCTCCGGCTGCAGGGTCCCTGTCTGAACCCAACCTTCCTTCACACCACTTGGACTCAGCCTTCCAGGAGGCCCTCGTGTGGGTTCCCCCCTCTGCACAGCACCCCTACCTCCGGCGACCACCTCAGGCCCCAAGGTCCCGGCAGAGTCACGCATGAACGAACTGAGCTAACTGACTGGTCCTGTCGTGGAACTCTCCAGAACCAGCTGGGAGGGGCTGTCACAGGGAGAGGACCCACATCCTAGCGCGGGACCTGACCTCCACGGCCCTCCAGAGGGAGGATGAGACACAGTCCCGGGGGACCGTCTTTGAAGCGAGCCGGCTTCCAGGTCCTCCTTCCTTGCCAGGCCGAGGGACCAGGCCTCTCCCCTCTGCCAGAGCCCTTCGAGGCTGACCTTCGAGGGACCGTACGACCCTCCTGCCCGCCACACCCGAGGTCCCGGCCCTGCGGCCCCTCATCCCGGCGGGCCTGCTCCTCCCTCCCGAGCCCCGGGGACCATCAGCCACTTGGCCAGAAACAGGAAAATGGCCGGGAAAGTCTCCCTCGGCTCGGGGCCCACTTGGCCAGAGTGTGCGTTTAAGCAGCAGCCCTTTGGCTGGGGTCCGCCTGCTGGGAAATAGGGCCCCAGCCGGCCCAGAAGGAGCGGTGCCCGGGCCTGGCCAGCCTCCCGGGCGCGCCGCCTCCCTGATCCCACCAGCCCTTGCTTTTGTTGGATTTCAGACCGTCCCCCAAGTGCCTCTCGGAAGTTAGGCTCCTCCTCTTCTGTGAGGAAGTCCCGGCGGAGAGGGTCCCCCCACAGCCCTCTCCCCTGCCGAGAGCCGCTGGCTTCCAGCTTTCCTGTTCCCGTGGCAACCACTGTTTGGGGGTAAACGGTACGTGCCCTCCGGGGTTCCTGGTCAGCTGCCGTGGCCTGGAGCGCTGGCTCCTCCGGCCTCCTCTCTCTCGGCCGGCAGAGCCTGGCAGAGCGCCGGGCACTGAGCGGGGGCCACTCCGCCGCCGAGCCGGGCCGTAACCCGCGGCGCCTCCCTGCCCGGTGCTGGGCCGCGTGTCCGGGAAGAGCTCCCGCTCCCCAAGCCACACTCACAGCCAGTGTGCATGTGACACCCAAATGCTGTTAACTTGGGGCCGTCCTGTGGGCCGGCTGCCCAGGAAAGGCAGGGTCCCTGAGTTCGTGGCTGCTGCCGGCTGGACTCTAAAAGCCTTTTCCAAAAGCTCCAAGTCAGGAAAGGCAGACACACACTTAGGAGCCGAGAAATGGAAGTCACCGGGGGACCGGCCTGCGTGGGCGCCCCTGGTTCCTAGGTGGGGACTTGGCAGGGTGCGTGCACGGACCCTGAGCCCCTACTCCCGGGCCCCTGCTCACGCCCGCGCAGCGGCTGCAGGGCAAGAACAGGCCCACGCCACGGCCACAGGGCTGGTGGGTTCCCTTGTGGTGGGACAGGTGTGTGCCTGAGGCCCGGCTGCTGCCGGAGGCCCAGACTCACTGACCACGGACTCACCCAGAGGCCTCCCCTCGGTCGGGAGTGGGGGACTGCCCACGGCTGCTCCGAGCCATCGCACGGATGTAGGCGTGGGAGCCTCTGTCGTCTAATCAGTGCGAAGGGCAGAGCCGGTGAGCTCGCCGGGCCCCACCGTCCCCTCCTGGAGGCCCTCACGGACTCGTGGAGGCGCCACCCTCCCTCTCTGTCTACAAGCGGCACCTTCCGTCTCCCTCCGCCTCTTCCCACCTGCCCCTGAAACGAGGCCCCCGGGATCACCATCCAGGGCAATCTTCCACCTGAAGTTCCTACCCGAACCCCCGGCCCCTCCAAGCCCTTTTACCAGGGAAGGGACATGTCCACAGGTCCCTGGACTAGACGTGGGTGTCTTGGGGGGGAAGTGAGCCCATGGCCGGCGACACTGGGCTCACGGTCCTCCATGTCCTCAGCTTGGACGACATCTGCCGGGAATCAAAAAGCCTCCTGCCTTACATCTGGGCCCAAACATCCCCGCTGCCCAGCACCCCTCCCCGGCTGACCCTGTGCCCTCGGAAACTTGGCTTCCCTTATAGCCAGGGAGCCTTCCTGAACCTGCCTGGGGTGCCGGTGCCATGATGGGGTCACCTTTTAGAACAGGGGGCGTCGGGGTGCACCACCCAGAACGGGAGTGGGGGCAGGCCCAAGGGACTCCTGGGCCTGAAGCCTTGAGTGGGCCTTGGCTGCATTTCACCTGTGACGTGCGCACAAACACACGTCCTAGCCCCGGAGAGGGGAGTGGCCAGGCCCTGATCTCATGGCCCGGGGCCCCAGGCTCCCTTTCTGCGCCATGTGTCTCAGGCGGGTACCAGGCTCGCGATGGCCTGTCATTTGCAAAACAGAGCTGACGGCAACACCTGTTTCTGAGGCTTGACACAGGACCAGGTGGGTCACAGACTGAACCCCGTAGGTGTCAAAGGTGGTTCACTGTGAAAGGGTTGGGCTGCAGCCCTGCAGGGCCTGGCGCTGGGCAGAGGGGCCTGGGGGCAGGGCACGCAGACCCCGTGAGCGAGCAGACAACGGGGTCATGGCTCTGACACTGCGGGGACCAGGCTCCAGCTGGGGCTCTCGGCCCAGTCCCCAGGGCCGCCTGCACGCTGAGTGGGATCCGCAGCCCTGGAGACACGGCGGCTTCCACGAGTCACCCCTCCCGGGCCCGGCTATGACGGACGAGGACTCAAGAGTGCGGGGCACGGGTGGGGGCTGCAGCGAGCCTGAGTAGAGCCTGGAGAGGGGGGAAGCAAGAGGGGCCGACCGGCCGGTCGGAGGATCGCTGCGCCCCGGAAACAGAGTGCGGAGCCAGCGACACCCCCGCCCCCCAGACAAGCGACCCTGAAGCAGAAGACCCTCCTGTGTTCAGCCTCCCCCACCCCGACCGAACATGCTGGCCGGGACTATGCCAGCCGAGCATTTCCTTAAGAAGGTTTTCTGGGGCCCTGGACGGACGGACGGCCTCTGCGAGAGGAGAGAGTCCGTGCATCCTGGTCTGGAAATGTGTCAGGGCCTGACCTCCGTCGCCCCGTCAGCTGGAAAGGGCAGCTTGCACCTCACAGAGGGGGACCTTGAGAGCACGTGCGGCCCGGCACCGTCTGCAGTGAAGGGCCTGGCCGCGTTCCTTCCGACCGTCTCCCAGCCGCAGGCTTGGTGCGGCGGCGGCCTGAGCCTGCTGGCCTGCGGAGAGGGCTTTGCCCTCCACCCCCACCAACGTTCCTCTCAGGATGTCTTCTCCTGCTGTCTCCGTCTCCTCTTGGGGCTTTGACGTGTGACTGGCACCGAGGTCCTTGGAGAACTGGCGGCTCACCTCTGGCTGGTGCAGGGAGACGGCACGACGGGCTTGGAACGTCCTTGGGGATGAAAGCCAGGAAATGCTCCCGAAAGTAATTAATTAGAAAAGTCAGAGCTTGTTGAAGGACACAGGGCACAGCCTGAAGGTGCCGCGGGAGGGACCCTGAGAGCGGCAGCCAGCCGTGCGGTGACGGATCCGGACTCTAGCCCGCGGGGTCAAACCCACATGCTTGCGATCGTGCCAAGGGGACCAGTGAAGACATCAGTGGACACCTCTTCGTTCAGAAGGGCGTCGGTCAGCCAATAGTTGTGGGCGTGGGAGACAGCGAGCCAGCAAAGCCACAGAAGCCATGACCACTGGGGGACACCAATCCCTGGGGAACAGTGTGTGGAGACTCGGGGCTTGTGCCCCAAGAGGACCGTGGGCTTCGGCGTGAGACTTGACAGCCAGTCACCCGGACCCGAGGCCGACCCCCTGGGGCCTCTCTCCCTGGCTCTCCAGCGGTCCAGTCACGACAACAGCGTGACCCCACAGGTGCTAGGACACATGCTGAATGGGCGCCACAGCAGGGGGCAGGGGAGGCCACACGCATGTGGGTCAAGGCCCACACAGCCCTCTGGAGCCATGTGATCTGGGCGGCTCCTCAGGTTTACACAAGGTCTGGGAGCCCTCACGTGCACGGTGCGGCCGGGCCCTTCTCTGGGGCGGGGGGGTGGCCTGAGCACGGTGGGTGCTGCGCAGCACAGCACCCCAGGCGACACACAGCACCGTCCGCCAGAGAGCCCCTCCTTCTAAGGGACAGGTCAGGTGGTCAGCAGGATTCAGGAGTCTTCTGGGTGGGCAGTCAGCTGGGTGAGATGCTAAAGGAGCACTTGGCCGGGCCAGTCTTTGTCTGGGGCTGTCCTGCTGCGCCCTCTCCGGGAAGAGGTGGGAGCCAGAGCACGATCGCTACAGAAGTTCCCAGGCCCAGTGGCCGCTCTGGAACAAAGGCCGCTGGAAGGGAAGCCTGTGCTGAGAGAGCGTCCAGCCGCTGGGCCAGGCAGGGCGCAGAGTGACGACGGCACCACGGCTGCGGCCGCTGCACCCTTCCCAATCCTGTCCAGCAGGGGACCCGCTGTCGTGGTCCTGCACTGCAGGCCAGGCCAGGGCAGAGGCGGGATGGCGGGTAGGCAGGGGCCTCCGAGGCCGGACACAGAAGCGGTCGGGCTGTGCTCGTCCATGCGTCCCTCCTCTGTGCGCTGCGGCGGGTTCTCTGGAGGAGCACCAGAGCACGGCCCAGAGGCTGGGTCATCCGAACAGGTGAGGAGGCCACTGGGCATGACGGTCCGACGCAGTGCTCAGAGGAAGGTACAGGGAAGACCATGCCTGTCCCCCACTCTGCAGCCCTGAGCAAACAGGAGGCAAGAGGGCTTCCGGGCTGGAGCCGGTGACCTGGGGGCACCACCCAGGGCTCAAACACGGGGTCCTGCATGGGCACATCGGCGGGGGGGCAGCCCCTGGGGCCCTGAGAAGCCCAAATCCCCAGCCAGCTGGGGCGGACGCGGCTGCCGCCGGTGGCCGTCTGCGGAAGCAGGAGCGAGGGTGGCGGGAGATTTTTCCCTGCTCGTGCGGCCACCACGGCTTGGGCCGGTGACTCCCTGGGAGCTCAGAGTCTAACAGGCCTGTTCATTCATCAAGGCGATGGGACCCAGGACCGTGAGAGCTTGCCCAGATTCGAGACGTAGCTGCCTGGGGGGCTGAGAGGGTCCGGCAGAGCCTGTGTGCAGGGGGACCAGGGCCAGGACAGGGAGAGACGCGGCGAACAGGCCAGGCATCCCCAGCAGGCGCCCCGGCTACTTGCTGGCTGTGGCCCTGGGCATCCCTGGTTGCGTCTCAAACTTCCAATGCTGGGCCCGCCCGGCTCTCCGGCTGACAGGGGCAGGTCCCTGGACACGCCGTCACGTGTGTGAGCAGGCGGCGGAGGGGTAGCGGGGTACGAGAAACCCAGAGCAAGGCCACTTTGAGCACCATCCTCCATGCTCAGCTTGGGGAGGGTCCCAAGCTCTTCCTCCCCCAGCGGGAGGCCCCTCTCCTCCCCAAGCTTGTGCAGGACCCCAGGGTTGCAGGGATGACTTGTGCCTTCCTCCCCCGTCATTCTGGACTGTCAGCCCAGACTGCTCGTCCTGCCTTTTCCAGGATCACACGTCACGCCGCGGCATGCCGGCACCCCAGAGCACCAGAGCAGCCATGGGGCAAGGCTCAGGCTGGCTTCAGACGTCCCGCCGTGGAACCTGGAGCATTTCTCATCACTCCTGGGAGCCGGTGTGAGGTTCTCAAGAACCCGTCCAAGTTCACATCTGTCGCTGGAGCGCCACACGGTGACTTAGAGGGACCCCTGCCCGACGGATGGTCCAGACACCACGTGGCTGAAAACGCCCCCTGCTTCTCCAGAGAATGGGCAGCGCCCGCAGGGGCAGCGGGCACCTGCTGCAGGGGAGGGGCCCCAGGACAGCGAGGGTGAGGGCAGGGGCGAGGAAGAACCGAGAAGGTACTGTTGGGGGCGTCACAAGTCGTCGGATACCGAGGCATGAATGCGATGCCGGCACGAGACGCGCACGTGGCGAACCGGACCGCTGACAAACTGACCCCTGCCGAGCCGGACCGCTGCCGAGGGACTCAGCGGAGCCAGGCACGCTGAGGGCTTTGTCCAGACCCAGGCATGGAGCTCGAGGACCCGCGCAGGTTCCCGAGGGAGAGGAGCATCTTCTGCTGCTCCCAAGGACCCTTTCTACCGCGCTCGGACTCCTGGCTCCTAGCCAGCTGAGTGTGACCCCTGGCCTCTGACCTCTGGGGAGCCAAACACCAATGGCCAGTGACTGGGTTCATTGTACCCACACAACGGAGATAAAAACGTTTGGACAGTGAGTTTCACCGAATCTGCTTTGTGTGAGTAAAGACACTGGGGCCCCCACAGCAGCCGGCTCCGGACGGGGGGTGCTTGGGGGACGGAGCACCCTGACCCCAGGCGTTAGGGCCAGAGTGGGATTGTTGGGCCGCCGGTGGGTGTCAGAGAGTCGGCGAGGGCTGCTGGCCCTCTCTGTCCCAGCTCCCCCCAACCCTGGGCAGGGGTGTGTGGGAAGGAGAGGTCTCCACAAAGGGAAGGTGTGCTCTGTCCTGACCTCTGACTGGCGGAGCCCAGTCCCTTGTGCAGAGGACAGATGTGAGCAAAGCTGGGCCTGAGTCTCCCCCCGACTCCTGCTCCAGCAGAGGGCTTGGGCTGGGTGAGGGGACGGCGCCTCAGGTTTCTGGGTCCTGGGGAGGTCGTCGCAGTCACAGGCTGGCTAGTGACCCTGCTCACCCCACAGCCGCCTGCCTTCATCTGCACAGAGAACACCGACTGTGTCTCTGGGCTTCGCCTCAGCCCCCTACCCCCAGCCCTCACTGCCCACTAACGGACCCGCAGCCAGGGTGGGGGGTAAGGCCCTCACTGGGTAGGGGGGCGAGCGGCCCCTGACCCCACCTTGTGTCTCCAAGCTGGGTGTCAGTTTGCAGTTGGCCATTTTGTTCGGTTGCTGAAACAGGCCTGTGTGTATCAGAGGGGTCAGGGAAATCACATTTCCCTGTTGTTTGTTTAGAAAACCCTGCCAGAGGGGCTCCTGGGGGGCTCAGTCAGTGCGGCGTCTGCCTTCGGCTTGGGTTGTGGTCCCCGGGTCCTGGGATTGAGCCCCGTATCGGGCTTCCTGCTTAGCATGGAGCCTGCTTCTCCCTCTGCCTCCGCCGCAGCCTCTGTCACGCTTGCTCTCATAAATAAGTAAAATTGAAAGAAAGGAAGAAAGAAAGAGAAGGAAAGAGAGAGAAAGAAAAGAAAACCGTGCCAGAGCCTGGAGCCCAGACTGTAATGGAGGCATCAGGGCCGAGAGACGGAGACCCTTAGCCCAGGGTCGAGCTTGCGGCTGCAGAGAACCGGGCAGGCTGGGGCGTCTGAGCCTCTCTCTCGAGCCTGTTTGCAGGGACTGGCATCCCCACTCCGCATCGGGAAGGAGCAGCCGCAGGACAGCGTGTGGATGTCCCTATCCCCGTCCTCCGAAGCCCAAAGGGAGGGACAGCCCCAAATCATCAGGAGCCGGCCATACCCTGACCGCCTGCAGGCTTAGAGGCCGGGCCCAGGAAGTTCTGGAAGGGCCCCTCCTAGGCCTAGTGTGGGGTTGGCTCGAGCAGCCCCCGTCCCAGATATCTGTGGGGGAGGGGGAAGGGGTGTTCTCCTGGCTGGAATTCTGCTCTCAGCCTGCCCAGACTCTTGGGGCAGTGATTGGGAAACATGCTTTTCAAGGTCATGGTTTGGGGTGTGACTCAAGGCAGGAATGCACACGCCTCCCTCCCTGCCAAGACTCTGCCCCCAGTGGGCCAGTGGGAACCCAGGGGTGGCTCCGGGGCTTCGGAGCCACTTGCTGAAGACAGGAAACTGTCTCCTGGTGGCCGGCAGTGAGGTTGTCTGGAAGCAAGTGACACGGTGAGCGGAACCCAGGAGTGTGTTCAGAGCGAGAGGGGCAGGAAGCAGCCAGCAAACGGCGCGAAGAGCTCCCCCGTGGACGAATCCGGAAGCGGGGTGCGTGCCTGCCGGGGGGGGGGACAAGGCCGGCTCCCCAGGGATCCACCAGCTGTGGGGGCAGAGGATGCAGTGGGGGTGCTGGGGTGTCTGAAGGACCCCGTGAGAGCATTGTGAGAAGCCTGCCTGGGCCAGGTCTCCGCTGAGATGGGACGCTGGGTGACATGACCAGGGTTCCTGGCTGTGGGGGCAGAACGAGGTCATGTGCACCTTAGTTCTACCATCTGTAGAGTGGGACCGCCCACCCCTCCTGGTCTCCGGGCTCTGTCAGAACGGAATCCTTCTAACCTGCAGCCAGAGGGCCCACTCACTCCCCAGCTCCCCGCAGAGGCGGTGCTGGTCAGAACCAGTAGCGGCTTTCCCACAGACTGCTGCGCTGTGGCCAGGGCCTGGGCCGGTTAAGCCCAGCGTGACCCAGAAGGAGTCGCCGGACCGAACCTCCTGCTTGTGCACATTGGACTCCCCAGAAGCCCTGTCCCCCAAAAACAAGCAGAGGGGAGACCTTGGGGAAGTCTAGCCGGCCCTGATGAGGGCTCCCGCCCCCAGCCCGCACAGGATTCTGTCTCTCCTGAGCCCCAGGACTGCCCTCCCCCTTGCCCTTGTCCGGGGCGCCTGGGGTGGATTCTCAGGCAGGCTGTGTTTGGGGGCACTGGACAGGGCTACAGGAAGAGCGCCTTTCCCTCTGCCCAGGCTTGGGCTGCCCCCAGACAACCCTCACGGCTCGTGCACTGGTGGTCTTCGATCCCGGGCACGCTTCTCACCTCTCCAGGCCTCAGCAGCCCCCAGATGCCCGTGCAGTGGCCAGGCCGTCCCGACTCAGCTCCTGCCTTCAAGGCAGGCCCTCCACACCCCACGTCACTGGACACCAGGGCACCCGGTGATTGCAGATGGAGTTTTGCCCTCTGTTTTGTGGAGGTCTTTGTGGGAAGGATCTATTTGAGGTAAGTTTCCACATGAACCAAGAATTTCCAGCCCTGGGAGGCACCCAAGATGGTCTAAGTGAAGTGCCAAGGAGGTCTGTCTGCCGGTCTGTCCTACAGAGCTCGTGGGGTCATGGCTCATGGGGTCAGAGGGCAAGGAGCGCCAGCACCTGGGAACCTGACCTCTGGGCAGCGGGTGTAAGTCCCCAGCCCTAAACAGGAGGAGCGGAGATGCACAGTGCGCAACAGGGTCTGGGTCAAGGCCTCGTCTTGCCCATAGCTGGAGGCCAACAAAGCACTCGCATTCCAGCCCCCCTTAGGAATGACCAGACTTTAAATTCTCCGGTACTAACGGAGCGACTCGCCATCGCCACCTCTCGGACAGTGGTGGTGACCTCCCCGCTGAGGAACTGGGTGACGTGCCGCAGCAGGGCCGCCACCAGGAGGCGCACTGGACAGGCGTCTCTGCGCGCTCGGGGCGCACCTGCCGGGGTCCAGGGCTGGCTGCGGGAGGCGCACGTTCCACGCGAGGGTCGTGGAGGCCCGGAGAAGGGCCAGAAGCCAACTGCCCAGCGGCAACAGCATATTTAGGTCAGGGCTTGGGCACGGTGATCTCTGAGGGCAGCAGCCGGTCACCGGTGTCACTGAGGGTCCCTCACGTACACACTCTCAGCTACACAGCGGGGCTGGGAGCAGAACCTGTAGGTTGTGGTGGAATTAAGGACTTCAGATTCGCAAAAACGCTCTGGACAGCTTCCTGTGCCTGGCGCAGAGCCAACACCTGCTGCCTGCTGTCGCCACCGCTGTCCCGGGACTCTCGGGGGGCCCGGAACGTTATCCCCACGGTGTCCTGTGCCCTGGGGTGCAGCTGCCGGAGGTCGCTTCTCAAGGTGATGGAGTTCGTGTCTATGGAGCTCCGTGTTCCGCGGATGCCCGCTCTCTGTGCCCCACTGGAATGGACACTCCGAGAGGAGCGGTGTTGGTCTCGGTCACCGGCGTGGCCCACGGTAGGTGTTCAGCACCACTCACGGGTGACATTGGGGAAAACGCATGGGACAGTGAAAACTCGTAAAGAAACGGTTGCGGCGCGATGCCGCGCTTGTAAAAAAGCTGTATATATCCCTCCCACTCCACGCTCCACGTTCATCATATATATTTATTACATATTACATAGAAGTATATGAAGATTCTAGCACGGAAAATAGGAAAGAGGAGAAATTAAATGGGTTTTTGTGAGCTCCCGTATTACCCCCAAGGAAGACGCATGTGGGATTTGGTGGGGGGGGATAACATTACTGGAGAGAAAAGGCTGGAGGCATTGCCGGGGGTGCGGGTATTGGCGGCACAGCAGCAGTGCCCAGAACTGGTGTCGCTCCCTGAGCTGTGTGTGCGCGGGACGCTGCCTGTCCTGTCCTGTCCCTGCCCCAGGAGGGCTCTGGTGGCCTCTCTCACTTACTGGTGTCTGCGGGCCCCCTGCAGGGCCAAGGGGGAAACCAGGCCTGGGACCGGGGATGACGGGGCCACCACCTGTGACCATGGGCCAAGCCCGTGGGTGACAGAAAATGCCACCAGTGAGCTTCCTCAGGGCCTTTGACAGGTGGAGGTGGGGGAACCCGAGGGCGGGGGTGCCTCTGAGCAGGGGGAGGCCAGCAGAGGTCGGAAGGCACCGGGGCACCAGGGCGGCCAGCAGCTCAGGCTGAACACTGTGGCTCCCGCTTGCCGTCCAGCCTGCTGTGTTTCCGGCTGCCAGCGAGCGGGCCCTACTGCTCCATGTGAACCCACCCCCTCTAGGCGGCCGCTGGGTGTCCAAGTTGCCTCCCCCGCCCCCACCCCCAGGGCTGGTGCACTTTCCAGGCGGGACAGACAGGCCTACCCACAGGCAGTGCCTGCTCCATGGAAGCCTCAGCAGAGCGAGGTCCAGCCAGGCAGGGCTGGCAACCCTTGACATGCCCAGGATGGGGCCTTGGCGCTTTCCCCGCGTGTGCGCTCCCGCAAGAGCCCCTGGCTTCCGGGGCCCCCCTGCCCGCAGCTCAGGGACTTGGCATGGAGGAGAAGGCTGGACAAAGCCCCCACACCTGCAAGCCAAACGCCTCCAGTTACACCCCAGGCCCGCCCTGGCCCGGGTGCCCGGCAGATGCACCCAGATGATCGCTGGCCCAGCCGACCGGAAGACACCCCCAGACCTCTAAGGTTCAGAGGCCCAGTGAAAAGTCAGACATGATCTGATTTGGGAGTTTATACCCTAACCTGGTGAAAGGTTCAAGCTAGCTAGCCCGGCTGTGCACACTGTGGCCTCCCCGCTTTCCAGCCCTGAGAAGCCGGCAGCCACATGCCTTGACAAGGGACGGACGGTGAGAGGAATGGACGCCAAAGGGCCACCCAGGCCGTCACCCTCCTGTCCTGTGGCTGAGCCTGGGCACAGAGGAACCTGCAAAGCCACTGTGGTTAGTGCTGCCCTGGGGAGGGGGCCCTGGGACCCGAGCATGGAGGTCTGCTCCTCCTGTCCCGGCCACGGGGCAGACCAACTGTGTCTCCAGAAGCTTGGGGGCCTCCGTAGTAGGTGGTGTCTGGTAGGAGCTGGGCGGGGACGGGGGCTGCCTGCCTGGGGGCTGGGATAGGGTCTGAGCAGTGATCCGGCCTCCGTGCACGGCACCTCTGAGCCCATGGAGTGCTCGGAGCGCTTGGCAAGTGACCCACTCTGGGATCTGGTCCTGTGACAGCTTGGCCCCTGCCTGCCCAGGGATGCTGGTTCATGCAGTGGATCTCAGCAGTTTGCAGCTGCCTCTGAGCCTCGCTGCTCTCAGACCAACAGCGCTGCCCCGGGGGGATGGCGGGCGTTTGAGGGTTTCACCTGTGGGACTCCTCCGAGCTCTGAGCCCAGATACTCTTCACCCTGAGATGCCGCTTCTCATGGGCCCTCGTTCCCGTGAGCACTTGTGTGTGCTGTATGTGCGTGTGCGTGTGAGGGTGTGACTGCCCACGCGTGTGCGTACGTGTGCGTGTGCGTGTGCACATGCTCGTGGGGGTGACAGTGCGTGTGCTGCGTTCTCCATCTTCGGTTGGACGCTGGTTGGCTTGTGGCAGTTGGTGGAGCCTCAACTGTCTGAACAAGACACTGCGAAGCCCTGTCATGCCTCCCTTTGCGTGGCCCTCTGCTCCCGCCCCGTCGTCCTGTGAGCACCGTCTCCCAGAGCCTCGATGTGTGACGCGGTGTCCCCGGGGGCCCCCGACCCTCACAGCTCCTGCACACGGCTGTAGGGCTGGCACTCTCCTGGTCAGGTTTGCCTCCCAGGGCCTCAGGGAACACGCTTGGCCTCCCTCAGGGCTCTTCTCCCTGGGGCTGGGACTCCCCCGAGGTGCACTGGGGGCCAAGTTCATGGGCCATCGCTGAGAATAGAGCCCTCTCCAGGACGCCAGGGGGAGCTGACTTTGTTTCTTGGTGTTCATATGATCTGAAGGGCAGGGCTATGTGGTCACGGCCGCCGCCGCCGTCCTGCACACGTGACCTGGGAGGCTCCACCTTCTATCCCGGAGCTCACCCCCGCCCCGTTACACTTCAGGGAACGAGGTACATGGAAGAGATGGGGACCCCGCAGCGGGAACCAGAGAGAGAGAACAACTTCCGTTCACACTTTATTGTGTAAGATGGCCTCGTCGCTTAGCCAGCGGACCAGTGGGTCACACCTGGGTGGTCCTCGGTGCCCTGAAATGGTGTCAGTGTCATTTCTCAGGGCTGCTTGTCTCAAGCCCCAGTCCCTCCCCACCAGCTCACTGCAGGACTGAGGCGGCCAGCAGGTCAGGAGAGCAGCTTTCCGTCCCCTCCAGATGCCCCCGGGCCTCCAGCCCCGTCCCGACGCCGACTACCTTGTCCACGGCAGCTACACGCTCTCCTTCGTCTTCCTTCGGGTGGAGTAGGGGATGCAGCACACCCAGCTGGTCCTGGTCCTACAGCCGGGAGAGACAGGCACGCCCACCCGAGCTCAGGGCCCAGTGCCGCAGGCAGCACCCTCCACCCCAGCAGCCCATGCCCTCATCAAGCCCGGGGGCCCAGGGCTTGCCAGTCAGAGGGTGACGGGGCCCTGCACACACGAGCGGACTCCGGTGCAGAGCTGGGCTTGCCCTCCCCACAGCGCCCGAGCTTCCTCCCGCCCACCCCGTGCTGTTGTCCTCCGCGCTGAGAGGCCGAACCAGAAGGGCTGTTGATCATAAGCTAGCTGTTGACCCAGGCTCGCTGAACAAACGCTCCTCTTGGCCCCAAAGCTAAGCCCGCGACAGCCGGCCCCACACCCAGCCCTGCCCATTTCCTGAACACCGCGGCCTGTGCCGTTCCCCGGTGGGTGGTCTCTGGGGCCTCCACTTCCTACCAAAGCTGCCTCTGGGACAAGTCAGCCGTACCTCTTCCTTTGCAGGGACCCCACAGCTCAATCAAAGCATCCACTGGTCACAAGCAGCAGCTAGCCCATGGGTGCCCAGCCCTGCTCTGAATGGGCCCAGGGGAGAGCCTGCGTGGAGAAGCCTCGGCTTGAAGGAAAACGGAGACGGCCGGTGGGCAGGGCCGTGGGACAGACGGGTGACCCCGAAACCGCCAGCAGGTGTGAGGGCGGGCCTATCTGGAGGGCCCTGCGGAGTCCCCCTTCCCACTGGCCAAGCAGCCTCCAGCAGCCTGGGCTTGGACGTGCGTGCTGGCCCTGGCCGGCTGGTTTGCTGGGGGCAGCAGAGTCGTCGGGCCGGCCCTTGGAGCAGAACACAAAGCCGCCCAGCCGTGTCCACTGGAGCCCGCGAGCCAGCGCCGACCTCGCTGTTGCTGGGAGGGCCCTGGGTGACTTACACGTTTTTGTGTTTCCTTATTTAAAAGGACCATGTGTCGGTTTTACAAAGGAATTTACTTTGTATCTAAATATCTCTATTAGAGCTATTTTTCTTTTAAGAAGTGTTGGAGGGGCACCTGGGTGGCTCAGTGGGTTAAGCCGCTGCCTTCGGCTCAGGTCATGATCTCAGGGTCCTGGGATCGAGTCCCGCATCGGGCTCTCGGCTCCACAGGGACCCTGCTTCCCCCTCTCTCTCTGCCTGCCTCTCTGCCTACTTGTGATCTCTGTCTGTCAGATAAATAAATAAAATCTTTAAAAAAAAAAAAAAAGAAGTGTTGGAGCAGGTAAGCCGCGGTGCTAACACAGTGTTCATCCCGGGGCTGGATGAACCGTCGCTTTCTTCCTAGCGCTTCGCTATGCTTGAAAGAAAAACAGATCCGCGGCCCTTGGGTGACACAGCAGCTTGCTTCCAGTGCCCTTTATGGCCTCAGGACTTCGTGGGACTTGGCTGGCTCTAGCCAGTGCCTACCCTAGGAGGGTGTGAGTGATCAGATCAAACATGCCTCCCACCCCCGTGCAGGGGCCTGGCGCACTTTGCAGAGTCTCTGACCGGTGATGGGTCCTCCCTCCCTGCGAAACCCCAAACCGAGAAGCTGGCATCGTCCCCACGGACACACATCCCTCTCACCTTCTCTGCTTCCTGCCACCTCTCCCACCTCATAGTCTGGCCAATGCGTTGGCTGATGGGATGGGGAGAAAGGGTCTGGCTGTCGGGTGAAGGGGATCCAAGCTAAGGGTTGTCCCTGAGTCCCACGGCTCGCCTCTCAGCCCCTCCAGGCTCATCAAAGCTTGGGTCTCTGCAGACCCAGAAGAGGAAGGCAGGCAAGCAGTGGGGTCCTGCGCATTCCACCTGAGGCACAGCGGGCCCACCAGACGCCGTGGTAGAGGAGAACCCCAGTCTCTGTGGGTAACGCCACAGGCATGACTCACTCATCTTCTGACAAATCCCCCATGTCCATCTGGGCCCGCTTCTCTTCTCTCATGGCACCTGTGACCGCCTGTGGGAAGGGACAGGAGCAGTTTGGAACAAGTAGAGAGAATCAGCCCATCAGCCACAGCCACCAAGGCCAGATCTGCTAAACCCGCCCAAGGGCCAGACGGGGCCGCAGAGACTATGTTGGCACTGCGCCTCTTCCCATGAGTTGGGACAGTGTCAAGAGAAGACTTCCGAAAAGGGGGGGGGGCACCTGGGTGGCTCTGTCAATCAAGTGTCTGACTCCTGATTTCCGCCTTGTTTTGGGCTCACGTGCTGAGAGCAGAGCCTGCTCAAGATTCTCTCCTTGCCCTCCACTTGCCCCACACTCTCTCTCATTCCATGTGTCCCTCTCTAAAGAAAGAAGGGAGGGCGGGAAGGGGGGGAGGAAACTCCCAATTAGGGGACCCTGACCAAGGAACTCTGCCCTTGAAGTGGGCCACCGTGACCTCTGGACTGTACTCCCAACTCTGCCACTGGGTGACCCTCCTTGAGTCCTTAAAACCTGTGTTGCCCTTGAGACAGCCTTGTGAGGGGTAACAGCCAGCACTCTCCACTGTACCACATGTTCTGAGGGCGAAGAGATAGGGGGTGCAATCTGGAAAAGGACAGTCCCCAAGAAGGAGCTTAAATTTAAATTTAAAACACTTCCAGAGATGGCTGCCCACTACAGCTGAGAAATGGAGGGCACCCTAGGACATTTGTGCTGGATGGTCCAGACCAACCACTGGTCAACACCTTCCTTTTACAGAAAGTGATGCTGCTGTATGACGATGGTGATGATGATGGTGGTGGTGGTCGTGGTGGTGATAATAATGATGACAATGGTGTTGAGGTGATGGTGATGCTAATGGTGATAACGGTGGTGATGGTGGTGAGGTGGTGATATGATGATGGTGATGGTGGTGATGGTGGTGGTGACGGTGGTGACGGTGGTGATGATGGTGATGGTGACGGTGGTGACAGTGGTTATGGTGGTGTTGATGGTGATTCTGATGGTGGTGATGATGTTGGTGGTGATAGTGATAATCACAGTGATGGTGGTGGCCGTGGTGGTGATGGTGGTGGTGATGGTGTTGATGGTGAAGGTGGTGGTCATGGTGCTGGTGATGGTAATGGTGGTGGTGGTGATGGTGACGATACTGGTGAAGGTGGTGATGGTGGTGATGGTGTTGGTGATGGTGGTGTTGGTGGTGATGGTGGTGTTCGTGGTGATGGTGGTGTTGGTGGTGATGGTGGTGGTCGTGGTTGATGGTGGTGATCATACCCAGTACTGAGGCTTTCTGGGTACAGGCACCATTCTGAGTGCTTTACAGAACAATCTGGAATGTAGGTCCTACTAAGATCCCCATTGTATGGATGAAATAACAGAGGCACTGAGAGACATGGTGACTGGTGGATCTCTTGGCAGAGCCAGATGTGGAGACTTGCCCTCCAACTCCCTAGCCTATGCCCTTTGTACCACCCCAGTAGGCTCCCAGAAGGGCTAGCCCTGGCCTGAGAGTCTCAGACGAAGCCAGAACGCAGGCAGGGTGGAGGATAAGAAGGAGCCAAGGGTGGCTTTCAGATTCCCAGGCCAGATTCCCAGCATCCAGAGTCCTCCTGGCACTCTGGCCCGCCTCTGCCTCAGCCTGCAGTACATTCTTGTGGGACAGGCTCCCCGGACAGGCCGTGGGGGCCCTGAGCACCAGCGTTCCTGGCAGCGGGTCTGGCTCTGTCGTCTGAGGGCTTTTACCTCCTCGGCACAGTCTCCCAGATCAATCTCCACAAACACAGATGGCGTCTGTGAATGGAAACCAAAGAGGTGTAGATGGGGTGAGCTGGAGAGGAGCGGAGGCGTCCTGGGAGGGGCTCCCAGCCCTGGGGCAGCCGGGTCTGCACCACCACTGGGACCACCCGACAGTGGCTGTGCTCAGTGGGGGCTCCTGAGGAGCTGGGTAGAGAGCTGCTGGCAGTGTGGACGGCAAGGAGTCCGTGGCCAGCTCTGGCGAGAGGAAGAGAGTCCTTCCTCTTCTCCCTACTCACCCTGACAGGTCCCTGAGACCCCAGGGTCTCCCCGGGCTTCACCCTCTGAGAACCGGGGCTGCGGGTCATAAGCAGTTGCCCAGAGCTGGCCCACAGCAGCACGTTGCCCACCAGCCTCCTGGGACCCACTCTGCCCCGCACTGGTGCAGACTCACACTGAGGCATGAGCGGCTCAAGCAGTTCCAGGGGCTGCTGCCCGCCAGGGCTGGCTAGAACACCTACCTGGGGCGAACCCCTGGACCCCCAGCAGGGACTATTTGTTGTAGGTCCTGCTAAAACGGGTCCAGCCCCTTCTCCGTTCCCTCCCATGATCAGGAAGAAAACGAGAGCCTCCTTCCCTCGGAAAGTGCCCAGTGGGAAGTCCTACCACACCTCCGATGGGTCTCTGGCCAGTGCTCCAGGGCACGGGCCAGCGGCACTCCTCTGGGCCACCTCCTGTCAGGTCCCATGGGCCTTTGGCAACTGCACCGTTTGGGAAGCTGTGGCGAGGACGCCCAGTGTCAGCCGGAGCCCAGGGCTTGACCGAAAGGACCTCGGGTTGAGGCAGCACTGGCTCCAGCCTGCGGCATGGCCCTGCTGGGAGGACTCCGAACCGTGTGTCCACAGCCTGCTTGTGGTCCTGCAGAGCTGTGCCTGCTGGGCTGCCCTATTACTAAAGTCAAGGCTCTTGCCTCTTTTCCGCGATGGTCATCCACCTTGACGGACTCTGGTTCCTGTTCCCGGGGAGACACCGGCAGGTGAGCACCAGCAGGACCCCCGGGTGGCGGGCGCTTGTGCCTGGCCAGCCCTCCCGCCCTGGCCCTCTCCTCCAGGAGGCTCCTCTTCACCTCTGGCTCTGTCCTTCCACCGTCTGGGTCCAACTTTCCCCGGGTGTCCTGGTGCTTTTCCTGCGTGTCTTCCTCTGGGTCTGCCTGACTGTGGGGGGAGCAGGGCAATGGATGCGGCTTCGGGCTGGCCCTGTCTCCCCTTGGGCATTGGGAAAGTTCTGGGATTTGTCCCCAGCAGAGCAGGGTGGGACAGGGTGTAGAGGCTCTTCCTCCTGCCTGGCAGTGGGAGGGTGGGGGGCTGGACGAGGCAGAGGTGTTCAGGCCCAGGCATCGAGGACGGGGTAGTGCTCCTCGAGGATGGTTCTGTGGCAGTGACAGGGGTGCAGGGAGCCCGTCGGCCTACCGAGCTGCACACCCGGACCTTCCCGGAGACACGAGACCTCCGGCCCAGCAGCCTGGAGAGTTGAGTGCAAACGTTTGCCACAACAGGAGCCTCCCTGGGACTCGGGGCCATGGCTGGCTCCAGGGACTGCCCAGGGAAGCAGGAGCTGGGGGCAGGGCAGGGGTGGCTAGCATCCCTGAGAAACCCTCCCGTCTGAGCCCTCGGGGTCGTCTCAGGGCGCCCCTTCCTTCCAGGGTTCCTTCGGGATCCTGGATGTCGACCTCGGGGCTGGCCCTGCTCCCCACCCCACTGTCTCCTGTGCCATCCTCCTGTCTCTGAAAATCACCTCTGCTGGACAAAGGCCTCTTACCCGCCGGCATCTTCAGTGTCGGTCCGTGGGTCCTTTCCCTGGTCTTCGGACTCTGGGGAGGAAGGAGAAGCATTTGTCGTCAGCACTCCTGGACCCACGGCCTGGCCCTACGAGGACGGGCCGGCCCTCCCACAGGAGCCGAGTCGGAGAGGACGGTCCAGGTCCCACTTCGGTGTGGCCACATTTGGGCCCAGGACGGCAGAGGGGGCTGCTTCACCGTAGCTGCTTCCCTCCGGGCCGCCAGCTCGTCCCCGCCCCCCACCCCAGCACACTTGGGGCCCAAGACGCAAACGCCCTGCAGCCTGGTGAGAAGTGACAAAACCTCCAATCCTGCTCCTGACAGGAGGCTGGGGAGGCGCCCCTGAGCGCCCCAGTTCTAGGAAAGGCTCTCCACCCAGACCGGCGCTCGCACGTCTCAGGCTGGGGGCACCTGCGGGCCGGGGAGGGGGAAGCCGGGCTCCAGGGGGCGGCCTGCACACCTGTCCTGCTTCTCTGCAAGTCAAGGGGCCTGGGTGGCCCTTGAGCTTCCCACACCATCCCTGCCCTGGGCCTGCTCTTGCGGGAGGCGCTGCCCCAGGTCAGGCAGTCGGCCTTGGTGGGAGACGCGTCCCAGCCAGGCCTCCCGGGAGCTCAGGGCACGTGGCCTCGGCCGTGTCTGCGGACGCTCTCTCTGCCTCATCTGAGTCCCCTGCGGGTGAGAACAAGGGGTCCTCCGTCCTGCTCTTGTCGGCCGCACCCACACAGGCTCAGGGATGCCGAGGCAGGTGCTGGCCACCCCGAGACAAGGCTCTAAAGGCCACGGGCAGGGTCTGAGGGGGCAGCATGCAGTGTCGGGGGTGGGGGCAGCCCTCGGGCCTTCAGATGGTAATTCCGGAACTTGGTGGCTCTGGAGACATCCCAGGGAGAAAAGGCAACACCCAGTCTCCAGCTCAGAGAACAGGACCTGAGTGATTCAGAAGCAGTTTTCTAGCAGGAATTTTAAAATTGATTTCTTTCAGAAAATCTTCAGCAGGCCCCTACCCGTGGGCATGCGTGTGCGCGCATTTGTGTACGTGCATGCTTTGAAGACCCGGGGCTGATCTCTAAACCTGCTTCTTTCTGTGATTTGTCTGTGTCTGGCAAGAAGGAAGAACCCATAAAAAGAGACATGATCTTCTCTCTCCCAAGTAGACGCCCCGTGCATCCTCTGACGTAAAGGCAGGGCAGTAGCATGAAGCGTCTGCGGGTCTCACCCCTTTCCTTTCTCCAAGAAAGTGTCTGTGTATCAAGACTCTGAGCACATGGGGGCAGCGAGGGGACCCTGTACAGGTCAGGGTGGGGAGCTGGGCTCAGTGTGTGACGACCCACAGTTCCAGCACGCAGACCCCAGGTTCCCACTGTTCCCTCTGACGCTGGGCTCATCCTGAGGTCCGCTTGGACCGTCAGCTACAGATGCGCTTCGGCTGCCCCTTGTCCCGCCCATCGGGTTCACCAGCCCAGCTCCCGTGTCCTCACTGCCCATTCCCAGCAGATGTGCACCGGCAGGGCCCCCTTTTCTGGACCTGCTTCACCACGTGGACAGTAGGGCTGGCAGGTGACCCTGCTGCTCCCCGCCGGCGGGCTCTAGGGAGGCAGCAACGCTCTGCTGCGTCCGTTGGGCTGCCAGGGCCAGTGCGGCAGGCGGGGCGCCACCGGGATGTGTCTGCCACTCCCCCGGTTTGGGGAGATTCCACGGTGCTGCTGGGAGGATCCGGCAGTGGGACCGGCACTGTCCTCCCTCGTGGCCGGCCTCGTGGTGGCACTACCAGACCCCCTCCCACCTCACTGTGCGATATTGCCTGCGTGGACCTAGGTGGGTTCTTCTTCGGGAAAAGTTGCTTCTCTTTCGTGAGCCTGTGGAAGGCGCGCCCTGCTCCAAGGCTTCGGGGGACGGAGGTGGCCCTGCGCCCAGCCGGCCAGCACCTCCTCGTCTCCCCACCCCCCCAAGAGATGTTTACCCAGAGAGAGCAAGTCTTCATCCCTCGGGCCGGAACAACAAACTGTATTTCCCACTGACCACGTCTCATTTCCACGGCTTCCCGGCACCCTCGTCAAGGGCCGCTTGCTGGGTGACCTTCCCGGGAGAACCAGGACCGTGGAGGGCCTGGCAAATGACCAAACCAGTCACCAGCAACCCTCAGTCACCTCGGGGTCCAGCCCCTCCAGGAGGAGGACCTTGAGATGCCTGCTGTTGGGGAGCCTGGGAGGGCGAAACTCAAGGTTCACACAAGGACGGAGTGTCCCACCCCTGCCCCTGGGGCAGCGCGTTTAGGAAGAGCGTGGGGTGCAGCCCAGCCCTGTGTAGGTTCGTTGGCCCGTGCCCCACGCCCACGCCCCCCAGGGGCTCACGGGTGGCCCTCCCTGCATGTCTCCCGAGTGGACTGCCTGGAGACGTTCTACGTGGCCACGGCCTTCGGGAGGCACAGCTGGCCTCGCCCCACTCCCGACCGCAGCCCTGCTTCTTGTTGCCCGCTCCGAGGGGCCCCAGTTTGGCCATCGGCAGACCCTGGGTCTAGCATGCTCTGCCAGGCCTTTCAGATTCTCGGGGGGGGCCGTGGGGCCGGGCAGGAGGGAGGGACGCTGCCTGGGACCTACCCGCTTCCTTGGACAGCTTCTTGATGCAGCTGGGAGGGTCCCCCTTCTGGTGCAGGCCGCCCATGCTCCTGCTCCTCTGGAGCTCGGCCATCTCGCTGGCTGCCTTGAGGTGTCCAGGGGCCACCCCTGAGGCAGGGACCCCAGGGCCTGGCCGGTGCCTCCTGTGTGCGGCCACGTCCTTCTCCATCCTTCTCGCCTCTCTTAGGTTTTCGGAAAGAAGAGGGACGTGGGCTCCCCAGCACACGTCAGATGGAGAGCATGGCTTCCAACCTCCGTCTGAGGCGCCGCCCAGTGTGGCCAGGGGGCCCCCGTTGCCAAGTGGCCCCTGTGACATCACCGCACTGTCAGAGGTCGGAAGTCAGCCCAGCGCAGCCCTTCCCGTGGGTGCGCCCTTCTGAGGCCTGCGGCAGCCCTCCCCAGCGTGGACGTGCCGCACAGCCGGGGCCGGGTCTCCCTCAGGCCTGCGGATGATCTCGGGGCGAGATTCCGTCTCTTCCTCTTAGGACAATGTCCCCATGCACCAAACGCAGGCAAAGGGACCCAGGGTTGGACGCGGCCGGGCTGGCACCCCAGACCTTCATCCGTGGCCAGGAGCCCGAGGGGAGGAGCTCCAGGTGCCCTCAGGAGTGGCCGTGCGGGCAGGGGCTGCCCTGATGCAGCCGGCGCTGGTTTGCGGCGCGACTAGGACACGGCTCCACGCGGGCTCCCACGGTCGGGAGGCGGAAAGGCCCGGAGTGGGTGCTGCCAGGCTGGGCTCTCCGCAGCCGCCCCGCCCGCGTGAGCCTCGATCCCGCGCCCTGCCGCGTCGTCTCTCCGCGCAGCCCTGCCCTAACCTGCTCTGCGTCTCCTCCAAGTCGCGTGACACGCCGCAGGGCAGCAGCTTCGGGAGGACATCGCAGCGTCTGCTTTCTCTCCCCGGCGAGTGCAGAGCTGCCCTCTGCCCTCAGGCCACGTGCTCCCGACCCCTCGGCCCCGGGTGGCCCCGTGACCGAGACGCCCCCCCGGAGCCCCCTCCCCCCCGCCCCGCTGAGTCTCTATCTGTGGCTCTGGTTCCGGCTCTTGTTTACTCATTGGGCTCGCCGTCGCTGTTTCGTGCCGTCTCCGTGGACTCACGTGGTCTTTTGTCTTTACTCGTCTGATACCGTTCACTGGGCGGCAGGGCCCTGGGTCCGCTCATGTCACAAGTGGCACGACCTCGTCCTCCTGACGCGGAGTCGTGGTCCGTCGCGTGTGCACCCACAGCCCGCATCATCTTCCTGCGTCCATCCTCGCCGGACACTCGGCTGCTTCCACATCGTGGCTACAGCAGAGAAGGCCGCTGGCAGCCCGGGGCCCGTTGCACCCGTGTTTTTGTCCTCTGAGCTCACCCAGTAGTGCGGAAGCTCTGGTTTTGACTCTTTGAGGAGCCTCCATGCTGTTACCCACAGCGGCTGCGCCGGCCTGCGTCCCCACCAACGCACGGGGCTCCTTGCTCTGCGTCCTCGCCAACACCCACGGTTCCTGTGTTGTTGGTTTCAGCCGTTCTGCCGTTTGGCCGGTGTGAAGTGACACCCCCTGTGGTCTGGACTCGTCCTTTCCCGATGACGAGTGATGCTAAGCATCTTCTCCCGTGTCCACCACTGCGTCCCAATCTTAGAAGAACTCCGGTCGTGCGGGACTAGGGTGCGCCCTAATGACTTCGGGTGACCTTAATGACCTCTTTAAAGATCCTCTCTCCAAATTCTGTCTCAGTCTGAGGTGCTGGGGTCAGGACGTTGCTGTGAGGTTTTGGGGGACACATAATACAACTTGCCAGAAGCTGTCTGATGTCATCCCAGCAGATACTTTCTTTGAACTCCAAGCACCCAAGGCCTCAGGACCTCACACTCAGGGTCCTCCCTGAGCAGCCTGCCGACCGTTCATATTCAGAACAAAACAAAAGGGACCCGATTCCACATGCACGTCCCTCCCTCCGACACGCCTCACGGCACGCCCCCGGGCGGGCTCTGCACCCAGTGGGGGGCTGGCACCGCCGCTGACGCACATGTACCCGCGTGCCGAGCTGCTGGTTCGGGGAGAGGCCGAGGGGCTACGGCCAGGGCGGGGGGATGCTTGGGCTGTCTGGAGGAAGAGCAAATGGACACACAGAGGCCCGAGAGACACTGTGACCTGTCAGGAGTCCCAGGAGAGGGGCTTCTGGGTCCCACGTTCCCTGAGGTTTTCTCCCTTCTGTCCTTCCACGGGGGTAGCACCTCCCTGGGTCCCGCAGGTGTCTGAGTTGGCCAGTACCGCCGGGCCCTGCTGTGGACGCTCCTGTCCCGGCTGTCGGATGCTGGTGGCCTCTGACCTGGAGGCCTCGTGGGCAGGTGTGCCCCCTCTGTACCCATCAGCCCCCACCCAGCCCGCGGCCATCCGCTGCTGGGAGGGGCCAGCGGAAAGCAGCGATGGTGCTTCCCTCCCCAAGTCCACGCTCCAGAGAGGGGCTGACCGCGCCACCCCCCACGTCCAACCTGATGTCCCAGAGTCAGCTCACCTGATTCCTTCCTAACAGCTGACTCGGGCTGGAGTTAAAACAGCAACGGAGTGAAGGCCACATGGAAGCAAGAAGAGGGAGACGATGTGCCCTGCTCCGGAGTCACGTCTCCTCCAGGTCCCCTCGGTGCGTCCGGCCCCTCCCTCCGCCCGTCCAGGTGGGGCAGGGCCCTCAGCACCTCCGGCCTCCCCACGGCCTCTTGGAGACAGCGGCACGTGCAGGAGCCCATCCTGCCCTTCCTGGGCCGACGCCCGTCTCTACCCCCATCAGAGCTTCCAGCAGACGCGCTCGGACGCGCTCAGAGGCCCCGCACATCCCATCCCCCAGAGCACTGTGGTTTCCGCTTGATCCAAAGGTTCGCAGCCGAACCTCCCCTGACCCAGCCTCCCACAGGCCCCATCGCTCACGTGCGCCGTTAATCAAACTGTCCTCAGAATAAAACGTCTGTTTTAATTGGCCAGTAAAATACATTGCAGATCATTAGTATCTTATAAACAGAGACCTCAAGTTACAAATCCGAGTTAAAAACGGTAGTCCGGTGCGTCCTGCTAGCTGTGCATCCCTAAGGGTATTTTCTGCAACATCTTCCTCCGCTATTTTTGTGACAAGTCCTATCCGCCATGGGTCAGAGTCTGGACAGTATTTGCAAATAAAAGCGGAGACAGGCACAAGGTCCGAGCATCTGAACAGTGTTCTCCAACGCTCAAAGGCAGGCTGCCCCACGTTGGCCCCCTCCAGCCCCACAGTAAAGCAACCCCACTGCCTGGCAGCTTCTAGGGGCCTCACAGAGACAGCAAAGCCCTGCTCCCGGGGGCTGGGGATCTGCACAGCTCAGGACGCTGCGTCCCCTGGGGTGCTCTGGAGGGCCGTCCACCGGCTTCCCAGAGAAGCGGCTCGTGCCCCTGTGCCTGCCCTTTGCGACAGGCCTAGATGCTCTGAGGTACTTCATCAAACAGCTCGTTAGAAACGGTCCTCTAAAAACATTAAGAAAAACAGCTTGAAAATAATGCACATTTCTATTTTAAAAACCTTCCCCAAACTCCCAGAAGGGGCAGCTGAGGCGGACCCTGCTCTCAGTCCCACCAACAGCAAACGACGATTCTGCTTGAAGGCGCAGGCCGGACACTCTGTACGGCACGTTGCCCGCTCTGGCAGTGTTGGCAGCGGCGGGACGCCAGTGTCTGCAGGAGAGACGGGCAGCCCCGGCACTCTCGGCAGAAGGGCCCTGTACCTCCGAGTCGTCAGGCATTCGCACACGGGGGCCTTCGTGCGGTGACGCACGAGGAAGTGAAACTGACCTTCAGCAGGAATAACGGCAGGGCTGGAAGCAGAGGGCCGGGGCCGAGGCCGCCAGCAGGCGACAAGACACGAAGCGCTCAGCGTGCTGGTCCCGTAGGGCGTGTGGGAGGAGAGAGCTGGGGGCTCCACCGCACAGGCCGCACAGAGTCCAGCAGAGGCCCAAGGGTCCAGGACAGGAAGCATGAGTTCTGCAGCGGGCATGGCGGTCCCGGTCCCTCCTTCCAGAAGAGCCAGCCCAGGTCGCCTGCCACCAGTGTGACGACGGAGCCCCAGCAACCACAGATGAGCTCCGGGAGGGTCTCAACTGCTCAGTGAGCCCGGCGCTGGTCACAGGTGAGCTGCGAAGTGAAGGCCCCATGCTCTATAGTCTTCTCTGTTCCCTCAAGCCCGAAGACTGTGGCTTTCCGCCCACAGCCCAGGGCCCCGTCCTGGGACAGGACGTTCGGCTTCAAATGGAATGCGTGGAGGTCTCCGACTGCTGCCTGATATAGCTCTGGAAGCTCTTGTCTCCAATGGGGTGCTCCCTGCAAAGGGGAAACAGGAGCAGAGAATGTGAGGCCGAGCTCCCGACCGCCAGTGCCCTCTGCACGTTTTCGTATCTTTGTTCCGTCTTTAAACGTGATACATGTTCTTCGGAATAAATGTGAAAAATACAAACACAGGGAAAAGACTTAGGCAGAAGTCACCTACAGAAGCGTACTTGTGGCCTAGAGAGAGGCAAAGGGTGTGGAGCTTCTGGCCCATTGAAGCCTAATTTTGGAAGCAATGGGTCAGGAGGTGGAAGGTTGTGGAGGAAGGAGGGACCGGGAGGCGGGAAGTTAGGGAGCTGCTGCCCACGGCGCACTGCCCGACAGCTGTAGAGTACAGGAAGGCTGCTCTGAGGAGATGGGCCGCTGCCCAAGCCTCACGGGTGTGTGCCGGCGGCTTTAGGGTAGGGCTCTGCCCCAGGAAGCTCCTAGCAGTCCCTTCCCCGTTACCTTTGCCAAGGGCTCCCCTACAACCCAGACGCCATACTCACTGGCTCCCATACTTGGTCTTCTTGAACTTGTCCCTCCTGTACTGGGCGTGTTCCTGCTCCAGGGCCCCGACACCAGCAATGACCTGCTTCAGTGTCTTGTAGGTCTCCTGGGGGTCGTCGATGATGAACGTCGAGTACTCCTCCTGCTCGGGCCCGTCGTACACGGATCTGCTGCCACAGGCCTCTGCGGCGTTGAGAGGGGCCGGAGGTCAGGGCAGCGTGCACGGCCAGCCGCCTCGGGGAAGGGCTGACCGCTCCCACGCAAATGCACGAAGACGCAGAAGCCATTCCCGAGAGCCAGACTGAAGCCGAGCACCGGAGAAGCCAGGGTCTGATGCCCCGTCTGACCAGTTTGTCTCCTGCGCACCCGCATCTGTCCACACCTACTGCTCACCAGACCAGAGCTGGCAGATGTCGCTTCCTGGACATAGGGCCAGTGGGCTCAAGGACCTGCGGGGTCACCCAGGGTCAGTCTGGAGAGATGACCTCAAGGGAAGCCCCATCTTAGAAAGAGGGGCCAGGGCGTCACTGACCTGGCGTTTACGTGCACCCCCTGTGGCGGGGACACGAGGACACTGTCCTCAAGGGTGTGACCTCTTGGCTGGGCTGCACGAGCAGCTTCCTAGGACCACTGTCACCCCAGCTGCTGGACACATGAATTTCTCACTGGACCACCTCACTCCTGCTGAAGACCATGCCGTAGCCTTCAGGCAACCACGAGAAGCACCCAGACACTGGAGCTGGACCCTCCTCCTGACCTGTCCTCAAACCCCTGAGCTTGACACTCCACTCCAGGATCGCGGGGGGTCTGTGTGGGAAGACATGCCATTTGGATAGCACTGGGCTGAGGTGAGCCCGACCTAGGGAGCCCCTCATCCCACCTGCCCTGCTGTTTCATTACCACAGAAGTTCTAGTGTCCAACCCCGTCTTTATCTCCAACCCAGGAGAACTCGAATTCTGACTAAAAACTCACAAGTCTGCACAAAGGAAGACCAAGAAGATTCAGTTAAAGATTCAAAAACAGAGAATCTGATGCAAGAAAGACAAGCGACATAGATGTGTGGGACGAACAGACAGAGGAGGAGGAGGAGGGAGGAGCCCGGTGCGTAGCGGGTCCGAGTTCAGCCTCCCCCTCTCCACATCACACGCAGGGTCAGGGTCTCGGGAGCCAGACTGCCTGGACCCCTCCCCAAAGTCCCCACTTTGGGAGCTACTGGGCCCGGAGCAGGTTACTTGTGTCTGAGCCTCGATGAACCCTTCTGGGAAGTGGGGGCACCAGTGTCCCTGAGAGACTCCTGCCCGGGGGCCTGGCAGGACCAGTGAGCTGTGCTGTCACAGCCAGTGCGGACAGGTCAAGAGGCATGACCCCGGAACAAGCACATGTCTGTGACCCTCGCCAACAGCGACCAGACACTTAGACTCATGGTGCTGGTGGAGCACGGCGCTGGCAGAGAAGGGACAGATGCAGAGGCCTGCGGAGGCCTGTGGACCCCGAGCAGGGGAGGGGGAGGTGCGGGGAGGTGGCTCGGATACGCAGCTGGGCAGCCTGCCTCACGGGGGCTGTGTGGCTGGGTCCTGGGCCAACCCAGGCGGTTAGCCCGTGTCACGGAAGAGGACATGACGGGCTACCCGGTAGTCTCACGGCAGAGGCCAAAGCTGTCTCTGGATTGAGGCCTGGGACTCGCAGACTCATCCCACGTGGGATGCTGAGGGGCGCGGCCAGAGCGGGTGAGTGCTGGGAGGCACCCGAGAGGCGCAGGCCGGGGAAGAGGCCCGAGGCCAGACCGTGGGTCCACGGTTGTGTGGGAGACACGGCTCGGTGCTCCATGGGAGTCCTCTAACCTTCCCAGTGCCCTCATAAGTGGGCACTCGTGCCTGTTCTGCAGAGGGAAAGCAAGTTGTGATCCCAGGGCTCATCACAGAGCGGGGACCCTGCTGCCACCTGGAAAGGCACCCCTGCGTTACTCTCAGCCCCGTGGCCCCGGTCCCCACCAAGGCTAACCCTTCCCTGCCTCAAGTCCCGGGTTCCACTGTCAGCAGACTTCAGGGGGCAGGGGCGGGGGAAGAGCCAGGGTGGGCCAGGTGAGTCCAGGCCACATGCGGGCGGTGGAGGGGACCCAGTCTCCCCTCTCGCACACGCAGCCCGAGCACAGCCGCCTCCGAGCGCCGAAAGGAAAGGATCAACCACGTCGGGGGAAACAAGCCCCGTGGTCCCGGCGCTCAGGAGCACAGCTGCAGGAGTATCAAGACCACCAGATGCTCCGAGGACAAGCTCTCGGCCTCAGAGAAGCACCGAGACTCCAGGCAGAGGCCTGAAGACAGTCAGCGCTGCGGAGGCCAAGCAAGGGGCCCTGTAAGATCCAGTCCTGCTGACAGAACCGGCGCTCACCCGGATGATTCCCACCCTGGGAGGGAGGCTCGCTCGTCCGCCCTCCGTCCATCCGTCATGCCCTGTCCCCCACCACCACGACCATCTCTCCGTCCACCATCCATCCGTCACCCCTCATCTGCGCCTCTGCCGTCCGCTGCCCACGCATCTGTCATCCAGAACACGGTATTCGTTCCTCCTCCAAGTCAGGCACTGGGGCAAATGACCTGCTTCTGCTCTCAAAGGGTCAAGCCCACCCAACGTGAACAGATCAGAGATGGTCATCATGGCAACGACAGAGATACACGCAGGGTTAGAAAAAGCTCCCCAGAGAAGGACACTCACAAGACAAACAGGTATCAGCCAGACGAAGGAGGCAGAGAGTGGCTCTGAGAGACAGAGTCATGGGGGCCTCTGGTGGGGGGGTGACCCCAGGCTGGAAGCAAGAGGGAGACCGTGCGTAGAGAGAGGCCGCTGGAAAGTGGCTGACCACGCAAGGCTCAGTCAGCCTCCTTCATGAATCTGGACCTCACAGGGTGGCTTCACCCTAAGTCTCCTGACCATCCTCTGTTCTGGTCACCCCTCTCAGTGCGCTGGGGAGGGGCTGCCACCTTGAGGCCGGCTGTAGCCCCAGGACCACTCCCATGCGGCCTCCCGAGGAAACCAGCCAAGTGCGGGGTGTGCACACTTGCTGGGGGAGGACCCCCCGGGGCGGAGTGGGTGTGTGCATGCACACGGGTGCGTGCGGGTCTGCACAGGAGCATATGCTCGCGCATGTGCACCATGTGGGCAAGTGCATGGGCCTGGAGCCTGGGTGTGCACCCAGAAGCGGCCCCCGAGGCTGCGGGAAGGGACCCGAGGGCAGGTGCGGCTGAGCTCCCGACAGCTCACGGCGGAATGCTTGCAGGGCAGGACTGGAGTCCGCCCGGGCTGAGGCCCACCCCGAGCCTGCTGGGTTAGATCAGGAGAAAGAACAGGACGGTGTATTCCAGGCCCACTCAGCTTCCTTTCGCATTCGGGGGGGCTTCCGGACCTCCTCCGCGTCCCGACCGCCTCTCCTGAATCTCAACCCCATCACTCCTGCGTCCCCTGCCGCCCGCAGAACACAAAGGAGAGGGTGGCCAACGGAGGCACACATCACGCCGGCCGCTTCTGGCCAGGAACAAGGTCCCACGTGCGCACACGCGTCCACACACCCAGGTGCCCCCTCCGCCCCCCGGCAGGCAGAAGAACGAATCCGCAGTCTGGGCTGTGGGAGGTTGTTAAACACAAGATCTTCTCAAGAACTTGGTGGCTCAGAGGTCGTGGCTAAATTCCCCCATCAGATTATGCAGAGAATCTGTTCCTACAGTCCATGCCCCACATCTGCTGGCCTGCGGGACGCGCTCCCCCTTCAGCCCACGCGTGGGAATGCACACAGACCACGGGGGCTCCGAGGGCCGGGGGTCTCTGCGGGAAGCTCCAGGTGCCCCCGTGGCCCTGGCAGGCGTCTCCGCGGCCACCTGCCACCTGCCGAGATGGCGCGCCGGCTGCCGGGCCTACCTTGCATCTTCTCTAGTTTGCTCATATACGAGTGGAAGAGGGAGTAGATGCGCTCTGTCTCGCGGTCCCCATCGATGTCCAGCTGGATGTTTGCCGGGAGGCCGCTGCCCGAGCACCGCCACGCCGCAACAGAGAGAGCGAGGAGGTCAGTCATTCCCTTCTTCGGAAGCCCACTGGGTCAGAGTGATCTTACGCAGTGAACTTATCCCCGACGGGGCCGGGGCCCAGCTCACGAGCCCTGAGGGTGGCCTGTCCACAGGCTCGGAGGACGGGAGGCCTACGGACCCGCTGAGACAGCAGCCGATAGGCCACGCTCGTTCTGCTGTGACAAGAAAGGACCTGGAACAGAAAGAGCTGCCCCGGCGCACGTGGGCCGTGGGACCTGCAGGCCGCCCCGGGTGAGGATGGCCAGGTGCCGGCTCTTCCCGCAGCCTGCGGCGGCTCCGGCCCAAGGGTGTGGCAGGGTCCCAGCCCCCGCACACAATACTCAGCTCTCCTGGGTGGAACCGGCCTTTTCAGCTACAAAGCCGGACCTCCTGCTCCCACCCCGTGAGCTTTGGGGTATCTCTCACCCCTGCACCAGACGACATTGGTCAGTGTCCTCACAGGTCCCAGGGGCAACCTCAACGCATCCAGGCCTGCTTTCAGAAGGGGCCGAGTGATTCTCTCATGACCCCCAGGAGGCCCAGCTCACGGTGGGGCAGGAAGGGACGGGAGAGGGTGTCAGATGGTTAGATGGCAGCTGTGGACACTAAAGGGGCGTGAGCAGGATGGTGGAAGGCCTCCGGGCTCTTCTGGAAGAAACATGACAGCCCCCACTCCTGGGAGTCCTCCTCAGCACAGAGCACCCTCCCCACTGCCATCCACCCTGAAGGACCACTAGGTCCCCTGGGAGACAGAGCACCCATGATGGCTCACGGCCCCTGCCAGTCTACAGGGCCTTTGCAAGGGTGAGCCCAGGCTTTCTGGCATGGGGGCACCTCAAGAATTGCGAGCACAGCCTAGGAGACGCAGCTGTGCGTGTGCAGCTCGCCAAGCCCCAGTGCGGCCCCTTGGCCAAACTTCTCTGTACAGTGCACAAACCGGACAACTGTGCTTGGCCACACGGGGTGGATGTGAGACAAGGACTGAAGGGACCCCAAGAAAAAAAAGAACAAAAACTGTTTTTTATTTTTTGCTTCTTTTCCAGCTTCTGTTCTTGCTAGGCCCGCACCCACGCCCCACTCCACACATGCTTGAAATGCACGTAGCCTACGTCGTCCTTGTAATGGACAAACGGGCGAGGGTGTCTTTGGAGTCTTCCAGCACAACAGAAAAGAGGAGTGAGCAGGCAGGTTGTCAGAAATGCTAAGACCCCTCACTCCAAACACCTTGAGGCCAAGACCCCCAGCTCGAGGGAATGAGTAATTTACGAAGGACTTCTGGACCCTGTCTTTGTGCGGACCAGTTCGTGGACACCTAAGGGGACACATGCCCCGGACCACAATCCCCATGAAAAACCCAGACCCCACGCAACGAGGAGACGCCCACTGTTTTCTCTTCTGTGTTTCTTGGATGCTCTGTCCCCGTCTCCCCCACCCCATCATCCACATCCAATACACTCTGCTCTCCCTTCCTGTCAGCTCAGGGCTGATTTCCGTCCCCTTGGCTGGTCCTGTGGGATCCCCTCTGCCTACATTGGCTGGGAGGGCCTCGGGGGAGGGGGAGGCACAGACCTACCCGGTGCAGGGGGAGCAGCCCGGCGCCGTGTCCGAGGAGGCCCTACAGCACAGCCAGTGGCCGTTGAGGTAGGCGGAAGGGTGGTAGACGGCGAGGCGCTTCTGGTTGCTCTGGCTGACTTTGGTGAGGATGTCGATCCAGGCCTTGGCCTCCACACAGTTGTTGGCCTGGATATACAGCGCTCGCTCCGGCTGGATCACCTGAAACATCTGGGGAGACCGAAGTCAGGGTCAGAAAGGCCGCCGGGCATGGTGTCCTGCCTGGGCCACGAGGGTCCTCAGTGTGGATGTGGACAGGCCTGGGAGGGACCGGACAGGCCCGGGGGCCGCAGAGGGAGGGAGTGGACAGGCCCCGGGGGCCGCAGAGGGAGGGAGTGGACAGGCCCGGGGGCCGCAGAGGGAGGGACCGGACAGGCCCGGGGGCCGCAGAAGGAGGGTATGGACAGGCCTGGGGGGTTGTGGAGCACACAAAGCCTTTCTGCTGTTCCTGAAACTGAGAGAGCAATCTCCTTCCCCCTAGGGGACTTGGGACTAACACAACTTAGCAGGGTCACCCCTGGTCAGCCTGGCCAAGGCACTCTGTGTGCTGGGGTCTCAGGGAGCTCTATTCCAAAAGCAAAGGAGTAGCACTGTTCATCCCCTCCTGTGGTCACCGTGGTCAGGACACAAATGTTTCTTCGAGTCTCCTGGTTTTTTTAAGCTGGGGCGGTCTTCTGTGCAAGGTACATCAGAACTTATCGTGCCCACACTCTTGTCCTCATCCCACACTGACCTCAGGACCTTTGTATGTGCTGTTGTGTCCATCAGAAAATCCCCACCCACCTCATCTCACCGGGAGGCTCTTCCTCCTCCTTCCAGGTTAGTGTGACTTGCTCAGAGCCTCCACCTTCTCTCTCGTTGTTCATTCAACAACCACCGTGAATACCAGGCACTGCCCTAGGTTCTGGGGACAGAGTGTGGCCCAAACAGAGTTTCTCTCACCATGAACTTCCAGCCAGCAAGAAGGATAAGAACCAACACAAAATGTAAGGTCTGTGTATGTTGGAGGAAGAGTCAGGCAAGAACCTTCTAAGTCAATGACCCAGCTGAAGTCAGAAAGATGATTAAAACATCGGTAAGCTGAGTGGGAAAAGCAGAAGATGAAGAGTCCCAGCCAGAAGCACCAATAGGTACAGAGGTCGTGGGGCAGCGGGGATGAGAGGTGCGGGGGTCCTGGGGCAGTGGAGGTCCTGGAATGGGCATAGCAGGTGCACAGGCCCAGAGCCCAGGGAGGGCTGGGTGCCCCAGGCCCCCATCCTAGAGAGGGCTGAATCCCAGGCCTGGGAACAGACAACCCACGCTACAGCCTCCACACAGGAGATGGCATTCCTCCCGGGCAGGCACAACATGCGAACATCCCTTGGGCCCGGGGAAAACACCGTCTGCCATGGGGCCATCTGCCTGCCCCAGAAACCCCCTCCAGTAGTCCAGGTGAAGGGACAGGACAGGCTGAGTGGGAACTGCCGTGTGTGAGCTGGGCCGTCCAGCCAGGGGCAGCCTTCCCACCTACCCAGCAGGGGCCACCCACACGGGCCACCGATGTTCATCTTTGACCCAGACAGAGACGTGAGCTCATCGGTCTTCCTCCTCAGCGACCCTGGGCCAGAAGCAGCCCCGTCATAGCTGAAGCCAACTCGCTGTGTCCCCCACCACACAGTGTGGCATACGCACCTACTGGGTACTAGACAGCTGAGCTGTGCAGAGACAGACTGACACAGGAGGTGGAAGACAGAGCCCTTGTCAGCTCCTGCGAGGCAGACCCGACTCGGGCACCTTCCTCTAAACCCTACACCTGGCATATATAGGAGAGCCTGCGGGGTGAGACGCTGTGCAAGGACTGTCCTCCTAGAGCAGTGGCTACTGTGGATGGTTCCCAGCGTCTGAAGAAGGTTCTTAGGAAACACAGGGCTGCTCCAACATCTGAGCTCCCTGAAGCCCGTGGGGTGTTGGGGGCGGTTGGCAACACTCGGGAAGATACAACCAGTGAAGCAAATGACCAGTGACACGGGGAAGGGGGGCTGGGCCTGGGGCCACAGCAGACGGACCACGCGCACAGGCCTTCGGATGCAGGGGTGGGTCTGAGCTCCTGCCCCACAGGAGACGCGCGAGCTCCTTCCACGTCCGGGAGCCCATTTGTGCCTCCAGAGATTGAGCCGGAGTTGTAACCCCCTCCCAGGCCACGGCAGCCACGGCGGCCACAGCAGTGGGCAGGGCACTTCCTCCCCGACTAAGCTCCAAGGTGTGCGGGGACAAGGAGGCCTGCACGTGCTTTTGCCTGCGCCGCACAGATGGTCCCTGAAGGTCTGTGCTTCTGAAAAGCGTCAAACAGTAAGCAGACCTGATGTGCGGGGTCCCCCGCAGGACCCTCCGTGGGGACACACAGGAAGCCTCCCCATCCGAGCCTCGCCCCAAATCAGACCCGGTGAGGTCACTGGTGTCTCCCTTGGAAACCCCACCTGCGCTCGCCCGTGTGTGCCGGTGACGGGTGTTTTGACAATGCGGGCAAGAACGCTGTCATGTCCTACACCCACTTGATGGCGAGGGACGCCAGCCCTGAAGAAGATGTGGCCCTGACAGACAAGAGAATAACCTCCGTGGGACGGAGCTTTCCATGGCAGAAAGCCCAGAAGTACTGACCGGACGAGGCAGGCCAGGAGCCAGAGGTGGACATAGCTCAGCGTGTGTCCCATGGTCACCATAAGCCGTCCCGAGAAGACACACCCAGGGGATGCGGTCATCTCCACGGGATTCCAGGCAGAAGAGGGCACCTGAACCTGCCACCCAAGCTGAGGGACACCCACAGCACCTGGCCTCTGTGCTTCAAGAACACCGAGAAAGGCTGAGGAATGTTCCATGTCCAGAAAAGGATGGAGAATGCACCATGAGGGGCGTGGCTGGGGACACACAGCAGCTACAAAGACGGCCAGGATCTCAGCTGGGAGAGTCCCTACACAGGCAGTGGTCAGAGGTGACACTGCACCAGTGTTGGGGTCCTGCCTCTGGACCTGGGGGTCTGCCTCCACACCAGAACGTCCTTGTTTGCAGGGAACACACTTGAGTGTTTACGTGGCTCAGCAAACAAAGACAAACCACATGCAATTCTGGGTTCGGGGACACGAGGGTCCTGCTGTATTCTCGCCACTTCCCTGTAAGTTCAAACCAGATCAAAATTTGTTTCAAAGAAACCCTCCGGTCCCGGAGCTGGCCCTCCGGCCTCTGGAGCTGCCAGGAAAGCACTTTCCAGCAGGTTCTTTGCCTCCGGCCAGCTCGCAAGGACCCCGGCGATGGGGCTGCAGGAGGAGAGCAGCGGCAGTGGGTGCTGGCAGGGCAACGAGCGCAGGAGGGAGAAACCCCAAGAGCCCCGAGGCGGAGCCGCACTCACGTTCTTCATCTTGAAGGACTCCTCCTCCAGTCTCTCCACGGCCAGAATGTTCTCGATGGGAATGCTGCACAGAGGCTGGTCTCCTGCCACAGAAAGGGGTTCATGACAAGGCAGGCGAGAGGCTCCCCGCCTTAAGGGGTTGCGGGGGACACCGCAGAACAGCGGGCCTCACACAGCAGGACCTGATGCTGCCTCCCGGGAACCCCGATCTTCTGGCCACGTGCCTTCTCGAGGAGCCCTGTCCCCACATTTTACTTCCCAGTGCCGTGTCGCCGAGACCTATGCCCCCTCAGACCCAGAGGACACGGCCCACGCAGGACCCCGACTCCCACGCCGGGAGCCCATGGGCACAGGCCCACCTGTTCCCCACCCCCACCCAGGCCACCTGGCAGGCGGACGTCTCCCACACACTCCTGTGACCAGACACTGCTAACGCCCCGGGACACGTACTCTACGCGCTTCGTTTCATCCAGGAAAGCAGGCACGAACCCATTAGGGCCCCCCCAAGTCCAGGCTCTGGCCCCTCAGAATAAACTATGGGACTCCAGTAAAAAGCCAGTTTCTCTTGTTACCTTTGCTTCTCTGGTAGGTAAACTCATGGTTGGTCAGGCGGAACCATCTTTTCTTAAAATTCTTCATCCCAAAGCGTTTTCGCCCCTGTGCCCTCTTGATCATGAACCTGTGTGAACAGGGCACGTCTGTGGGTGAGTGTTGGGGCTCGGGACACAGCCAGCAGCTTCCCACACCACATCTCACTGTATTTCCAAGTGATAGGGTAAAACACCAAAAGGCAAAGGTCTCTACTTTTGCAAAGTTTAACTTTTTTTTAAAAAAAGGTTTTATTTATTTATCTGATGGACAGAGGTCACAAGCAGGCAGAGAGGCAGGCAGGGGCGTGTGGTGGGGAAGCAGGCTCCCCGCTGAGCAGAGAGTCTGATGTGGGGCTCAGTCCCAGGACCCTGAGATCACAACCTGAGCCAGAGGCAGAGGCTTAACCTACTGAGCCACCCCAGAAAAGTTTAACTTTAAGTCACAAGTCGGCAAGGACAGCAGGTTCATCAGACCTCCAACAAAGCAGCTGCCCCCTCCCCATCTCCCACACTGGGAATACCAACAAGAGACGCCTGTACGAAGGTGGGCAGGCCTGCGGACCCGGGCCAGAGGTGCTCCAGAAAACAGAGTAATGGGAGCCGGAGATGTTTCAGGAGTGGGGGCCTGGTGGCATGGAACAGGGTCTTGAACTCAGGTGTGAGCCAGCCCACATGCAAGGCTGGGTCAGCTCCTCATTCCCCTCTCTCCCATGGGTACGTGTTTCTCCACTCGCACAACCCGCAGGGCAGAGGCACAGAGCAGGCGAGACAACACCACGTCTCAGACTCGCCCCGTGAGCAGTCTTACTGGATCAGAGATGTGGGCCAAGGCCATGATGTCCCAGGCCAGGACAGCCCCTGAAGGGTCTGGCTGCCTCTGTGTGGGGAGGTCACCAGCCACGTGGGCACAGATGCCCCAGTTCATGGCAGAGACAGCCAGGAGTGCCGCCCCCGGGTCTCGCTCCCACTGGCCCAGCAGCAGACACGGGCCTTACCCTTCTTTAAGCAGGATGGGCTGCTCTACGCTCTTGGGATCTCTTCTCCCAGAAGATGAGATCAGATCTAAAAACTAAGGTGGGAAAGACAGCAGACAATTAAGGGGGAGACGGCACGCTGGGCTATGTTCCTTCTCACACACAAACAGCAGAACACTACGTCTCTTCCTGATGCCAGGAGAGAGAGACATCTGGGTCTTTCTGCAAGAGTCAGGGGGTCCTAAGCGTGTCCCCACTGTGGCCAGGAGGGAAGCGCCCAACCCTGAGCCCGGCCTCCACGCAGACCCCCCCCCCACCTGCCGAGGAGGCCCCCTGCATCCGCAGGCACCGCTCTGCCTGGCTGCCAGGCTTCCAGTGACCCTGGGAGGCCCACCGGCACGTCAACAGGCGACCCAAGCATGCATCTCTGCAGGAAGGGGAAGCAGCGGGGCTCTCCTCCCAGGACGCCCCCCCAGTGTGACTGCCACGACCTGCCTGGACTCCCTCCCCCAACCTCGTGCACCCCAGCTCCTCTCCCTTCTCCCCTTCTGGATCCTGGTTTTTATGATTCCCGAGAGGCCAGTAGGTGTGAGTGTTTCTAAACGCAACAGAAAAAGCAAAGCTTTAGGATCCAGAAAAGATTCTCTCCATGAGCCATGTCCCTGATTCTGGGTGCCCTGGCTCTATGACTCGGGCATCTGTGGGGGCCCCAGGAGTAGACGGCCAGAAGGGTGAGGAAAGGGATTTATAAGAAACACAGGGCGGTCTTTGAGAGAAGTACAGCGCCCAGCACCGAGGGAAAACTCGTGACGGTTCTGAAGAGGAGAGTCTGGAAGGGGTCCACCGTCCCCAGGGTGTAGGGAGTCTGGGGACCACAGGGGGTGGTCAGAACAGGAGGAAGTGCAAGGGGTTCACAGGGTCTGGGGTGCAGAGAGTCCTAAGGTCGTGGGGGGTTTGGGGTGCAGAGTTCGGGGACGGGGGGTGGTTGTGGACTACGCAGGGAATGGTGCTCTGAACTCTGGACAGTGGGTAATGGCCGGCTCTACGTTCTGCGAATTTCAACTCCATTTTCTGGAACTACAGTAGCGTGTCAGGACAGGAGGCAGTCCGTCTGTGTTAACTGATATCCGCACTCACATTTTTTACTGCATCAGCATATTTCTGCTCGTTGAAGAATTCATAAAATGCAGCCATGTAGGATTCCTTGAAACTCGCCTAAAATGAGACAGGTCATTGAGCAAAGGCCTGTGGGTCTCGGGCACATGCTCCACGGGGAACAACCTGAAGGCATGCATCATGACCGGCTCCGGTGGCAGTCTCTCAGCAACTGGGGGTGCCAGTGTGACTATGGCCCCAGGCTCAGCCCGGGCACTGCCCATGGAAGCCACGAAAGCAGGCACTGCCACGCAAACGCAACCCCGGAAGCCAGGGTCCGAACGCTGACAACAGGTCAGGGTCCCTCAGTGAGCATGGAGGCTGACATCTGGGTTCCAGGTCTCTGTTGCTGACATGGGTCACGACGAGGCTGCCGCACAGGAGCCTCTCCTGGGACCGGGGGACTGGCGAGGGCCCTGACAGGTGGACGTCAGAGCACCCCTCAGGGACACCCGGGGGGCAGCCCTCCCCACGCCGTGCTTGCAGCGAACACCGTGTCGCGGAAGGTCGCTCTGCAGTTTCCAGACGCAGAGGTGCGTCCGTGCAGAACTCACAGCCAGCCTGGACCTGTTCATCCAGGCTCCGGCCGACGGACTGCGGAGTGGCCGCTTGCTGCGGGACGCCACACGCGCTTGGCTCTGCTGCAACCTACACGCAGCCCAGCGTCTCCCACACGGGGGCTGCTTGTCGGCAACAATGAGACCCCCCAGACAACAGAAGGGGAGGGCTGAGCTGGGCTGGGGGCTCCTGCAGGTCCAGGCACAGGGGAGGCCTCACTGACCCCACTGACCCCATCCCTGTGCAGCTGGCCTTGGCCTTCAGTCCCTAGGGCACGTGCCCAGCTGTCCGCATGTGGACATCGCTACACACAGTCCCCAATGTCCTCAAACCTGCATGTCATGACTCGCATTCTGGGGGGTGCGAGGCCCAGGACAGACCCTCGGGACCCCCAGGCAGGACGTGGTATGCGGCAGGCGGGCCCCGGAGGAGCCCCTGGCCCTCCCCAGGCAGCAAATCTGCCCCAAGCACAGACGACCTCAGAGGCTCACAGCTGACGCCACCACAGCCCCTGAACCCCCACTTGGGAGCCGGTAACGCACCATGTGCTCCTGTGACTCCCTCTGCCGTAGGTTGGTCTGACGGGGTTTCAAACGCACTTGTTCATGAGAAAAATGAAGTGAGTTGCGAGGAGAGCACAGCCCCCTCCCCATGCCGCCGAGGAGCCCTGCGGCCGAGGGCCCTGCCCTGCTGGGTGCGTTGGCCCAAATACAGGAGCTCTGATCTGCCCAGGGGACTGCTGGGCCCTGAGAGGGGTGACTCCGTGGTACCCCCAGTCACCCTCTTGCCCAGCAAGACCCTGGCATTCCCTACCAACAGGGACTTTGACTTTTGGCAGGGCCGATGTCATCCCTACCCCTTCTCTCCAGGGAAGACTCAGGATTTGAACTCTTTCCCCCAGCCTTGCCTGCAGCATAGCAGGGTCTGGGGGATGTTGTGTCTTTACTGCTTGTTAAGAGACATCATCCCACACGGTGCTGGCTTGTGAAGATTTGTTGTACGTGGTCATCCCCACAGCGGACCTGAGCGGAGTACAGGCTCAGAAAGCAAGCCCGGCCTCTAAGAGTAATGTGCCCCCAGACAAAACAGTCTTGAAACGCAATGTTTCACGGCTCAGGAAGGCAGAGAGGAGCCTGCAAGCCGCTGGAACGTGCTCTCTGCTCAGACGGCGGGTGGTGGGCCGTGTGGGTTTTATTGCTTCTTACCCTGTCCCTGCGTTGAGCCCTCACTCTCTCCTGGGATAAGCAGACACGATTAAAGTATGCGACTTACGGATTTCGACTTGGACAAGCTGCCAAGAGTCTGAATAGTCTTGGAGATGAGCGTCAGCGTCCTCGACGTCTGTGGGTCCTGTCAAAGGGGAAGGAGAAAGGCAAGTCTCGTTTCGGTTCCACAGAAACGTTGCGATTGAACCCAGAATTGCACGGCCGACAACATGGTGACAGCACGCAAAAGCCCCCAGCCCCCTTATGCTGCCGGCGAGCAATGGGAGGTCGGCCAGCGCGCAGGGCAGGGTGAGGAGCAGCTGCCGACGGCAGGCACGAGGGCACCTTTAAAGGAGCAGCCTCCCCGCCCTGCCCTGGGCGCCCATAGCGGGGCTCCCTGGCCCGTCCCCTGGCCTGGAGGGTTCATTTGAAACAAAGCCGGGAATGGGCCCCTTGAGTCCCCGGGCCCCCACGGCTTCCTGCCGAGGTCAGTCACTGCCAGGCACGCTCCGCTGGTGCGTCACTCGGAGCCTGACCTGAGGGGCTTGGGCCGCATGAGCTGATGGCACGTGGCTGAATGCACGGCAGCCCGTCAGTGCTCGCTCTCCTAAAGCTGGGGGTGAGGGTTCCTGGTCACGGCGGCCAACCATGCTCAACAGACGCAGCTTGGCCAAGGTGCCCCCCTTCTCGTGGATAAAGGAGTTCACAGCCCCCTCGCCCCCCCAGCAAGGGTGCCACCAGGAGGGTGGGTGGCCCATCCACGGGGCAGATGCACACTTACCGTGTGGTGAGGCGTGAGCTGGAAGAGGTTGGGGGACAGGATGGCGGGTGCGAAGAACCTCAGGAAGATGAAGCTGCTCACAGCCGTGTACCTCACATCCAGGTCGTCTGCGGCCAGGACAGGGCGTCTGGTAAGGGCGTGGAGTCCCGGGCCTGGTCCGAGCCAGCGCACCTGCTGGCTTGTTCTCCCCTTGGGCACCACGGATAGCTCAGCGCCTCCTGGGGACAGGGCTCTGACAGGCAGGCCCTGGCTCGCCGACCCCGAGCGACCCTGAGAGTTTGAGGGCCGGCGTGCCCCGAGCTTGAAGCCCATGAGTTTGAAGGCAGCAGGGCCTGTCCGCAGAGCCGGATGTGAGGCCCAGCCTCCATGGTGAGACAAGCTGAGAGGCGTCCCCACCGGCGGGCAGGAGGGGGCCCCCGGCAGGGTCCAGGGACTGCTCAGGGGACTCTGCAGTTCCTGGAGGCAGCAGGACACATCTGGGCTGACCCACGGGCTCCTCAGGAAAGGGTGCGGCAGGGCCATGGTTGGGGCCTGCCGGATGGCATGGGGATCCAGACACCGCACTGCCCCCTCCTCAGGCTGGACCTCAGGCCTCAGTCAACCTAACACCTGCCGCCCAAGGCCACCTTTGTTCCACCCATGGGCACGTCTGCACAAGATGAATCCCCAACCAACGGGCACGACTGAAAAGGCGATTCATCCCCGGGACCCCTCCTGTCCCACGCCCACAAAGGGGTCATCCTGTCTCTCTTGAAGGTGCAGAAGACAGACATGCACAACGTGGGGTGCTGAGTGCTGCCTCGACCTTCCAGCCAGAACTGCGAAGAGCCAGGAGGGCGGCTTCTCCGACTGGACGGGCCCAAATGCACAGAAGTTACCGCTGCGTCCTAAACTAACCACTGTGACAACATCTGGCCAGCCGGCCTTCCCACCTGAGGCCTGGGCTGGGCTCCCCTGAGCACCATGGCAGGCAGGACCTGGAGCCCGGCTGGGCGGCAGAGGGATGCTGTGTGTGCACGGGCACCGACCCCGCGGCCACAGCTGGAACCACGTCTACATGACTCCGTGACGTCCTTTCTTGGCTTTGAGGAGCCTGGTGGCGGGGAAAGGGACCTCCCCGTAAGGAGTGTGGATGTTTTCCACACCAAAGACTCACCCTGGAAACGCTTAGCAGCCGCCTCTCGAAGAGAGAAGAAAATGTCACACATGACAGTGGGGCAGCTCACCCCCGACTTGGTGATGACGCTGAAGATACGGTCCACATACTGCCGCAGGTTCTCCTGCAACGGGGTGCAGCCCGGTCACCCCGAGGGCCCTGTGGCCCAGGCCGCGCTGCTGGCCCCCACGGCAGTCGAGCACACCAGGGAGGGAGCAGCCGTGGAGAGCCGTGGCGGCCACAGACGCACGTCCCCTCAGCAGGCGCACGGCGCCATAGCGGTCAGCCGTCAGCGGGGCGAGCACCGGGCGAGCCCCTGCCGCTCTGCGGGGGGCCAGCCTCGCAGTTCCCTCCCCAACGCTCATCTCACTAACTGGACAGGCACAAAATCCCCCGGAACGCACCTTCCTGACAGAGAGCCCCGTCTCTTTCCCTCACAGGCATGAAAAAGACTTACCCTGAGGAAACCCTATGCAAGATGACAGCTCCCTGTCCCATCAGAGAGTCTGGCTGTCCTAAAGATAGACCCTCTTCAGGAGAACACAGGGGGACATGGCCAGGGTTTGGGACCCACGTCTGCTGCCGCAGGAAGATGGACCAGGCTGAGAAGAAGCCGGGCCACGGGCCAGCCCGGAGGGGAGGCTCCGGCCACCCCAAAAGAAGGGACGGCACGGGAGTCAGCAGCCAAAGGGCCAGTCACCCTGCTGCAGGCCCCGGAGGACACGCCGAGAGAGCGTCCCAGTAGGGTCCCCACCCCAAATCCTAGGGAGACACGGAGCCCCCAGGGTGGCCACGTGCCCACTCCTGCGGCCAGGCAGCCAGCTCTGAAGAGTGCTGAGCAGACGAGAACGTCTCACCATGTTGTTCTCCAGGTTCTCCCCATCCTTCAGCTTCACAGGGTCAATCTCACAGGGTCTGTGGCCCTGGCATATCTGAAAAGTGCATTTATAAGGACTGAGTGACCATTGGTCCAGGATCCCAGGTGGGTGGAGGCCTCCAGCTCAGCAGTGACCTCCGGAGCCACAGCCAGGCCCTCGGCAGCGGGGGGAGGAGGGCCTTCAGTGCGGCCACGGGTGCGCCACGACCTGCGAGGAATTCCGGACCTTCTCGAAGACTGCTCCCTGTCAGTGCCCGCGACCAGGTTTCATCAGGGTTAAAAAGGTGGTTCCTCCCAAGTGCTGGCAGGTCTGTGCCCACGGACCAAACCAGCACGTGAGTCTAAACTTCCTCACGTTCCTGCACTTGACAAAGCTGTTCTGGGGGAATTGCTACCCCTCAGGGACCCCACAGAGGTTGGGCAAGGCGCTCGAGGCCACGGGGGGAGGAAGCATGTGGAGCCCCGGCTGCGCCTGCCCCTGCGTGAGCGGTACCAGGAGGCCATGCACAGCTGAGGGGACCCTAGAGAGAACGCTGCACGCGGGTTCAGGGGGCCCACAGCTGAAAGAAAGGGGTGTTCTCCGAAAAACCAGTGTTTCTCTGCATGTCTTTTTGTCTTGAGTAGAATGAAGAATTTTCTGAAGAAAACATTTTTTTAATTTGAGACAATGAGAAAGTTCCTGGAGCACACAGGGCAGGTCCCTGCGGTGAGGCTGGAGGGGAGGTGGCAGGAGTCCCTCAGTCAGGGCTGCCGTTCTGCTCGGCTGCCTGCCATGGGGGGAGGGGGTCACGGCTGCCTGCCGTCTGCGCACAGCGTCGTGGGGGGCATCACGGCTGCCCGTCGTCCACGTGCAGTGTCATGGGGGCAGGGGGTCTCAGTTGCCTGCCGTCCGCGTGCCATGTCTCGGGGGCAGGAGTCAGAGCTGCCTGCCGTCCGTGCGCAGTGTCCTGGGGAGCGAGCGTCCCTTACGCCCCTCCCCAGCAGCACTGGGCCTGCCAGAGACCCTGACGTGCCCTGTCCTTGGGGGCCACGGGGTGGGACCCCCACTCACCTCCTCTATGGCGGGCTTCAGGGTCACGTGCAGGTAGTGCATCCCAGCCAGCTTCATCGTCTCGTCAATGCACTTGGAGGTCAGCGAGTTTCCTCGGAAAATGGTGTTGGGGTCCCTGTAAAACAGCGTTGGAGGGAGTCTGTCCTGGAGAGCAAGGGGATGACGGACACCGAGCGTGTCCTTGGCCCACGCCCAACGGATGCAGAGACAGACCCTGCTTGGCCTACTTCCAGATGTTCTGGGAGGAAAATGAGACCCAGCCAGATGTTTCGCGTCGGGGCACCCTGAGCCCCCCAGGTGGGCGTGTGTGACACACCTACTGTACACGGCCGACCGGTCAGCACAACCTCCCCACTCCCACAGCCCCACCCCTTTGTGAGGCCCGTTTCACACCAAGCCTCTAAAGACCAGACCCAAGGTCAGCCTAACAGGACGTGCTTCACGCCATCTCGGCACTCGGGTGCAATCTGGGTCCTTCTGAACCCAGAGCTCCAGGGACAGACTCTTCTTGGCAGACCCATCCCCGCAGAGTGGGCACAGGTCCTGGGGCAGCGGTGACCCAGTCTTCTGCTGTGGGCCTAGTACTGAAGCTGCCACCCTCTGGTCACCCCCGAGGTGACCCGCGCCCTGGCCCACCGCCTTCCTGCACTCACACCTTGGGATTTCCCAGAAAAGGTGCATTTTTAAGAAACAGCGTGTTTCGGACAGAAAACCTGAGCCGGTACGGGCCCCTTCTGCTGTCCCAACTCTGCACTCTCTTCGGCACTGAGGGTACCAGCCCAGACCGGCCCTCACCACATGGTGGTCACTGACTCAGGCTGCAGCCCTCAGGGAGGGGAGGTCATGGAGCCTGAGGCTCACTCACTGGGTCCTCTGGACCTCGGCGCTGGCAATGGCGCTGATGAACGGCACCACACGTCCGTAGTGCAGGAAGAACCTCACGAGGGGGACGGCCGCCTCCTGCTTCTCCCTGCAGACCTCGCCCAGGACGTGCGCGGCGGACGCGGACACCGGCTGTGGGACAGGAGAGACTGTGGGACCCCAGCGCAAGCCCCCCAGCCCTGGGGGCTGGCTGCAGACCCCCACTCCCCACCGGGCACAGTCAGTGAGTAGGTGGCTCAGGGTCCCCACACTGGGGCCCAGACCCCAACCCTGTCCTGTATTGCCTCTTCCATCAAGCTAAGAAAGAACCACGTCTTTTCTAGCGCCCACGTCCAACCCTCTGATTTGTACACATGCTCCGGGTCCACTCCTGGGGGTTCTTCCATCTGATTCCACCTCTAGAACTGAGGCCGGTGACCTCAGGGCCTCATACAAATCCGAAACCATGAACCTTGCTGGGTCCCCGCAGGGCTCTAACTGCAGGTGGGGTGTGGGGCTCACGCCTCCGTCCCTCCGGCAAAGGGAGATGCAGGTATTTCTGGACACAGAGCAGACTTGGGGGACAGTAAGCAGGGAGAATCACCCACCAGGAGCTGGCTGCCCAGATATGCAGGGCCAGAGGTGGGCTCCGTGCCTTGTGGGGGTGGCGGTGGGTGGGGGGCAGCTGGGAGGGGCTACGGGGTGGAGCCAAACAAGGGTGAGGGAGCCGAGGGCTGAAGCTGGGGTCTGAGCCGGGGTGGGGCGCGGGGCCGGACCAAGGCAGGGGACTCAGAGGTCAGGGGCAGGGTTGGGGTGGGGGGCTGGAGCCAGATGGGACTGGGGGACCAGGGTCAGAGCTGGGGTCCGGAGTTGGGAGGTGGGCGGGGGGCCGGAGGAGAGGGGCTGGGGTCAGCAGCCGGCCGTGGAGGGCCATGGGGGTCCGCAGGGCCGCAGGGTCTGGCTCACGGGGGGCCCAAGACACAGCAGGGGCCCGCACACTCACGCACCTCCACGTCCGCAGACCTCAGCAGCAGGTCCCGCAGCGGGCGGTAGTAGTTGGACGAGAAGACATGGTCCTCAGTGTACACCACGTTCAGCCGCAGGGACCCCAAGTCCCCCGGCTTCAGGCTCTTGCTGCCGTTGTCTCGGGGCTGAAGGAAGTACCTGGACGTGGGACCCGGGAAGGGCGGCATGAGGCAGCGGCGCCCTCCAGGGGCCGGTTCCCTCCAGGATGCACTGGTCGCCCGCCACGGGCTGTGTCGGCGTCTGAGGCAGGAGGGGCTCCAGGAACTTCTGCTGGACACCTCTCTGCCCCCCCTGTTGGCCCCCCGGCAGGGTGTTTCTTGTGGGAGCCCCCACCACACAGGGTCCGGGTGTGGGGGCATGCTCGGTCATTCCCCACGGCACCCCCACAACACGCAGGGTCCAGGCGCCAGAGCCCTTCTCGGCGAGAGACCCCCGCGGGGTGCATGTCGTGGGGCGCCCCCACCTTATCTTCCCTCTGGGGGCTGATTACACAGGAAGGACGGAAGGGGTAGGAGTTCGAGAAGGGGGAAATGAGAAAGGAGCTAAGGGAACTCCGTCTGTGGAGACGGCCCCGGACAACGAAGGACAGCTAGAGCATAGCTGACGTGATTCCAGCAAACGAGCGTCAGAGCTCCCGGTGGCAGAGGGGATGCTGATGGCGCTGGGAAGCAGGCCGGCCACCGGAGCACGGGTCCCATCCTCGGGGTTTCTCACTGGACACCCCTGTCTTCGGTCCCACCCTGCGAGGCCGTGCGGGAACCCTGTCTGCTCTGAGCTGATGGGCCACGCAGCCTGCCACGGGATGTGGGCACCCTGCATCGGGCAGGGGCACCTGGCCACCTGAGGTCCTGGGTGGACGTCCACTGGGCTGCCACGTAACTGTCCCTTCTTGGTGACAGGACTAGGAGTGATCCCAGTGATCCTCACGGAATCGAAGACAAAATTCCCGTGTCCTGGTGACTGTAAACTGCTTGAGGAACAACACACAGAAGCCCGCCCACGTGGTGGGTCTGGCCTGCGGCATACGGCCTGTGACCACGCCATGTCCCCATCGTGGGTGTCTGCGGTCACAGTGATGACAGTCGCTGCTGATTTACGGAAGGATCGGGAAATAAAACAAAGGCACTGGGTGACTGGGAGGCAGAGCGCGGGGAGGTTTGCCTGGAACAACACCTTTGCCTGGTTCCTCAGCAGGTGACTCCTGGAGGACGGGCCATGGGGAAGGCCTGGTGCGGCGGGCCCTCGGGAGCACGCGGCCTGCCCTCCCTGCCCAGGCCTGTCCTCAAAGCTGCAAGGCTCTCATGGCCCTGCCTCTGTGTCTGTCGAGGGCCTCCGCCACCATTCTCGTGACATTCCCTCCGCCCCCGCCTGCCAAAATGGCAGCGGTGCGCTGCCAGTTTCTCACCGGCAACCCTGTCACCTCACCAGAGTGAGTACGGACCATGTGCCAAGCCACGGCGTCTGGCCAGTGGGAGCCGACCTGCGCCCCCACACTCTGCCTGCTCACGGCAGCTCCGTCTGTCCACCCACCGGGACGGCGTGGGCCATGCACAGACGCTTACCAGGCCTCGTAGCAGCTGGACTGGCGGAGCACATTCAGTGGAACCCTCAGCTCTCCCAGAAACTCATCTCCAAACTTCAAGTTGCTGGCATTCCAGAGGTCAACCCTGAAACACAGCCAACGGTACACAGATCTCCGTATGGGGTGACCTCGGGAGGGCAGGGGACAGCAGCGCTCCTCAGCATCCCCAGGGGCGTCTGGGGCAGATCAGAGCCCCTGGTCCCACGGCCCCGTCTCTGTGAGGAGCGACACTGACTGGGGATGTCTGAAATGTGAGGTCAGTGCAGGATGTGCCTGGCACGGGCACGGGGGTCTCCCCGGGCCTTGGGGGCAGGGAGAGGAGCTGGGGGCCTGGTGTTGGGGTGAGGGGCCTTCTGTCTTCTCAGCAGCGTGGGAAGACGGTGCCCCGGGGCGGCATCTGATGTGGGGCCACGGCGACTGTACTTGTGTGAGGACGGGAGCGCAGAGGGAGGAACGGCAGTAAACGTCCGCGCACCCCATGGTAAACACCTGCACCCGATTACTCCAGGAGCGGACAGTCCAAGACCAGTCCCCTCTCACCACCCTCGGCAGTCCCGGGGAAAGTTCTAGAAGGCCGCGTCAGCCCTCTGTGGTCCCCGAGGTCCAGGCGGGAGCCACAGGTGTCTGGAAGGAACAGGGTTTGCTAGAGGAGCATGCATGTGTCAGGGACATGGGGAGGAACGTCAAGCGACCCCGTAGCAGAGCTGCCAGGCTGTGTTTTCTTCCTTTCGATAAGGGCAATATTTAAGGACATTTTTGGTTCGTCTGCTTAAAATGCAACAGCTACGACTCCGCTCTCAAATTTAAAGCCCAATCTTGTACGAACACTTCTGTTTCTGAACAAGAGAGAGACTTGTGTGTCCGAGGGTGGCTGGGGCATGGCCAACCTCTAGAATGGCCTCTGACCGCCACCGGCACTTTCAGACACGCAGCCGGGGCCCCCTGGCCGCGGGCTCTCTGTAACGGAAGACTTAAAGCAGAAACACCTCTGACCTGTGTGTGGAGACGGGCCTCCCTCAGTGCTCGAAGCCACGAGAGGAACAAAGAGTGAGCCCGAGGGTCCCACAGTGGGTCGGGGGAAGGGCCTCCGGGTACGCGCCTCCTGCCTGAGCCCATCTTCCCAGTGGGAAGCCTGGGAGCCTCACGGGCCTCAGGAAGCCTGGAGCCCACAGGAAACCAGACTACAAACCAGCTCAGATCTGCAGGGTCCCTCAGGGTCGGCCCCGGCCCAGAGCGACGGGAAAAGATGCCCGGCTAGGGTCTCTGAGGCTCTGGGTGCTGGGCATGAGGTGAGACCCCAAGGCTCCCAGGACGGACGGAGCCGGACCTGCGGTGGGCTCTGCTGCAGACCACACACACCCAGGCCTGCAGCACGGGGACCCCCGGGCAGCAGGGCCAGGTGCGGGGGGGCAGCATGAGGCCATCGGCCTCCCCTTGCGGAAGGTCCCTTGCCTGAGTCAATGTCCTCTCAGCCACCCCACGAGCCCCTGGCAAGTTCCTGGCTCTTCCTTCAAACCAACTCCCCATGTCCTAGTATTGAAATTACCAGAAAACAGAGAATTCCTTTCTTTGCATTCCCTTCCTTTTAGAAGCACAGAAAGCCAACAGACGAGGCGGGTTCAGACTGGAGCCGCCAGGCCAGAGCCCAGAAACCCTGCTTCTCGCTCACCGGATCTCAAGTTTGTCCACGTCCTCCTCCTCGAAGTCAAAGTGGGACTTCCGGCTGTAGCTGCAGGGCCTGGTCACCTGGAGGGGCGGACGGGAGGAAGCCCGTGTGTGCCATGCCCTTGCCCGCAGAGTACCCTGTGTCCTGGCCGCCCCCAGGCCTGGGGAAAGGCTGTGGGTCCCCCACCCAGAGCAGAGGTGGGGTCTCAGCCTGCAGGCATGGCTGGAGCCTCTTCTCCAGGGGGCTGCCTCCTCACCCCCCTATCACCACAGACTCCCCCCTGCAGGCACCCGGCTGGCTCCCTCCCTCCTCAGCCCCACCCTCCCCCGTGTCCTGAAGTCGCTCCTCCCCCACCTCCCCATCTCAGCACCTCCGCCCTTATGGCTCAGTGGCCGCCCGGGGTACTGACACTGCGCAAGCAGGGGACCCGTTCAGCCGCCAACCAGCTCAGGCCTTGTCCACTGCCAGCTGAGGCTTCTGAAAGCCCCACGGAGCCCCCACTAGTTCCCCTCACTCAGCACGCAGCCTGCACCCTTGCCCAGGTCACCAACGGCCTCTTCCTCGCTCAGGCTCATGTTGAGAAGCCTGAAGGTGACTCTGAAATGACACCTCCTCCAGGAAGCCCCCCAGAGCCTCCACTGTCGACACAGCTCACAGTCTGGCTCCTAGTGAGGCGGTCACAGGGCTTCTGCATGGGTACCTAACGCATCTAGTGAGGGAACGGAGACGGCTTCTGTAGAACCTCAAATAACTTCGTGCAGATACTGAAGAGTTTTTAAGGAAGCCTAGGCATTACCCTGGAAGAAAATGGTTTGAACACTACTTCCTTTTGAAACCCTTATAGGAAGCTGTCTACGACCCCAAACCCAACCACTGGGACTCGGGCTAAGTCAGAACTGTGGGGTTGTTGGCAAGAGAAGAAGAAAGCGGGTGCAGAGAATCCAAAGGGGGATTTAGGTGTTAAGCAGGGCTCAGACCTTTGAGTCTCAGACCATAAACTCCAGAGAGAAGCACATTCCAAGGTCCTGTGGCCTGAGGCTGTGAGGGAGGCAGGTGTCAGGTAGGCCCTAGCCACAGCACCGAGGGCCCAGGTCTGGATCGTCCCTGGGACCCGGCAGGATGCAGGTCTGTGCTCAGCGGCATGTGGGGCTGGCGAGATTTATCTAGCAAGTGGAGACCCGCACTTTTGCAGAGTGAAATAGAAGAATATGACACAGAAAGTGGGTGTCTCTGTCCAGGAGGCCCACACGGCAGCGAAAAGTCTGGGCCTTACTGTGCGCAACGCAAGCTTGGGAGGAGCTGACCTCAGCTGTTCCAGGCTGCAGGGACGAGGCAGGCCGGTGTGGCTCTAGTACAGAATTCAGACCAACAGCTGTCCTCACTCTCCGTCCCAGACCCCCTCACTGCTGCTGGAGCCCCGCCATGGCCCCTCCGGAGATAAGGCTAACTGCATCGGCTTCCTGCCCAACCCTGAGTCTTTTAACCACTTTCTGCACCAGGCAATGGAATAAGCATGTCCTTCTGGGACAGAGAACGGTGCTGTGCCCTTGGCACTCCGACTCCACGCCCCCCTCACTGTGGCCCAAGAAGCCGGACTGCAGCCTCCAGTGTTCTAGAAACCTGTGGGCTTCTGGATCCATCAGAACATGTCTAGCTTCTCTGCACGTGAGCTCCTCGGTTCTGAGCCAACTCCCCCACTTCCAAAACTCCCCCTTCTCACCCCAACCTCACCCAACATTTAGAGACATGCTTCCTTGCAGCCTCACAGTGCCCCCTCCCAGACTGCACCCAAGGGTCGTCGTTCTGGGAAGACTCTTTCCAGGCAGGACTAGAGGCTGTTTGCTTCTGGCTCCCCAGGACCACTGACCTAACAGTCACTTCACCACAGGCACAACCTGCCCTGTGCACGCTTCCCTGCTTGGGGAAAACTCGGGAAGATAGGGGTAGAGGCTCATGCACCTCAGCCCCCAGGACCCGGTCCACAGAGACCCTCGAGAAACCCTCGCGGGAGAAACCACATCGCCCCGAATACGCTGGCTCTGGGCCAGGGTCACACTAAAGCCGCCGTGTGGGCGACTGTCCTGCCGACGGCCTTCGCCTCCCAGGCCTCCCGTCTCACGAGCGTCAGCGGTTCCCAGTCCCGAGAGGACGCCAGCGGATCTCTGTGTTCAAACGCATTTGCTCTTCTGCTTCAAAACCCTTCACTATTTCTGGGGAGACAAGCCTCCCTCCATTGCTCAGGAAAGACCGGGTGAAGCAAGCAAAAACCAAACACCCCAAACAGGCAAACAGTGAAAAACACACCGATCGTGACAACTTGGGACGTACAACTCGTCAGGACTCAACTCAAAACCAAGGAAGCAACAAATGGCCTTTCTCCCCAGGGGCCAGAGGGGAGTTCCTGGGAGCCGGGCTGACGCCGCAGGCTGGGAGGGAGGCATCGTGCCAGGGTCATTCCAGAACTTGCAGGAGGAAGCCGGGGCCCAGGGCCAGAAACATGCCTTCCCCAAGGGTCTCCATGTGACATTCACGGAGCTCAAATACCAACCTCAAAATAAAACACCTCATCAAACTGGGGGTTGTTGGTCTTCTTTTTCACTTTCGTCTTCTTTGCTTCTGATCTGTAACCAAGGAGGAGGGGTTAAGGTTAAAACGAACGCTGTGGACACCGAGTCTTCGCACCTTCAGACTGAATGATCAAATGCACCAGTAACCTCCTCCTGCTACTTATCAATATTTCTGTTTGCCTCCAACCCACCCAGTATGCAAATCAGGAAGCTTTACTGAGCCAAAGGCACCCAGCGTGGAGAAGAGAGGGGCTGTTTCCAGAAAGCAATCTCAGGGCCACAGAGGAGACCAGAGTAAGTCAGAAGACACATCCCAGCGCACAGCCTCTCCTGCATTTCTCTGGAAGCCCCAGCATCATCACGGCGGGTGACTTACCCACCAGCCCCATGCGCAGGTGCACGCAGAGTACTTGCCTGCAGGGTCCAGCCAGTGTCACAGTCGCATAAGGATCACACTGCCCGTTCACGATGGGGAGGCCTTGGCACTCGAGGATGCTGAGGAGAGAGACAGGGGCATCAGGAGCGGGGTGGGAGGGGCCCACAGGCAGCTAACCCAGGCAGCTCTGAGGCCGTGGCAGGTGGCTGTCCACAGCTGGGACCATGAGCCCAGGGTGGCTTCAGTCACCCATGGCCCAGATGCTCCCAATAAACATGGACGGGTGCACCGATTTGCAACTGGAAGACATGTGGGGGCAGGAGAGTGTGAGCGCTGCCCTCAGGACACGGCTGTCTTATCTGAGGCGCACAGGCTGCTGGGGCCTCCCGGGGGCGAGGCCACTGCCTTCACGTCCTGAGAGTTCAGCTCCCCTGCGAGCTGATGGACCAGGCGCTGTGGCGAGGCCATGTTACAGGTGGGAAACGGGGGCCCCAACAACGCAGGGGCCTGCAGACCCAGCCGTGCCACGCACGCCGCTCAGCAGACACCACGGGCTCCGTGCCACGCATGCCACTCAGCAGAAGACTCCCCGATCCCTCCCACAGGTCCCGGCACGACTGTCCTGCTCCCCGGTTTGCTTCAACTTCGGGAGCCCAGCTGGTCACGCGAGCTCCAGGACCACCACTTCCCCTCATCCTGACACCCTGCCATCGGCTGTGCTTCTCCCGACCCTCCCTGCTCCAGGCCGTGGGTCCCATCGTCCCGTTCCTGGCACGCCGACTGGAGCACCGGCTGGACGTTAGGAATTTCAGGCTGCTGGTGTCCAGATGCTGTTGCTTTCCAAAGGACAGAGCTGACTGGAGGCTGAGGGTCTCTGGGTGCAGATTGATCACGGCAATTCTTGCCTGAAGCTCTATTAGGGGAGGCGCCGGCCGCCTCTGTCCAGGGACTTTGTCCCACCACATAGGTGCGCCCTCCGAGTCCGCACAGAGCCCCCCGTGGGAACAAGGATCTCCACCGGGTTGGCAGGGGTCAAATGCCTCCCAGCCCCACACGACCCCTTCAGCTCCGCCTGAGCCCAGGGCGTTACCCTCTCTATTCACACGGCTTGCGGGAGTGTTGGCAAGTCCCTTCCTCTCCAGAACCCACCAGCAGCGGCCTCAGACTCCCAACAGCAATCTCTGTCTCCCTCCCACCTCCAGCCCCACTTGGGAGCCCTCCTGCCCCCACACACCTGCAGGACAAAATCAGGACCACTGAGGCTCCTGGGTCTGCTTCCCTGACTTGGGGTCACAGAGCGAAAAGCCGACTGCCCAACATCCAAACTGTTCCACTCGTCTGCATCCGGCTCCTTAGCTGTCTGTGGTGGGAGGGGTCCAGGTCCAGCACTGCACCATGCCAGGACAGCTGTCCTCCCAAAGAGGAACGTCCTTTTGGCTTCACGGACGTGAGGTCACTTTCCCTCGAAGAGCTGAGCGCTTCAGCTTCTCCTGGGCATCGGGAAGTCAGGAAACAACCAGGTTCTCACATTCCTTCATAAGCCAAGCGATCCCGTGTCCCTCTTGGGAAGGAGTTCGCTTCTAGCATTTTACCAGAATATTTCTTTCTGGTCACAGGGTTGTTTTCTTCATTTCTCCTTCATGGTGCTTACAGCCCTTCAAGCTGCATCCACGCCAGTCCTGCGACGTGAGCCTTACCTGATTTTTCCCATCTTTACTCCTGCTCTACTTTGCGAAGTATTTCTGGGTTTCTTTCCTAGATCACCGACTTGGTCTTCGGTTACCTTCTGCCCTTCATTAACTCATCCTTAAAGAACTATTTCTTCATGCATTAAATCTTCGGCAAAGAAGATGTGTTGCAATCTTATCCGTGGCAAGCACGTTTCCAGGAACGGGTGCCGTGGGGCAGCTCGCGCGTCCTCGGCTGCGGCTGCAGACTGCAGGGCAAGACAGGTCGGGGAGAAGAGGGCCGACAGGGCAGCAGCTGGGAGAAGCGGGCACACGGCTTGCTCAGGGGACGTGCGGGGAGGCTCCCGTGCTGACCCGCAGCTGAAGGCAAACGCGTCTTCTACATCTACTTGTTCATCAGGAAGGTTTGGACGGTAAGTGTGCCCACCTTTCAGATCCTCAGAGATCATGGGTTTCCACGGCCAGAAACTCGATGCTAAGCACCAAACTGAAAGCAAGTTTCCCCACATCTGATGTCCTAGACAAGCAGCTGCCTCCAGCACCCAGATGTCCCCATCTCTCCTTCCTCTGAAGACCGACACGAGAAACACTCTGTTCTCTGACTCAAAGCAAAGACTGGGTACTGACTGCACCTGCACGAAGACTTCTGGGAGGAAAAAAGGACCCTCCCGCCCGGCAGGCCCAGCACGCAAACCAGAGAACATGCGCCAGACTCCCTCCCGCTCGGCCCTGGGCAGCTCCAGGTGGGCCACAGCCCAGCACACGGCTGGTGGGCGCTCCCGGGGGCTGCCCGGGGCACACAAAGCCAAGCCCCCCTGTACTTCACACAAAACACATCTCTCCAGGCTTACTGTCTTCGGAACAACTTCTAGTGACCCTTGGGGATGTTCTAGATAAATAGCAGAGAGAAGTAAAGTATTTACTCTGCTGGGCATTCCTACCTCCAGGAAAGGACACTGTGCCATACAGAGTGACCCAGTCAACTAATCTGGAACCCAAGGCACCACGAACACAAGATTTCGTACATATTCTGACATCTCCAGGACTTTGTATTCGAACTGACCCGTAAACTGTGGTCACGCCTCCCCACTGGAGTAATGGTCTGCAGCTCCGGAATCTTGTTCCATCCCCTCCCCCGCAACCCCCACTGTGGCCACGGGCTGGTGCTTCCGCTTCCCGCCCCCACGAGCAGGACACAGCCTGCCTGCGGGACCACCAGCTGCAGAGGACCCGGCCGTGCGGTGACAAAGCTGACCACGGCCAGCAGTCACCAGCCGGCCAGCTGCTCCGCCTCCACTCATGATTGGTCCAACCTCAGACAGAGCCAGGGTCGGTAGCCTGTTGTAATTCCAAAAAGATCTTTATTGGATTTGAGATGGAAGTCCGGAAACAGGTAACCCTCACTTGGATGCACCTCAAGGTGGAGGTACAGGTGGCCACTGCCTGCTTCCCTGGCCGACTGCCCTGCAGCTTGGGTCTGGGTTCGGGGGACTCCCCAGCAGGTGCCTGCAGGACCCCCAGCACCACACCCCCGGTCCCCAGCAGCCTGGCCCCTGTCCCAGTCAGGGAGGCTCCCCAGCGGGTACCTGTGGGGCCCTCAATAGGACTCTGGTGTGGTGAGAGATGGTGGAGCCTAGAGGTGGCCAAGTGCAGGAACCCTAAATTTCAGACGCAGCAGGTGGCCACAGGATACCCGAAAGAGACTGCCTGCAGCACCAGGAAAGGCGGCGAGCCCAGCAGAGCCCAGCGCCGTGCTGGCCTGTGCTGGGCGGGCTGCTCTTAGCCGGCAGGCTCTTTCAACGCTCGGCTTGGGCGAATGAAATCTGGAGATGCTCACAAACATGTCTCCCCATGAAGGTGGAGGCCACAGGAGGCCGCGCAGTCCTTGGCATGGAGCAGGCGCTCAGGACAGACCTGAATGAACGATTAAAGGTTTATTCACCCTTGTTGGGAATGAAAGAAAAGCACGAGACAGTCCGGCCTGAGGTCTGGCTGGAAAGACGGGCCGCTCCCACCGGAGCAGGCACTGTTGGAGGCGGGGACTGGTAGACGCCCTCCACACCGACAAGAACAGCAGGATGGTGGGTCCCGAACCACCTGAGGCTCGCGCAGGTGTCCCCGCAGCAGACGTGGACATATGAGTGAACAGACGGAAAAGTAGGCTTACAGCTGGAAAGGCCACCCGTGGAAGGATCGGAGAAGTTTCTGTGAGCCCATCGCGCAGACCCCTGCCCGCAGAGCCACCAGAGCGCTCGGCCAACAGCACGGTCTTCCCCAGCTTTCACTCTCCACTGGCCGGGAAGGGAGAGATGCTGTCCGGCCCGCCTCGCAGCTGGGAAAGCCCACAGGAAGCGCTCCCTGGTGCATAAGGGCAGGGAGGGAACTTGCAGGGAATGGACACCCCCGGGAAGAACCAGAGCCTCACAGAAAGCGACCTGCCATTTGGGGAAGGTAGACGAGGCCTTGCCTTGCTCTTGGGACGGCGGAGATGGGCACACGTGGCAGCAGAGAGCAATAAGCTGGAAGCAGGGAGAGGGGAGGCCGGGAGAGAGAGCTCAGCCAGAACACCCCTGGCCACCCCACAAAAGACCACCAGGCCGGGTGAGAGGTGAAGAGAGCCCAGAAGGATCTGAGAGTGCATGTTGGTCCTGTAGCCTTTGGGGGAGGATGGTCAGCCAGTAGGAGTCACCTGCTGTGAGGGGGCTGAGTGGTAGGTTCCCAAGGAGATGTGACCTGGTTTGGAAACAGGTTTCTGCAGATGTAATCAAGCTTGGGCTCTCGAGACGATGAGCTTATTCTGGATTCAGGATGGCCCTAAACCCAATGACTAGTGTCCTTCCAGGAGGGAGATCGCTCAGACGCGGGATGGGGGTGGGGGGTATCGTGAAGAGGGACTGCCTGGGCGAGGAGGAGGGACCATCCCCTGAAGCCTCCAGACAGAGTGTGGCGTGGCCAGATTTCAGAGTTCGGACAGAATCCGCTCCTGCTGTTTAAGGCACGTGAGACTGCGGTGTGTGGCTGGAACAGCCCTCGGAAAGTCACGCCCCTGCAATTAGGGAAGGATGTGCGTCGGGGGTGCTGAGAGCAGGTCCCCGCAATAGGTGCAGGCCGAGCCCGGCCCCCGTGCTTACAGGAGGGGAGTGGGAGTACGTCACGGTGCTGCTGGGCAGGAGGGAGGGCTGAGGCGATTCTCGGGCAAGCAGGGAACCCTACTGGAATGAATCTGCTTTTGTACAACCGACTTCTCAACGGTCTCGGCCCAGCTCTTAACTTCTGCCGAGCCCATGACACACCTCAAGGTTGGCCCAAGCCCGCGTAACCTCTGAGAGGCGAGGGCCTGAGGCGAAGACACAGGCATGAGCACGTGTGGTTCTGAACAAGTGCGGGAGAGACGCGGAGACGCAGGTTGGCACGAGGAGACGACATGCGGAGCAAGTCGGGGTTTGCGGCCTGCCACGGGTCTGAGAGAAGTCTGCCAGTTCTGATGCCGGGATTTCGGGTCCAGAGCCTTTTGTATCACAGGTGGAGCGGCCATTGTCTCCTGCTCTGTCCCAAAAGTCCCCGATGCACACAACTGACTTGGCGCTGAGGAAGAAAGTCGTAAAATACAAACGCGACTGCAACATTAGAGGAAAACTTGTAGCTATAAATGCCTACGTTAAAAAGGAATGAAGATCACAAATTAATAACCTACACTTCCACCTTAAGAAACCAGATAAAGAAAAGCAAAAAGCCTACACAGGCAGAAAGAAGGGAATCACACAGATAGCAAAGGACAGAACGAACGAGAGAGGAAAAGTGGGACCTTTGAGAAGAGCCACCAACTCGACACACCTGCAGCGAGCCTGACAAAAAAGAAGACTCAAATCATTAAAATCGGTAATGAAAGAGGGGACATTTCTAAGATCTTATAGAAACAGAGCGACCCTTTAAGAAGATTACAGAAGAGCTGACCACGAGGACAGACTGTTTCAGGGGTTGGCAGGGCTCGAATGGCTAATTCCCCAAACGGATCTACAGATTCAGGACACTCGCTACCGAAATGCCAGCTGCTACTCCAGCAGAAATTCACACGCTGATCCTGAAACTCGTATGGAAATGAATGAGCTCAGGAGGGCCCGGGAGTCACGAGAAAGGGACCAAGATGGAAGACTCACACTCCCTGACTTCGAACCTGCTGTGTGCTACAGCATGGGGACGGGACAGGCACACAGGTCCGTGGAGAACAGGGTCCACGAATAAGTCCGGCCATTTACTGTGACCCAGCGGCAGCCGCTGGGCCAGAACGGACCTTTCCCCGAGTCGTGCTGAGACAACTGCGTCTTTGAAAGGAGCCGACGCCGACCCCAACTGGACACCGCACATAAGACATGAACTCCACACATACTGAGGACCAAAACGGGAGAACGAAACCCTAGAAATGCTGGAAGGAAAATGCAGCTGTCAATCTTCATGATCTCGGATTGGGAAAAGATCTCTTAGAAATCTACCTAAACACAGGAAACAACAGGTGCGGCTGATGGAGATTTAAGATTCTTGTATCACAAAGGACCTTGTTAAGAAAGTGAAGACAGACTACAGGATGACAGAAAATGTCTTCAAGTTATATATTTGACAACTGTCTAGTACCCAGAATACATGGAAAATTCTTACAACTTAATAAAATACGAATAACCCCATTAAAAAATCGTAAAGGACTTGAACAGACACTTCTTCGGAGAAGATCCAGAGCCGGCCAACAAGGACAGGAAAGGACGGTCAACATCGTTCCGGGAAGCATGAGTCAACGCCGCTTCACAGCACTGGGAGGAAACGAGCCGGCGGCTCACGAGAGGGTCTGGGCTGAGCGAGGACACAGCGGCTGGAGCCCTCACACGCTGTGGGCCCCGTGGGTGGGGCAGCCTCATGAGGAGCAGCCCGGCATTTTCTCAGAAGCCCAACACAGTAAGGATACAACACACCGATTCTACCCCTCCACTATGTCCCCAAGTGAAATGAAAACTGGTCTCTTGCTCACACGTGAATGTCCCGGTAGCGGTATTCACAGCAGCCAAAAGGTGGGACCCACCCAACGGGGGTCTGTGGGTGACGGACCAGAAAATGTGGTGTACCCACACGGTGGACAGTGCTCAGCCTTTAATAGGAGCGGTGACACCCGCAACAGCGGGCATGACCCCTGAAGACCTCCCGCTCGCTGAGGGAAGCCAGTCACTGAGAACCGCAGAGCATGTGATTCCATTTACATAAAACATCCAGAATGGGCAAATCCGTAGAAGCAGACCAGTGGGTGTCAGGGCTGGGGAGGGGCAGGGTGCGACATTTCATTGTCAGGAGGATGAAACATTCTGGAAAGGGACAGGGCTTAGGGGCAACCGCTGCACAACCTTGTGAATGTGCTCAAAGTGTACCCTTAAAAACACTGAGCTTGACGGTACATGAAGGGTACTTTTTAGTGAAAGAAAAATCGGCGGAGGGAGGCGGGATGAAGAAAGAGAAGTCCATGGTCTCAGTCACTGCTGACTCCCCGGCTGGAGGACCTCAGCTGCTCTGTGACTGTGGCACCCCCTGCCTCCTCACTGCATCCCTGTGAGGGACCCCTCGGCCCTGGGATTCTGAACAAAGTGTACTCATGTGCGTGATCATATGTACCAATGGGTGTGCCAGCATGCACCAGTGTGTACTAGCGTGTGTACTAGCACTGTGCGGGCATATGCACTAGGGTGTGTCCATGTGCACTGGCATGTGCACTACTGTGTACTAGTGTGTGCTCGTGTGCACCGGCATGTTTGTGTGTGCAGTACAGGGACTAGTGTGTGCTGGTGTATACTAGGTGTGCTACTAGGTGTGCTAGTATATCAGAGCTCTGTACCAGCATATACTAGTATGTATATTAGTGTGTAGTCATGTGTACTAGCATGTACTAATGTATGTGCTAGCACTATGCTAGCGTGAGTACTACTGTGTGTTAACATGTGTGCTGGTGTGTACGCTAGCATTGTACTAATGTGTGTACTAGTGTGTTAACGTGTTCTAGTGTGTTAGTGTCTCTACTGGCATGCATAGTAGCATGTGTAGTAGCATGTATGCTAGCATATTCCATGCATAGTAGTGTGTCTGCTAGTGTGTATGCTAGGTGCGTGCTAACACGCATGCTAATGTGTGTACTAGTATGGTGCTAGTGTGTGTACCCTGGTGTGTGCTAGTGTGTGTGATAGTGTGGGTACTAGTGTATTCCAGTGTGTGTGCTAGTGTGTTCCAGTGTGTGTGCTAGTGTTTAGTGTTTGTGCTAGGGTGTCCTAGCATCCGTAGTAGTGTGTGTACCAGCATGTTAGTGCATGTGTACTAGCGTGTGTCCTGGTGTGTATGCTAGTGTGCACAGTAGCATGCGCTGCTATGTCCTAGGGTGCGTACTAGCATGTGTACTAGCGTGTGTCCTGGTGTGTATGCTAGTGTGCACAGTAGCATGTGCTGCTATGTCCTAGGGTGCGTACTAGCATGTGTACTAGTGTGCACGAGGAAGGAGCAAGAGGGACTGCACCACAGAGATGCAGGAACCAAGCAAATCCCCGGTGCTTTCACTAAGACGACTCCACGGGGAAGTGTCTGAGGTGCTTCCATGGTTGGCAGGGACAGCGTGCACGGCGGGGACTCTGAGGGTGGGCGGGGACAGGTAGGGACAGCGTGCATGGCGGGGACTCTGGGGGTGGGCGGGGATGGCGTAGACGGTGTGGATGGTGGCTGGGGACAGGTGGGGACAGCAGAGTGTAGCTGTGATGTATGACTTAGTCTTGTGCTCTGGGTGCCACACCCGTTGTTCTCTGATCAGGACCACGGCTACTCCTGGCCAAATGGTTCACACCCGCCCTCCATCAGGCAGATGTGTGGCTGGACAGGGCGGCCCTCAGGACAGGGATCCTGGTCCCCCACACCCCCCGCATTCACCCGCCTCAGCTTTCTGCCCAGCCTGGTCCGTTCTGTCCCTGTGCCACTAAAGCACATTCCTTATTCCATGTAAGGCTGCTTTTAAAAACCCTTAAGCTGTTTGGAAGAAGGGACAGACCAGCAGGCAGACGAGAAAACCGGCAACTCCCTGCTCACTGCTACAGGGTCCGAGAGCAACTATGTTAAGAAGAGTGGGAGCACCAAAGGGTGAAGGCCAAAGCTCACTGTGTTCTACACGGCACCCCACGCTACATGGCGTCCCATACATGTTCCCACGTATGTCCTCCTGCGTGTCCCATGGTGACAGCCCCGTAACCTCAACACACCGGAGACCACCCTCAGCCAAGAGATGGCAAATCTGAATGGCGCGGTGGGTGGCGGGGCAGGGCCCTCTGGGGGCGGCGGACGACAGCGGAACCTCCTCAACCGCCCCCACCCTCTGTGACCGGACGGAGGGAGCACAATGCTAAGGCGGAGCCTGCACTCTGAGCCCAAGAAGGGGCATCCCCCGATCTCACGGAAGCCCTTGCTTGCCAGACACGGTGAAGACGGCGATTCGGGAAAGCGTCTGTGCACAGACGAGGAAAGCTGGAGCGTCTGGTGTTTCCTGGGTCCGTAACACCAGAGGACTGGTTTCTGCGCACCTTCACGTCCTCTTCTCAGGAGTCCCTCCCAACTGCCCTAGACTTCCGACACCCCCGGCAGCCACAGGTACTGCCGGCAAAGGCACACGTGGGGCCCGCGGGGCAGGCAGCGTGGAGCGGGAGCCTGGCGGGGTGTGCACCCTCCGAGGCCTCGCTGGGCTCAGAGGGCAAGGACCCTGCACACGTGCGTGAGCTCGTCCTCAGCCTCCTCCAGACGATCTACGGGACCGTGGACCGAAACGTCAAGAGCGCACCACAAGGTTCGGAGATGACGTGTAGACACGGGCACGGCCGCTCACACTCAGCAAGCGTGACCGGGGGACGCGCTCTGGATTCTGGGAGGCGGGTCCTGAGTTCAGGCCGCAGGGCTGCTGACCGGCCTCGCACACGCCCCCCGACAGTCCCCTCATCGGGATGGCCCGGGCGTACACAGCACCTGTGTCTACACGTCTCCCTGACCGCGGCTGCTGCGGACGCCAGTGCGTTCCCTCCCGGACGCACGTCTGCTTGAAGGAGGGTGTGAGGACGACGCGCCCGCCCCGCCAGAGAAGCGTCCTCATGGGGATCCGCGACTCCGGAATTCTGAGTCGTGCGTGTGAAGAACGACAGCCCGCCCACTGCCTGCGCAGAGTCACTGGTCCCGAGAAGACTGCCGTCCGCGTCTTACCGCGTGGCCAGCTTGTGGCAGACGGCGCCCGTGTCGGTGATGACCTCGCTCAGCCTCAGCTCCAGGTGGACCTTGCCCTGGAAGACACGAGAACAGAGGGTCATGAGGGGACGGCCACGCGCGGGGGGCGCTCCCAGGGTCTCTGCTCACAAACGTGAAGCTGCCTGACCCCAGATGGCAACCCCAGCACCGCCCCACCCCCACGCAGATCCCAGGCCTGGCCGAGGGCACGGCTCCCCCGGAACACTGCTTCAGAAGCCAGCGGCCAGACAGAGCAGGATGCTGCCTCCCAAACACATTCGCTTGCTCGCTTACGTTTTGTCCCTGCCTCTGACGCCGAGCCCGCGTGCAGGTACACACGGCTCTGGACCATCTCATCCTTCTGTCTGTGTGTGAGGCCCGAACCCTAGACAAGGGGTCTCAGTCCTGGGCCCCAGACAGGAAGTTAGTGCTCATGGATGCTTCTAAGGAGACGGGAGCAGAGGGGACGGACCAGCATTCCGAGAACAAGACCAGTGCTGTTCTCTGCCTGCGTCTGCATCTGTGCAAAGGACAGATCAGCTGCAGGACCCAATCAGGTCACCATCAAGGGTCAGGGGAGGGGCTTCCATGAAGAGGAACCTGCTCCCTCAGAAACACCCAACAGCAGCAGGCATGACGCACTGACGATTTATAGGAGCACGCACTACAATGTGAAAATCAGCACTTCTCTTAAGTCGGCTCAGACCACTGGAGCCCAGTGTGGGGCTAGAACTCACAGCCCCGAGATCAAGAGCTATAATCAGGTCAGATGCTCAACTGACTGAGCCGCCTCGGAGCCCAAAACCATCTTTTTTACTGGACAAGAAGGCTGAATGAGAGCACCTCCAAGGTCCTTTCCGACTAAAACTTCATGACTCTGCAGCTTGGGGAGGAAAACTGCTTGTCCTAGAAGAATCCAGGCCCGAGATGGTGGGCCAGGTGGCTGGGCCAGAGGAGTGCGGGCAAGACCCCTCGGCGGGGCCCCCTGGCCTCCTAAGTTTGCTCCTCTGAACATGGCGGCCACAGCCCTGCTCTTCCTGCAGCTTCTGGACCCCTGGACCTCTGGCTTGCCCAGGACATAAACGGGAGACCTGACGCGTGTGGGCGAGACAGGCACTGAGGCCCCGGGGAGCCCACCCCCCCTGCTGCGGGCAAGGGTGCGGCCCTTTCTGGCCCTTCCTTCCAAGCAGGACCAGTAGCCTCGGAGGGTACAGCAACATCTCCTGGATGGTAGGACTAGACCAGCATCACACCTGTGTGACCCTGGGCAACACCCCGTGTCCAGAGCACAGACTGAGGATCCACCAAGGGCTCTGAGGGGTTCCTGCCCCACATGGCAGGGCTGCCTTCAGAGGGATGCACTGGCCAGGAGCAGCCGGCAGCCCCAGGGAACCAGTGGCCCCGGGAAACCAGGAGCCCGTCGCACACAGCCCAGGGAGCATTGGCCCTGGAAGGCCCCTCATGGACCGGGAGTGCCAACGTCAGGCTCCCTGATACAGCACGACCTTCTGGGCCCACCCAGCCCATGCGAGGGACCCTCAGTGTCTGCCAACCCTGCCGCAGGAGCACACACAGCCCTGCGGCCCACAGCACCCCTCACGCGGCCGGGCCAGGCTCCAGGCTTCCCGAAGCATCGCACGGGGCAGGCGCTGCTGTCCTTTGGCTCCAGGGGGGACGCTGCGGCTGGGCGGCAGACAGCCTGTCCTCTACAACCCAGTGCCAGTGAAGGCTGCAGATCAAAGAGCAGAGCAAAGGCCTGTCCACACGGGCTCCTGGAAAGCCTGTGTCCTCCAGTGGTGCCCTCCCGCACGCTGGGCCCGGCTCTCTTCCGCCTTCATTTTCAGGCTGGCCACAGCCGTTGCAGGGACAGGGCCTATTTTCGAGGGGCTCTGAGAAGCGAGAGCGCGTGTCTGGGCCAGACGGACCCCGTCGTGGACGACCCGCGGCGCGCTTCCTGTCCCCCACCGCGAGGAGAAGGCGCCCACGGCAGCGAACCCCATGGCTGCCGCTTCCTCCCGAGGGCGAGCCCTTGCCAGCGGAGAGGCAGACACTCTGCACTCAGGCCCGGGCCACTACATTCTGCAGATTTGGGAGAGGAGGGTGGGCGGTGACCCTAACCACCCAGACGCCGCCGGCACGGAGAGGACGCCCCTGCCCCCGCCCCCCAGGCGCCCCAATATGGCTGCGGCTCAGAAGTTCCCACGAGTCGCTGCGGGGGGTCTGGGCGTGTCCCGTGCCCTGTGGGGGACACGCCAGCTTGCTCACAAACAAGCCCGCCACAAACGCCAACACCCAGGGGGCAGGGTGCTGGGGCCGGGGCCACACCCGCCACCGCAGGGCGGCAGGAAATGCGGGTTTTCCAGCTCGACCTCTGCACAGCTTCGAAACCCACAAACCTGCCCTCTGCCCTCGAAGGCTCTGGCCCCAACGTGCTAAGCTGGGGGGGTGGGGCGGCGCCCAGAGCCCAGGCGCAGCACGGACACTCAGCTTCTCTGAGGAGGAAACAGTCTTAGGCTGGTGCATTGAAAAAGGCTGATTTGGTAGTTTTTCCCATTTTTACTTAAGGCGAATGGCTAGCAACTGGGAGGCGAACCCCCGCCCGCCCCTGCTCCGGCAGCCGCCTGGGGCTCCCCGTCCTGCGGCACAGACAGCGGCTCGCACCGGGAGGCGCATCACACGGCGGCCGCTCTCGGGAGAACGCACAGGAAGCGGGAAGTCAGGGCAGAAAGACAGCTTCATCACCCAGTATCTGAAGGTGAACCAGCAAACTTCCAAACGACCAAGCCCAAAATCGTCTCAGGAGAAACTGAGAGATATTTTCAGCTCTTTTCTTTTCATAAGTGGAAATGAAAATAAAACTCATCACAGCACGTGGGCCGCTGCGAAAGCAGTGCTTATGGGGACTTTACAGCAGCGGCCGCGCAGGTCGGAGAGATCTAACCTCACTAATGTAAGGGATCTCAGGGCGCCTGGGCTCTCCGTCGGGGAAGCGACTGCCTTCAGCTCAGGTCATGATCCCGGGGTCCAGGGATGGAGTCCCGTGTGGGGCTCCCTGCGCGGCGGGGACCTGCTTCTCCCTCTGCCCCTCATCCCATTCGTACATCCCCTCTCACTCTACCAAATAAATACGCAAATTCTCTAAAGAAAATAACGTAAGGAGTCTAGGAGGAGACCAAACTAAATCCAAAGTGAGCAGAAAAAAGACATAACAGAATCATAAAATCGATTCACCTTCTAGACAAGCTAACTAGGAAACAAATAGCAGAACAAGAGAGGGTCGTCTCTGGTAACCCCACAGGGCCACCCCACAGGACTCTGCAGGTGGGACCCCGCCCCTGCCCGACCCAGGGGCGCATAGCCTCTGACCACGTCGCGCAGCAGCTGTCGTGAATGCAGCACGCGGTCTCAGCCACAGACCAGGTGGGGCAAGGACTTGAGAGTTCCTTCCATTTTCTACTCAATTTCCTGCAAACATAAAATCGCTTGAAAAATAGGTTTAGTAACTTAAAGAGAAAAAAGCACCAGTTGTGCTTGCTTCGGCAGCACACATACGAAAAAAGCACCGGTGGCTCCCATACATTTTTCTCAGAAAAGCTTCAGATCCGGGCCTGCAGAGAGGGTCTGTGGTCACAGCAGCAGGGCCCACCCTCCCTGGCCCATCAAGCCCTGGTCTGCATGGGCCTCAGGGCCGGGGTAGGGGTCAGCGCACAGGGACCCAGACCACTGAGCACTTGGACCTTGGCGCCAAGAGCAGCAAGACCTTAGTGAACACTGAAGACAAGAGAATAGGTCAGAAATCATGCACGGAGGAGTACAGAGGTCCAGCTGGCCCTTGCCTCCCTCGCTCCCCTAACCCTGCAGAAAGATTCAGAGCTGGGTCCCTGTACATGCAGACACCTACAGATGTAGCCTGTGGGCAAAGACAGGAGGACCGTCAGACACACAGGGTAGACGCGGCTCCCAGAACTCCCCGTCCCGCTACGGAAGGTTTGCTGTCAGAGCCCACGGCCCTTCCCAGCAGGTCTACTAAAACAGAAGAGCTCACAGCAGAGCTCAGCCGGACGTCCTCGGAGGAGCTGGGGAAGGACCCCCAGGCCTGCTCCGTATGGGTGGGGACCGTCACCTCCCCATTTCGATACCAAGGAAGACCTCCCTCTAAACCTCCTTGTTCTCTTACTACACACCCAGGGTCAGGGATAGAACACAGCAACCAATTCTTTTTAATAAAGTGATTTTCCAGAGACTTTTAAAAATATCAGTTACAGAAGGAAGAAGTTCTTTAAATCACATTTTCCCACCGCAGTGACTCCATCTCTCACTGGCCCCAGTTTTGTGACATTTTCTTTCTGACATATGCCTTTCACTGTCAATGACAGAACAGATGGATTCATGAAACCATATGCCATCCTCTGCCCTTCCGAAACCGTAAATGTGACATTTCAGGATGAAAAGACAGCTGTAGGGAAAGACTATAATGCACTGTTCAAGGCAGCCTGAACCCAGGGCAGTTCTGCTCCCTCTGCGGGATGGCCACTTCCTCAGCCGGCACTCTGGGAAGGAGCCACCTGCATAGGGCCCAGGACTCGGCAGGCCACCCGAGGCCACACCGTCCCTCCTCCTGTCTTCAGAGTCCTAGAAACACCCACTCTCTGTTTACGACTTAGAATTCGTATTCCTAGGACACCAACCCAGCTGAAACAGCAGCCCATCTCAAAGATGGTAGGAATCAGGCTCAGAAGGACAAGAACCTTGTCCACAGGCACACGAAACACATCAGGTGGATGCAGCCCAAATATCACACAGTGTACAACCAGCGCACACCCCATTTGTAAGTTTTGTGGCGGCAGAGTGGTTCTGCATCTTGACTGCAGCAGTGGTTATACAGACCTACACATGTGACAGAGCACACAGGACACGCATGTACGGCACACGTGCACACACTCAGTACCCATGCGGGAACATGTGCACACACGCAACAGGCCTGCCCAGGTGCATGCACAACACACGTGTGGTACCCGGGTGCATGCGTGGAGCCCGTCGGACACAGGCACACATGTGGACTGTACATGCACTGGTGCACAGCTGTGCACACTCGCACACTGGCACGTGTGCAAACATGGAAAACTGGAGACCTTCATGAGGTCTGCGGATCACCGGAATGTCTGTGCCCCAGCTGCAGCACAAGCCGGACGCTGCCACGGGGAGAACAGGTGGAGGAACACAGCCTTTCCGCACTGCGCTCTCGAGGTACAGACAGGAGAGCACGTGTTTGCTCATCGCTCTTCCCTGCGCACCAGGTTTTGCTACTTCCCATGAAACCGAAGCCATTTCAAAATTCCAAGTTAAGTTTACGAACAAGGCGAGAAGAAAGGCAAGTCACACGCGATGTGACATCCGACGTTGATCAGAGGGGACATTGTGGCGAGCGTGGTAAGGACACTGGGGCAGGCTGCCGGAGGAGACACCCACAAGCTCATCACAGCGCTGGGGCTGTCCCCCTGCAGAACCAGAGGGCCGGGAATGGCACCAGAACAAAAGGCAGGAATGCCCCGTGTCATGGCGCTCACGACCCCCGGCCCCTCCTCCTGCAGACCGAGCGGGCGCAGCTCACTGTGCCGTCATCGCTGCGGCAACTGCTCTTGTCCCGGCACAGGCGCCGATCCCGTGGGAACTGTCCCGTCCGCTCATTTCTGCAGCACACGTGAGCCCCACGGCTAGAACTCCGTGTGCGGCACGTGATGACGTCTCTGGCTCAGCTCCTCAACCCTTCCCTAGCACTGCTTCTCTCTCCGAGTGTGTGGCTTGATCCCAGGAGCCCCACGTGCTCTGCCCTCCCCCCCAGAGCTCTGCTGAGCCTGAGGGTCTCCCAGGAGGTGGAGGGCAAGCAGCTAGACAGGTGCCTGGGGGCAGGTGCAGCAGGCGGGGCGGAGGCAGGCCTCATGGGCCACCGACGTCGGGGCTTCTGCTGCATGGAGCACCATCTGGTACTCACAGCGGAGGACACGGGCTTGCCGGGGACCACTGCTGGCTCTGAGCATGGCCTGCTGGTGCCAGGCCCTTGGGCTGGGTTTTGCACCCCTGCCCACACCCTGGCAACTCATGGGACCACAGATGAACATCTCATGTGACGTCGGAGCACTGTGCTATGGATCAGGGCTCCCGTCCTGGGCTCTAGACACCAGCAGGGCATGAGGAGCTCTGCTGCGAGCCACACAACCAGGCTCACCCTCCCAAGAGATTTTGTCCCAGATGCTGGGCATGGGCAGTGCCCCGAACACAGGGAAGGGAGGGTGGGAACTGGGGTCCCCCAGTCTCCTCTGCCAGGGGAGGCCCCCTTCTCTGTCCCAGTGATACACGGCCCAGGCGAGCCCTGGGGACGCTTCAGACAATGGGAAGCTCAGGGACTGGTCACTTCTGTTCACTGCAAATGCTCATCCACTGCGTGTCGGGGCTGGACATGCGGGCAGGCCCCTCTGGCTCCCGCCTCGCTCCCGGCCCAAGCCTCACTTCAGTTATGGGTAATTACTGTCCTTGTTGCATACTTCTAAAGCCGTTTCCACCACGCGTGGCGAAGTGTGAAGATAACCAAGAGACACACAAAGCCAACAGGCCTGTGTTGGTGTCAGAGGACTTGCCAAGTGCCGTCCCGTGAGGACCGAAGTCCCTCCACCCCACGGGGCCCCGCGGGGCTCACCTGCACTTCCGAGTCGGCATCCACGTGCTGCAGCTGGAACCAAGTGTCCCTGTTATGGTACTTCGGCAAGTCTTCCTTCTGGATGGCCACCTTCCCTGCAACACAGACGCAGAAGACCAGCGGTCACGAGGCGGAAGAGATCCCACAGAGCACGCGGGACTCTCTCCACGACCGGTGCCCGCTGCTCACACCGCTGCCTTCCAGAAGACCGCCAGCGGCAACGTCTCATCGGGAAGGCCTCTCGTGGGACCTGGCTGGGGCTGCAGCCCGTTCTGCTCCGCACGAGGTTTTAGGAGAAAAGGCTGCCATTCTGTCGGGTCCTTGGGAGCTCAGCACAGCACACCCCAAAATAGGCCACTTTGAGCTGGAGGCAAATGAGAACCAGCAGGTGCGAAAGAGGCCCTCCCAGAGCTGCCCCCACACGGAACTGGTGAGGATGGAGGGCCGCCGTGGACCCTCTCCCGGGGGCTGTTCCATGAAGAAGTCAGCTGCCCAAGACAGTCCTGCACGGACGAACCTGACCGCACTCACCCACCGTGCTCACTCCCCACAGCCTGCTGCCCTGGGAAGCCTAAAACCTCTCCCTTCATCGGTTGCTTCTCTGGGTGTGGACTGCTCCTCTGCCCAAGTCCGGCCACCTCTTTGAGGTCCTGGTCAGGGAGATGTCTCCTGCCTGCCACGACCTGCGGGCGTAAAGAAACCATTCCCTCCTCCCGATGTTACAGGCCTTGCCGGAGAACCTCGGTGGGTAGAGAGCGATGTTACCTCCCTGACGGGTCTCCGTCTTGTTCCAAGAGCTCAGCCGGACGCCCTCCGCCCTCCAGACCCCGGGAGACCTACCCATGAGGCACAGATGGGCTTCGGATAGCAACATGCGTACAGAAAAGCCATTCCACGGGCAGAGGGCTGGGCCTGGGGCTTAGGACGACGGACTGGCTCCCACTGTCACTGCCGTCAGGCCCCATCTCCCTGCTGGTGGAGCCACAATTCCCATCCCTCACACTCTCCAACAGAAGGAACCTCACACTTCCAAGCCATCAAACAGCCTTGGGAAGGACCCTGGGATCACTCCACGAGGGCTCGTCGGTAAGGTGAGTACTTGTGTCCCCCCTGGGGTAGACAGAGCACATCAGCAGCCCCAGCGTCCATACCGCTGCCCACCTGGACCTGCCGCTTCGGCTCTCCCCTCCAGGAGCCACAGAGCCTGGTTCTCGTTCCTCCTGGAACCAGAGCCTCTGATGCCACAGACTGCAAGACACGTCAAAGCCACTGCTCGCAGCTGGCAGGTGGACATGAAGGAGGAGGCAGAGAGCGAGAGAGGCAGGTGCAGACAATGTAGCAGACACAGTCCATGGAGGACACCCCACAGACATGCACAGAGAAGCCCCGCCTAAAGGCCACGTGGGATTTCCTCCAGCAGAGCCACGTCACAGGGCCTATGGCTCCCGCAGGACCCCTGCTTCTGCCGGGCCTCGGTCCTCCCCGCCCCAGCCCCGGCCTCCCCACCGCTTCTCACCACCCTCAGCACACCCCCCGCCGAGGGAAGACTGCTCTTCCTCTCTTGGCAGCCCCCGTAACTGCCACCCTTTTGCCCCCACTGGGAATGTGGTTTTTAAGTCTCAAGGGAATAAAGCCACATGAAAAAAGTTCTT
>NC_139034.1:89199032-89274682 GCF_964662115.1 Mustela nivalis
AGTCAGGGTGGCAATCCTTATATCAGATAAATTAGATTTTAAGCCAAAGACTATAAGAGATGAGGAAGAGCACTATATCATACTTAAAGGATCTGTCCAACAAGAAGATCTAACAATTTAAAATATCTATGCCCCTAACATGGGAACAGCCAACTATATAAACCAATTAATAACAGAATCAAAGAAATACATCGACAGTAATACAATAATGGTAAAGGACTTTAACACCCCCCCCCTCAATAAAATGGACAGATCATTCAAGCAAATGATCAACAAGGAAATAAAGGCCTTAAATGACACACTGGACCAGATGGACACCACAGATATATTCAGAACATGCTATCCAAAAGCAACAGAATACACATTCTTCTCTAGTGCTCATGGAACATTCTCCAGAATAGATCACATTCTGGGTCACAAATCAGGTCTCAAACGGTACCAAAAGATTGGGATCATTCCCTGCATATTTTCAGACCACAATGCTCTGAAGCTAGAACTCAATTTCTTTCTTTAGAGGAAACTTTAAAGGAAAGGAACTTTACAGGAATGTTGGAAAGAACTCAAATACATGGTGCTAAAGAGCATCCTACTAAAGAATGAATGGGTCAACAAGGAAATTAAAGAAGAATTTTAAAAATTCATGGAAACATATGATAATGAAAACACAACTGTCCAAATCTGTGGGACACAGCAAAGGCAGTCCTGAGAGGAAAGTATATAGCAATACAAGCCTTTTTCAACAAACAATAAAGGTCTCAAGTACACAACCTAACCTTACACCTAAAGGAGCGGCACAAAGAACAGCAAGAAAGCCTAAACCCAGGAAGAGAAGAGAAATAATAAAGGTCAGAGCAGAAATCAATGAAATAGAAACCAAACCAAACCAAACAAAACAAAAGAAGAAATCAATGGAACAAGAAGCTGGTTCTTTGAAAGACTTAATAAGATTGATAAACTCTGGCCAGACTTATCAAAACAGAAAGAGAAAGGACCCAAATAAATAAAATCATGAATGAAAGAAGAGAGATCATAACCAACACCAAAGAAATACAAACAATTATAAGAACATATTATAAACAACTATACACCAGCAAATTTGACAATCTGGAAGAAATGGATGCATTCCTAGAGATGTATAAACTACTAAAACTGAACCAGGAAGAAAGAGAAAATCTGAACAGACCCATAACCAGTAAGGAGATTGAAGCTGTCATCAAAAACCTCTAATAAAAAAGAGCCCAGGGTCAGATGGCTTCCCAGGGGAATTCTACCTAACATTTAAAGAAGAATTAACAACTATTCTCCTGAAACTGTTCCAAAAAATGGAAATGGAAGGAAAACTTCCAAACTCATTTGATGAGGCCAGCATTACCTTGATCCCAAAATCAGACAAAGACCCCATCAAAAAGGAGAATTACAGACCAATATCCCTGATGAACAAAGATGCAAAAATTCTCACCAAAATACTAGCCAGTAGGACCCAACAGTACATTAAAGGGATTATTCACCACGCCCAAGTGGGATTTATTCCAGGGCTTCAAGGGTGGTTCAATAACCGCAAATCAATCACTGTGATACAATACATTAATAAAAGGAAGAACAAGAACCACAAGACACTCTCAATAGATGCTGAAAAAGCATTTGACAAAGTACAGCATCCCTTCCTGATCAAAACTCTTCACAGTGTAGGGATATAGGGTACATACCTCAATATCATCAAAGCCATCTATGAAAAACCCACAGTGAATATCATTCTCAATGGGGGAAAACCCCATTGCTAACGTCAGGAACATGGCAGGGATGTCCACTATCACCACTGCTATTCAACATAGTACTAGAAGTCCTAGAATCAGCAATCAGACAATAGAAAGAAATAAAAGGCATCCAGATCGGCAAAGAAGAAGGCAAACTCTCCCTCTTTGTAGATGATATGATAGTTTATGTGAAAAACTCAAAAGACTCCACTCCAAATCTGCTAGTACTTGTACAGGAATTCAGTAAAGTGTCAGGATATAAAATCCATGCACAGAAATCAGTTGCATTTCTATACACCAACAACAAGACAGAAGAAAGGGAAATTAAGGAGTCAATCCCATTTACAATTGCACCCAAAACCACAAGATACCTAGGAATAAACCTAACCAAAGAGGCAAAGAATCTGTACTCAGAAAACTATGAAGTACTCATGAAAGAAATTGGGGAAGACACAAAGAAATGGAAAAACGTTCCATGCTCATGGATTGGAAGAATAAATATTGTGAAAATATCTATGCTACCTAAAGCAATCTACACGTTTCATGCAATCCCTATCAGAATCCCATCAATTTTTTTTTCAAAGAAATGGAACAAATAATCCTAAAATTTATATGGAACCAGAAAAGATCTCGAATAGTCAGAGGAAGATTGAAAAAGAAAGCCAAAGTTGGTGGCATCACAATTCCAGACTTCAAGCTCTATTACAAAGCTCTCATCATCAAGACAGCATGGTACTGACACAAAAAGACACACAGATCAATGGAACAGAATAGAGAACCCAGAAATGGACCCTCAACTCTAGGGTCAACTAATCTTCGACAAAGCAAGAAAGAATGTCCAATGGAAAAAAGACAGACTCTTCAATAAATGGTGTTGGGAAAATTGGACAGCCACATGCAGAAGAATGAAACTGGACCATTTCCTTACACCACACACAAAAATAGACTCAAAATGGATGAAGGACCCCAACATGAGACAGTAATCCATCCAAATCCTTGAGAAGAAACCAGTCAGCAACTTCTTTGACCTCAGCCGCAGCCACTTCTTCCTAGAAACATTGCCAAAGGCAAGGGAAGCAAGGGCAAAAATGAACTACTGGGACTTCAGGTTCAAAAGCTTCTGCACAGCAAAGGAAACAGTTAACAAAACCAAAAGACAACTGACAGAATGGGAGAAGATATTCACAAATAACACATCAGATAAAGGGCTAGTATCCAAAATAGTTATCAAACTCAACACTGAAAGAATAATCCAATCAAGAAATGGGCAGAGGACATGAACAGACATTTCTGCAAAGAAGACATCCAGATAGCCAACAGACACATGAAAAAACGCTCCACATCACTCAGCATCAGGGAAATACAAATCCAAACCACAGTGAGATACCACCTCACACCAGTTGGAATGGCTCAAATTAACCAGTCAGGAAATGACGGATGCTGGCGAGGATGAGGAGAAAGGGGAGCCTCCTACACTGTTGGTGGGAATGCAAGCTGGTGCAGCCACTCTGGAAAACAGCATGGAGGTTCCTCAAAAAGTGGAAAATAGAGCTACCCTACAACACACAATCACACTACTGGGTATTTACCCCAAAGATACAAAATGTAGTGATTTGAAGGGGCATGTGCACCCGAATGTTCATAGCAGCAATGTCCACAATAGCCAAACTATGGAAAGAACCTAGATGTCCATCAACAGATGAATGGATAAAGAAGATGTGGTTCATATGTACAAGGAATACTATGCAGCCATCAAAAGAATGAAATCCTGCCATTTGCAACAACATGGATGGAACTAAAGGGCATTATGCTGAGCGAAATTAGTTAATCAGAGAAGGACAATTATCATATGATCTCCCTGATATGAGGAAGTTGAGATGCAATGTGGGGGTGTTGGGGGGTAGGAAGGAAAAAATGAAACAAGATGGGATTGGGAGGGAGACAAACCAAAAGAGATTCTTAATTTCACAAAATGAACGGAGGGTTGCCTGTGGGTGGGGCTGGGGATAGGGTGGTGGGTGATGGGACATTGGGGACTCTGGGGAGGGTGTGTGCTACGGTGAGTGTGTAAGCCTGATGGTTCACAGACCTGTACCCCTGGGGCTAATAATATATTATATGTTAATTTTTTTAAAACAAGAATCGCAGGGCATAGGGGTGGAGCAGTACATACAGAAGCCCGGGTCACTATAATTACCGTGCAAGTGGAAGAAGAGGAAAAGAAGCAACTTCTGGAACCAAGCTGGATATTTAGGCTCCATACCCAGCATGGAGCCCAATGCAGGGCTTGAACTCATGACCTGGGATCAAGACCTGAGCTGAGATCAAGAATCTGATGCTTGACCAACTGAGCCACAGAGGCACCCCTAGAAAGAGTATTTTATACGGCATCAGAAGCTTAATACCAAAATTAATAGTACCATACAGAACTGTAGTCCAGATTTTCTCTAGACTTGATTTTTTGGGGCACTTGGGTGGCTTGGTGGGTTAAGCCTCTGCCTTCAACTCAGGTCATGATCTCGGGGTCCTGGGATCGAGCCCCACATCAGGCTCCCTGCTCAGCGGGGAGCAAGATTCTCTCTTGCTCTATCCCTCTGCCCCTCCCCACCCCATCTGAGATAAATAAATTTTTTAAAAAATCAGGTCTTTTTTTAAAAAGATTTTATTTATTTATTTCACAGAGAGAGAGAGATCACAAGTAGGCACAGAGGCAGGCAGAGGCAGGGGAAAGCAGGCTCCCCACTGAGCGGAGAGCTCGACGTGGGGCTCAATCCCAGGACCCTGAGGTCACGAACGGAATTGAAATCAAGAGTCAGACATTTAACTGAGCCTCAGGTACCCCTTAAGATTTTATTTTTAAGTAATCTCTACACCCAACTTGGGGCTCGAACCTATGACCCCGAGATCATGCTCGCCTGCGCCAGCCAGTCACCCCCACAGTCCAAACGGAAGGATGTTTCCTATTTTGCCAAACAACCATCTGAAGAGACTGGACAACAGTAGATAACTTTTACTGTGATTTCACATTTCACTGGCAGTGGGGTTGTTGATATTGTGAAGCTACGAGGCTTATATAATAAAAATTACCTAGTTTATCTTGGGAGGAAGTATTTCTCGAGGCACAGTGAGACTATCAGCAACAGCAGATGCCCCCTTGTTCCGCCGAATGGCAGTGCTATTTGATCGTCGAGGACTACTGAAGCAAGGGAACACAGGAATAATTGTGGAGTCTTGTAGGGCTGAAGCAGTATAGTGGGATAATTCTTCTAGGATATTTATTAGATTACACAGGGTAGTTTCACATCAAGCAAATTCTTCCTAGGGGGCCAACATGCCTATGGCCAATTCTAGCAGTTATCATACCTAAAGCCCTTTTGGTTCTATGAGGGACTGTGTGGTGTGTGGGCAAGAAGATAGACAGATGGATTTTTCCGAATCCTAGCACGCACTGCGTTAATGCATTTGAAGGGTAGGATTTGGCTAGTTATTTTTCCACAGGGGTTTGCCAGTGGGAAGGTAATTAAGGGGCTGCCGTGGGAGCACAGCAAGACTGACTGGCTCCTGCGTCATCATCCAGAGTGGTGCTACTGATGACTGGAAAGAAGAACTGGCACCGAAGGAAGATGGGGTCGTGCAATGTAAGGTTCATCGAGGTCACAGGAAGGCTAGAACCTAGCCCTGGTTTGATTAGAGCAGAAGCTCTTCCCAGAATTCCAATGACAGGGCTTTTTGTGAATCATTCCCCCGGAGATTAGTGAACCCAAGCATTACTAGTGAGTTTCATGACTCCTCTTCTGCTCTGGGGTGACCTGGCAGAGGGCGGCAGCATGAGGGCAGGTGCACGAGATGTGGCTGCAGCTTGACAGACTGGAGCGAAAGGTGAGACTTAGTACATCTGCAGGGACCACACTAGGTCCCAGGTGGGCATATCTTAGACAAGAAAATGAAATCATGGGCATGAAGAACGTCGAAACAGGGAGAGGAGGCTGAAGCAAGCGGGGTGAGGGTACTGCTGGGGAGGAGAAGCAGCGGTGCTGGGTTAGAGGCATCGCATGTGACCTTAGTCTGCGGGACGATGTGACTGCGGAGAGGAGTGAGGAGGGAGCATTTTGTATTTGGTTGGAGCATGTGTCGTGACACGCCCAGCAATTCTTAAGGGGGTCGTCCTGGGCTATGGCTTGGGAGAGCTTAACAACAGAGCTGGTACTCCAATCAGAGGGGGTTTCCTCTTTGATGAAACATAGTAGTAGAGTATTGTTATCTGGTTTTTCATCTTGAATGTGCATAGGAATTGAGAACAGAGGGTAGGGATTTGGGGAACCGAGGTGGCTCAGTCAGTTAAGTGTCTGCTTTTGGCTCAGGTCATGGTCCCAGGGTCCTGGGATCAGGCCCAGTGTCAGGCTCCCTGCTCAGCGGGAGTCTGCTCCTCCCTCTCCCTGCACTGTTCCCCCTGCTGTGTTCTCCCTCTCTTTCTCTCTCTCAAGTAAAAGAAAAAGAAAAAGAAAAAAAGAAAATGCAATAAAAGCCACAATGAGATACTACACACATCAAGACAGCACAAGTGGGTTAAAAACAAAAACGGACAATCTGAGCGCTGCGTGGCTCCCGGGACGCTCACGTGGCCGGGGAGGCTCAGGATGGCGCGCCACTCGGGAGAAGGTTGTTAGTCCCTAACAGAAGTCAACACGCACAGCAGCGGAGGGAAAATGTTTTCCCTCTCACCTTCTAGTTTCTCTCAGACTCTGCAAAAGGAGACTGACAAGAGAACAAGGGACGTTTATGAGCACGTCTCAAATGTACCAGGGGCGGGGAACTCAGCAGTGAGCCAGAACTTGCACTTCTGTAGCATCTTAACCAGAAACAACAAAAACTTTCAGAGACGAGGGACAGACCAAGGAAAGGCCACTGGGCTTCCAGGACACAAACTGCAGGAAGGGGCCAGTGGCAGACAAAGGTGGGTCACGTAGACCCCTCCAGTGTCACCGCCAGCCCCACAGGGCTCCAGGCTGGTCCCTGTGGTTAACTTCTGCGTAAACTCATGTCCTGCTTTTCGGGCAGGCTGGAGAGCTTCTCCTGTGTCTGCTTATTCTCAACTGCCTTCAGCTCCAATTAAACCCAGTGCCAAAGGGTGGCAGATTCTGCCATCTCTCCATATCTTGCAGATACCCCAGCAGTCTGCCTCTCAGGTATCCTCTAAGAGGATTGAAATCCCGTGTCAATATAAAGATGCAGAAGAGCGTTGCTGGAAGTCTTGCAATCGCTAAAAACAGCCCAAACCTCCACCCAGGGATGAAGAGGTCACGGGTAGCGCACCCACCTTTGCTGCACTAGGAGCGCAGGCGTGGGGGCACATGCTCAAGGAGGCTCCCACCAAAGGAGACACAAGGTAAGAGGAGCTTCTCGTGCAGCAGGAAGAATGCTCCCTCCCAACCAGCAGGTGCAGAAAAAGGGCCTCCCTGACCTGGGCTGGTATCTGCTGCCCTACTGTCCAGCACTGTGCAGAGTGACCCTCTTCAGGCGGAAGAAAACCCAGTCACATGCTTCCATTCCCCAAAAAAGTGCGCAGTGTGTGCCCGGGGCTAGAACAGATCTGAGTAAGTGCAGCTTTATGGGTTTACCAAGTGGGTTTTGGGTGGTGGGACAAATTTGGGGCTGGAAGTGGTGCACCACAGTGGTGGAAGGTGGTTAACAGACTTGGTGGGTGAAGGCGCAGGACGAGGCTGGAGAACGGTGAGTGTCACGTGACAGTGCAGGATGCGGAGACCACATGTAGGACGATGGACAGTAGGTAATGGTGGAGCGGGTGGTGAAGAGGAGGAGGGTGAATGGTGGTGGTCTGGTGGTGCAGGAGGGCGGACAGTGAGTAGCAATGGTGCAGGAAGGTGAATGGCTGCCGGTGCATGATGGGTAGAGGGTGGTACGTGGTGATGATGGGTTTCTGCTCTTGGTAGGAGACGGTATCTTGTCCTGGCATGAGTAACTCATTCTTCACCATGTCATCCCCATCTCCCCCACCTCATCCTCCACTAGGACCACCCCCACCGTTTTCCAGTCCTGTGTACGTCCCAGCACCCATCGTCCACCTGGTGGTGCAGACCCGTAACGAGAAGACATCCTGGACTTCTCCCTTCCCATCAGCCTCCACGTTCAGCCGACGACGCCAACCAACAACGCCTCTAAGTGAAGTCTGCAGTGTGCGATCTAAAGCGAGGTGAAGACTTGAGACCCTGGCTGGCTGCAGGTGTGAACGCCAGGTGAGCCCTAACAACTGTCTGGCTGGTCTGCACCAGTTTGTTCAGCTGAAGACACGCCTGCAGGACAGGACGGTGACATAGTCCCAGCGCACCCAGAGAACAGGCTCCCGCACCTCTTAAGTGCACTCAGACATGTTTTCTTCTGACTGAGAATCAGCCGAGGAACCCCACAAAACTGTGGAGCTCCAGGTTCAGCCCAGAGACTGTGGGTCCACCAGCACGGGCAGGGGCTGGGTCCTCCGCAACAGAGGACAGAGGTCGAGCCCGAGCTCATCACTGTGGGAGCAGTCCCAAGTCAGAAGGCAGAGGCAGAGGCCTCCTGGTGTTGGGAGTGCGTTATCGGAGCCCCGTGCAGGTGGTGGTGTACGTGAGTGCCCAGCAGGGCCCACACCCAGGCACCTTCTTGCTCGCAGGCTCTGCTGCCCCACCCCGCTTCTCCCTCTCCAGGAGCACTCCACGGCACGTTCACATGTCTCACCTCAATCCGTCCCAATCCCCACGGAGGGCTGTCAAGAGTCAGGGACAGGTGCGGTCTGAGGATTTCAAGGGGGGTGTCCTCTGCACACTGACCCCTCAGAGAAGTCACCCGGGAACAGGCCTGGTGGTCACTGTAACCTCACTTTGAAGGAGAACTCTGAAGCCCTTCTTCGTGAGCTCGTGCTGTGAAGTTCTCTACACGCTGACCGGGCTGGGGGACACTCAGGCAGCTACGGGGGGCTCAGGAGGTCCATTCAGGGTATGGGGGACACTACTGCCAGGCCAGCCAGGTACCTACTGCCACCTCCCAGAGCTGCTCAGCGCAGCCAAAAACCCGGGCTGAGAATGCTTTGGGCTCAGGGCAGAGAGCTGGGGGAGAGGCCACACGCGCAACCGAATGAGGAAGAGAGAACAAGACAAGACACATCTCAGTACCCACCTATGATGGAGTCCCTGCGGAAGACATCTCTGTCGAAGACGTAAAAGGACAGGTGCCGAAAGCTCCGAGGGATCTCACAGTAGAAGTCCTCTCCATAGAAGGGGCTGAGAAGCAAGCAGAATGGACTCCGTTAGGTGAGCCGGCCAGTGTGGGGCGGCCCACTGAGCACCAGCCTCGGGCGCACACGCAGAATCACGCTCCCACGTGTGTTAGCAACACGCCACGCCGGGTCTCACGTGTGCGATGCGGAACTGTGGTTTGCTTGCTGGGGTGCAAATGTGGTCCCCACTGTCGGCCCCAAGGCCCATCACCTGGAGTGATCAGCTGCGGGCAGAGAGCTCCGCGCAGGGAGCATGAGTCAGCTGTGTGTGTCCGGGTTGGACCCAACACTCCAGGACCACGAGGACACATGGGACGTGCGGGTGGGCCTCCCTTCACGCGCGTCCATCCAACTTGGCTTGCCAGGTGCAGACCCCACTGCTCTCCTTCCCCAGAAGTTGGGCTGTAGTCTGCACCTGTCCCTGGGGAGACGACCTCTGGCCACGGGTTGACCCTGCACACAGACCCCACACCAGCATCCCCATGCACAGAGACCCAACATGAACCACAAACCCCAGTCAAGGTCAACAAACAGGCCCCCAGCTGCTCGGCTGGGCCAGGCTGAGTCCGCTTGTGAGGTGTGCAGAGAGCAGACCTGCTGGAAAGGGCAGGGCCCCCGACCGGCTGCAGCTGGTTACAGGATGGCCCACCACTCCCTGCGGCACCCTCTGACCCTACCCGTTCCCACACATGCCATGGCCAAGGTCCGAAGTCGGGAAAGCTAACTGAGTATGCTGTGCTGGTTAGGGGAGGAAGATCACGCAGTCCTGGCCAGGCTGGAGTAACAGCGGAGAAGGGGACAGTGTGCTTCCCGGCCATGGAACCCCCTGCGAGGGCCACGGATGGAGGGGCACTCCAGCCGGTCCTGAGACGACTCTCCCCACCACATCTGAGCATCTCTGAGGTCAGAGGGCACACCGCGGTCGGCATCAGAAAGCACTGTTCTTTCTCTGGGGCCCCAAGGTGACGGGGCCTCTCCCTCTGACCAGTGCCACGGCCCCACAGAACGTGCTCTTGGTGCCATGACATGGGGTCACCCATGTGTCTGTCTCCCGCCACCTGCCTCAGCACCAATAGTCCGCTGTCTTCAGACACAGGCACGTGATCTGTCAAGATCACCAGCGGGTGCCGCACACGCGTCTCGACGCTGTCCCTCGGGATCAGCTCAGCAAGGCCCTTGGGGAGCCCAGAATGGACAGAGCACGTGGACCCTTCCCGGGGCCCGAGGGAGGCACCACCCATGAGGAAAACAGACGTAGGACACGGGCAGGCCTCCACCCACCCGCCACGGCCCAGACAGGCTGCTGGAGTCCCAGCCCCGGCTCGTGCAGCCAGGCAGGGAGAGGGAGCCGAGCGGAGGGGCTGGGTGCAGCCCAGGCCAGGCAGTGGCTGAGGAGGGGGGCCAGGCCTTCAAAATACGGAAAAGGCAGAGCAGTCAGCCCCCCGTCAAGAGGCAACGTGTCCACAGTCCGTGGCCGTGCAGGCTGACCTGCGGACAGACGGGGGCACAGAGGTGCCGGGGCCCCAACGTGACCTGTCTCCTCCATCTAGTAGCTGAGGGCCGGCCTGGACGGGTGGGAACAGAGGATGTGAACCGTCACTGAGGAGACCCGCCTGAGCCCACCGGTCCAGACACAGTGCCCAGCACCGGCAGTGTGCAGAGCGGACCTGCCGGCTGGGAAGAAGAGCCAACGGTGGCCCCTGAGGGCCCAGGGCTATTGGGGCACCAGAGGGAATAATCCAGAAGCACGTGAGGCAGGCAGGGGCCTGGGGTCCTGAAGGACCAGGCCACAATGAGTCGGACAACAGCCAAGAAAGCAGCCGCAAAGGGGAAGGCATTTGAGCCACTAGGGAGCTGCCGTGCGGCAAAGCAGAGCGTGTTGGACCCAGGACTGCGTCTGGAAACACCAGATGGCTGCGTGTGTGCCGCTCACTCACTGAGCAAGACCAGAGCCGGGGGCGGGGTGGGGACCCTGCTGTCCTGAGGGTCCGAGGGTGCAGAGAGTGCCATGCCACCAAGCCGTCATCATGCAGACGTCAGCACTGCCTCGCAGGCCTCACACGGAGGCCACACACCCACACATTTGTCCGGGCATAGGCGCCTCCAGGGAAAGCCACGTGTGACTCTGTCTGAGCTCTCTCCTCACACCTCCCGGGACCCCATCTGCGCGCATGGGGCTCTGCTCCTCTACTCTCCACGCGGAGCCAAACGTAATTCGCTCAGGCCGCGAAGCAGAACCACTGGAACGGGGTTTTAGAAAACACGGGTCCCTGGGCCTCGCCCCAGACAAGCCTCTCCGGGGTTTGATTCCTTTAATTCCACAGCCACACGACCAACACGAGCCGTGAGGTCATCGCAGTCTCCAGATCACCCCGTGTTACACATGGGCCACACACGGATTATCTTCAGAGACACAGAACCCCAACTCATACCCTCAGACGTGCCACTCGGGGCAAGGCTGCCCCCAGAGGCCATAGGACACAAAGGTGGCGCCCGAGCCCAGAGGAGAGAGCCAGACCACAGGGAGTCACGTAACATGTGAGTCGTGGCAGCAGGAAGCCCAGCCTGGGTGCCTGCACATGCCCGGAGGGGCCGACGGAGTCCCAGACACCGCACGGGCCTGACCTCGCAGGCTGCGACTGCGGACGCCCGCACCCACGGACCCCACCTCATCCCTGCCCCCCTGAGCGAGGTGCCCCCCTCAGCGAGGTGCCCCAGGAAGACACTGCTTCCCTGAGTGCCCTGACTCATAATCACACTCAGGTGCCTGTTCCTAGAACCTCCCTGTGCTGCCTTACTCCTTCATGATCTCAACTGTTGGCTGAAAAAAGGAACATGCAGGAACAAGAATGTTTCTGATAACGTGTAACTAGAAATAAGGGTGACAAGTGTGAGATGTGGCGAAGTCAGAGCCTGCAGGAGCACAGCGGTGCGGCCACTCGGCAACAGCAGCGCTTCCCTGAAACGGCCAGAGCAGGGGGGACGCACGCCCCCACAGACACTGTGGCCTGCGAGCTGGCGGCTGCACTCACAGCAGCCGAGAAGCGGCAGCAAGCCCCATGTCCATCAGCAGAGCCGGCGCGGATGAACAAAGTGGGGTCCGTCGACCCGGACAGTGTGGAGCTCAGACGCCTGCTGTCACGGACGAACACTGAAACCACGGTGCTCAGGGAGACAGGCCACAAAAGGCCACACACAGTGCGACTCCACGTTCCCCCGAAAAGGCAAGTACGTAGAGAGAAAGTGGCTGGAGCCACAGGAAGCGGGCAGTGAAGGGTCACGAAAATACTCCACAACTGACGGCCACAGCTCCGAACGTACTGAAAGCCACAGAATTACACACCCGCCATAGTTACTTACAGGGTATGTGAATCAGATCTCAATAAAGCCATTTTTTTAAAACCAAAATTTTAAAAATACATAAGGATGTCAGAAAGTGAAAACCAGAATTAACATTACAGGGTACATGCTAGACTTTTTTCTCTGAAGATCTATGAATATAGAACACAAGTAGACACAGATGGAAACATATTTTTACAATAAAAGTAGGATCCCGGGGTGCCTGGGTAGCTCAGTGGGTTAAGCCTCTGCCTTCAGCTTAGGTCATGATCCCGGGATCCGGGTCCTGGGATCGAGCCCCGCATCGGCTCTCTGCTCAGCGGGGAGCCTGCTTCCCTCTCTCTCTGCCTGCCTCTCTGCCTACTTGTGATCTCTGTCTGTCAAATAAATAAATAAAATCTTTTAAAAAAACAAAAGTAGGATTCCATTACATATCCCCATACACCGTTCACTTTTTCCTTTAATATCATGTCATAGATCACTTTCCGAATACATATATTAAACGTCAGTTGCCAGCAGGCCTGAGGTCTGAGCGGGCACATCTGCGGGACTCTCCTGTCCCAACCCTGACGGTGCCCGGAGCAGAGTGGCCAGGGCACGGCCGCCCACCTGTCGCAGAGCAGCGCCAGGCACGTGCTTGGCTCAAGGCTGCTCGCCGCCAGAAGGTTCCGGTGTGGGACACGGTGCGACCGTCCGGAACGTGAGGACAGATTCGGCCCACACGCCCACCAACACACCGTCTCACCGGCATCTACAAACTTGGCTCACGTGACGGCAAAACGACCTCCTGCTTCGTTGTCAACATTGGAGTCGTCGGCGCAGCTCAGAGTCAGGCCCGTGTGCTTTCGCGGCGGCGCTCTGGCCCGTGTTCTAGGCGCGCCCCCCCTTCTTGCCTTCAGGGTAGCCGTCCACTGAGAACTCCCAAGGTGGCATTACAGACTAGATGATGGATAACTGACACAGCAGATAAGAGACACCTTTTCAACTGGAAACACCACGAAGCTGCCAGTGCCATCTGTCATTGATGGGCAAGGACTGGCGTGCAGTCCTGCCTTCTCCAAAATGTGTCCCAGCACAGAGCAGCCATGTCCCTGCACTTGGGAGCTGAGGCTGCCCAGGGAGGCGGTGACATCTGTCTGGGGCAGGAGGGCCGACGTGGGGTTCAGCGCAGCGGGCACCCCTCTGCTGAGGGCCCCCACCCCAGGGCACACCGACCCGGTCATCCGCTCAGCCCCACCCCCGTCCCGGGTCAACAGGAAGTCCGTGCTTGTCTCTTCGCGGCTGGGGAGTCGGAAGCGTGTTCCCAGAGGGGAGGGAAACCAAGGCACTCTCCCATCCCCGCCCCTCTCCATGTGCTGGGCCAGACAATGTCTCCTTTCTGGGGAACTCAGAGGGGGCCCAGCCACTGCCTCCCCTTCCTTCCCATTAGCGCCATAACCCGGGGTCTCTCTCTACACAGGCCCCGCTTTGTCCCCAGCCGAGGTCAGCAGCAGTCAGATGCATGACTCATGCCCCACTCGCAGCCTCGGGGCTCCAGAACCCTCCTTCCAAATAAAGAGAAAAGCAGCCCACAGGACTTGGCTTGCCTTAAACACTGCTGTGTGACAGAAGAAGATTAATGCGTGCGGTCGCATCCGCTTGGAGGCCCTCGGAGGGCGGCCAGAGTGGCAGGCTCTTTCCCTCGGTAATTGCTGGGAGCAGCTCAAGTGAACTCTCGCAGAGAGAGAAGAAACCCTCCTGCCGAACACGGAGCGGATCTATCTATAAGCTCCGACAGGCCAACCTCCTGCCTTCCTCCCACTCCTCCCAGAGCCCAGATGTGCCGCCCGGGGCTCAGACAGGGCCTCCTCTGGGACCCGCGCAGAAACCGCCGAGTCTCCGTGAGTCATTTCCCAGCATCTGCTGAGGCGGGCAGCACCCCACCCCCACCGGGGCGGCCGGCCCTGCGGCCACACTGTCTGCTCAGGAGAAAACAGCTGCACGCCTGGTCTTCTCTGGGCTCAGGCTCTGTCGCAAACGCCAGAGTCCATTTCCCAACATCTGGGCAGGGAGCGGAGGGGCAGGGCTGCCTGGGCGGCTCCCGATTTGGGGTGGACGGAAAGGCAGCCCAAGAATAGGAGCCCCACTCCGAGCCTCTCTGTGAGAGGGCCGTTCCGACAGAGGCCGATGCCACAGAGAAGGCCACCCTGGGGGCCGAGCGTCCAGGCTCCCCGAGGGAGATCAGGGCCCACCCCATAGCCCCACACGGCCAGGAAGCCTGGCTGGCAGGGCGGGTCTTCCAAAAAGGGCAACAGCCCATCTCCAAGCAGCTCAGAGCTCAGCTAATGAAATGTGCCTTGTACGCTGCGAACCAAAAGCTGGATTAAACTTTCATTAAACCAAATACTGTTCAACTGTCCGCAGGAGATGAATGAGAAATGCCAAGGAGTCAAGGGCTGGCAGGGCCCACGGGGCCGCTGAGCCGGAAGTGCCCGTGTCTCCCTCTGCGGCAGGCATGGGCGGCAGGGAGGCCTGGGACACGCAGAGCCAGAAAAAGGAGCCTCGGAGGCACAAGCTTCCGCTGCCAGTCATCCCCACAGGCCCTCAGGCAGCGGGAAACCTCTGGGTTCTCCTCACTTCCTCCAGACCTCCTTTAAATCCCTGGGTGGCCTGGCTCCCTGGCACCCGCGAGCCTTCCCCACAGAGCTCTCCCTTCCCATCAGACGCTGCGTCTCCTTGGGAGGAAGGATGCTGAGCCTCTGTGGGAGCCCCAACCCCGACTCAGGTCACCCCGGGGACGGGCAGCTCCTGGACAGAAAGCTGCTCTGATCCCACAAAGGACATGGATCGTGTCATGTGCCACGCTGCACATTTGCAGCAGGGATAGGAGGGATGTAGCTAAGCCTCCGCAGGAAGGAGAGAGTCTGAGGTCAGATCCCAGTGTCTGTCCCAGTGCCGGGCAGAAGAGTCACCGGGCCAGTCGCCACACTCGTGGGGCTCCGGGCAGAGACGTGGGCATAAACCCCCAAGGGTCAGTGGCGGCTGCTGCACATCACAGATCCAGAGGGCATTCGAGGGTGGTGGCCTGGCAGGCAGGGCCAGAGGGCCCCAGGTTAGCATCAGGCAGGCACTGGACCAAGCAGGAAATGTTCTTTTTTCTTTTTCCTTTTTTTTTTTTTTTTTTAAAGATTTTGTTTATTTATTTGACAGAGATCACAAGCAGGCAGAGATGCAGGCAGAGAGAGAGAGAGAAGCAGGCTCCCCACTGAGCAGAGAGTCGGATTCAGGGCTCGATCCCAGGATCCTGAGATCATGACTTAAGCCGAAGGCAGAGGCTTGACCCACTGAGCCCCGCAGGTGCTCCAAGGCAGGAAATGTTCTTAAAGGGGCTCACACTCTTCCCCAAGCACCAGGACCCAAACTGGGGATTCCTCCGGGAGCACCCCAGAACAGTGGGGGCATGAATTCACCGACTCCAGCTGACAAGGACTATCTGAGCCAAACGCTTGAATTTACGTCCCAAAAACTTTTTTTAAACTGGAGAAATTAGAGATAAAAGTATTAGGAGAAACCGTTAGACGTACAGCCTCCTAAACCAAAATCAGCATTTGCTCATCCACAACTCGGGATTTACTGAAAACCTCCAAGAAGATGGAGTCTGTCGTCCTGAACCACAGACTCTTCGCCGTCCCTTTCGGAGTCTAACCCAGGCCGCGTGTCCCCCCCAGGACAGGAGCTGCAGGGTCCCCCGGGCAGGAGTCGGGTCTGGCACACAGCAGCGCTGGGCTCTGAGTGACGGGCATTTTCCAGGAGCAGATGGGGGCTGACTCGTCACAGACCCACACGCTCTTTAATTCCAGTTTGGAAGCGCGCACCCGTCCTTCCTGGGAACAACCTCTCCTTTGGGAACTTTCTCAGCAGGAACGACAGGATGTGAGGGCTACAATTACGCCGTGTAGACAAACACGGTGATGGGCGAGCTCCTCCTCACTTTGCTCCAGAAAGTGGTTATTTTACTGTCTAACTTCTAATCTTATGTAAAAAAGCAAAAACAAAAACATCCCCCATAATCCCACTACCCGCCCGAAAATAACCACATTGACATTTATGTCCACATATTCCAGACCATTCTGGAACAATCCCAGTTTACAGAACAAGAGGGAATCTTACTGTGAACACAACTTTGTGACCCTCCGTTAGCAGTCGTCAGACACTAGCACACTCTGGGCCGAGCGGCCACCGTTTCCACTGGAAGGTGAGAAGCCTCTGTGGGAAGCCAGGCCAGCGCCAGGGGGTAGCCCCTTCCCCACAACAGAAACCAGGTGAGAGAAGGCAGAGACCGCCTGGGGGTGGGGGTCTTGGAGTGGCCCTGGGGAGAGGCTCGGCACCCCAGCCCCGTCACAGTGGCCGCTGGGGAAGGTGCGGGTCAGATCAGGAAGTTTGGGGCAGCTCCTCTTCGGGCCGGGAGCTGTGCCCACACGTTGTAGGCATTTTGTGGGAAAAGGGAAGCAACGCCATCCTTGAAATAATCACACTTGTTGACAAAAGGAAATGAATATAGAGTACTTTGGGGAATATTCTTGCAAATGAGCGGCCCAGCATTGTTTTTACTTATTTTGTTCACGTAACTAGAATATGCTTCTTTCACTGGAGAAAGTGGTGATGTCCTCCGTGATGGGACCTTCCCTAGCCCTGTCTGGGAAGCAGGAGGCAACTCTCCGGGTGGGTCATCAGGTGCTCTCCGCACGTGTGCCGTGCTGTCTGGGGCGGCAGCTGCCTCTGAGCCCCGATGTGACGGCCCAACATCCTGGGGCCTGAGGTTAAGCCAACCGACCATGAGCGGCCACTGAAGGGAGAGCACGATCACAGCCACAGAAGTTACATGTGAATAAGGTTCACGCTCAACGTCAGGAAGGTATTTTCCTAGTAAGACAGAAACTTTGCCCCAAATCGCTTTTCTGGAGAATGGACAAGGCCAGGAGGAAAGGACTGGGGCTCCCCAGTGCCAGACCTCATGAGCCCTTCCAAGAAGGTCTGCAGCCGAGCCTCCCCAGCACCCTTTCCCACAGCCGAAGGAAAGCAAAGGACAAACTCGGGCCTTTCCCTAAGTTACCCGCGGCGGACTTACTCGTGGGGAACGGCCTCACGCGAGTGCCGGGGACACCTGAGCAGCACGGCCCCCCCCACAGGGGCCCCGGGACGGCCTTCCGCTGCGAAGGGAGGGAGTCTCTCCGACACGTTCTGTCTGCACGTCTGAGTGCAAAGATGGTGCTGGACAGCAGCTGAGCTGGGGCTGCCCCTGCCCCCAAGGCCCGGACAGGCCGCCATGCCCTCTGGCTCTATTGAGTTCAGAGACCAGATGGAGGCTCTTCCTTCCCGCAGGGACTTTCCCAAATGCAGCAGCGGATCGGAGAGGAAACGCTGAGGCCCGCAGGCACGAGCTGGAGAGAGGGAAGACTCCGGCACTCCTCGGAGGTGATGACCGAGCGCTGCCCACACTGGGGGCCGTGGGCAGGGCCGGCCTGGCCCCCAGTGCGCCCGCTTCCTTCGTGCTGGCAGCTGCCGTCGGAGCCTCGGCCTTCCTCCCCGCTCAAAGCCGGCAGAGCCTGGGGACGGGTCTTCCGCTTCCGGCCTCCAACCACGGCTAGTGGAGCCGCATCTTCACGTGTCGTCTCCCTGCAGCTACCCTCGCGCACAGGCTTCTTCCCGCTCGCCTCCGAGTCCTCGTGAGACAGGTCTGGACGTTCTTCTGCTCTGTCCCTAACCCCCTCCTACCCGTTTCCTGTGTGTCGGGGGTGTCTGGAGCCTTCCCGTTCACCCCTTCTCCCTCCAGCGAACCCATCCAGCTGTTTACTCACCCAGTGACGTTCCATTCAAGTCCTTGGGTCCTTCCTTTCCGGGAATTCTACTTGGTTCTTTCGGAAACTGGGTTCATCATTCTTTATCATTCCTCATCCCAGTCATGTCTGCAACCTTGTCTTACTTATTACTTCAAAGTCACTAAATCTTGTCGGCAGACCTTCTGCAAACCCTTCCGGTCTGATTCTGTTGTTTTTCTTGGCAAATACACCAACACTTCACCTCCTTGGGTTCTTCTGTGCTTTCTCCTCAGAGATCACAGAGGAAGATTCTTCGAGGCCTGGACTGAAGGGTACGTCTGGACTTGCTTTGACTGGCATTTCGTCACCTCTGAGGACGTTACAACTATCCAGGACTACGGCAATGCCCGTGCATGGACTGAGGCTTCTGGATTCAGGCGTGCACACTCACAAGAGAGCTAATATTTTATTTCAAATACTTGGCAGCAAATGGAGGCAGCACTTTATCTTGCTAACTTCTTTTATAGGGTGAGTTTCTTCGCCTTTTTGCCCAGACACTATAGTAGAGCTCTGGGGCTACTCGCCCACAAGGTCTACCAGTGTGAATGCAGTTTTTGTCTCAATACTAAATGGTGAAATGCACCCATATTTTTTAAGTTCCTGGAATTATTTTGTGTTAGTGTCTTTCTTTGCTGTCACTTTTAACTTTCTGTTTAGAGCATCCTCTCCTTGTCAGAGAAGCACTCAATACATTTTCACTGAGGGGCACGTGGTGGCTCAGTCAGTTAACATCCGACTCTTGGTTTCAGCTGAGGTCGTGATCTTGGGGTGCTGGAATCACATCAGGCTCCTGCTCAGTAGGGAACCTGCTCCAGATTCTCTCCCTCGGCCCCTCCCTGCCTCACGTGCACGTATGCCTGCGCGCTCTCTCTCTCAAATGAATAAATCTTTAATACACAAATAAAAAAACATTCACTGAGCTAATAAATAAATAAACAAAAACAGCCAAGCTCATTAAAACTGTCCATAAGGAGAGAATGAATTTTCCAAGTCAGACCATTACCTCAGGGCACTGACTACAGGTAACTGGCGACAGCATTTTGGAGGCTCCCACCTGATTCTGGCTGTTTCTCAGACGGCTGATCTTCTGAACAGACAGTGTGACCACATCATTACCTGATTTAGCTCCAAGCTTCCTCTTCCTGCTCCAGAAGCACATTTCCTAGTATCACCAAATCCAGGAACCACAGTTTCCATTTCTAAACTTGTCTAAAATGTTTTGAAGATCAGGACCCCCACTCTCAGCCCTGCCTAAAACAGAGGTTCCCAAGCAGACTCTCTTCCTAGAGGTCTGGGCTCAGCAGGTCTGGGGAGGGCCGAGCTTCCCTGAGACCACAGTGACTTTCCAGGTATAGGACCTCCAGGCATCAATGCCAACTGCGCAAACACAGAAAGGGTTCACCCGGCCTCAGGACCGTGGACATAACCCAGAAGGTGACAGTGACATCGTGAGCCCTGGCCTCACCTCCAACACCAGCCCCAAAGCCAGGCGCAACTCCTGACAGACGACTCAGGAGTTCTGTTTTCCTACAACGAATGATTCCAGAGACTCTGGAGCATGCCCGGCCCACACGCTGTGGCCACTTGGCCTCAGGGGTGCCTCCCAGTGCTGGGGGCCCTGTGCAGATGGAGAATGGAAGGGGCAGGAAATCCCTAACAGGTCTGTAGAAACCAAGTCCGGTCACAACATGCGGCTTGTGCCCTTTCAGAGAGAACAGTAGGAAGGATACACTTGTTCTGCGAAAGCTGCTCTCAAACCAGAAACAGCTGTGTGCGTGGGTCCACACCACCCACACTTGTAAACACGGGCTTCCTGGAGGACCCTGCTCCACTCCACCAGCCACTTGGTGACAAGTGACTTGCTCAGGACCCCCACTAGCTGTGCTGGCTGCAAGCCACGAGGCCCGCCCCTGCTAACATTCGCGCTTCTGGGTTCTCTCTCCCCACCCTCCATGGAAACTGCTGTGACTTTTAGGGAGCCCTCCTGTCCCCGGGGTGTGGTCCAGGGGTGGCATCACGGGGAGCCTGTCAGAGATGTCTGAGCAGACAGCTGTCTCGACAAGCCCTCCGGTGGTGAGTGGTCCTTAACAGCTGACCCTCCGGGGCACGGATATGTTCATTGTACAGCAAACTCTCCAAGGACCCGAGGACCTACTAGACGCTGCTCCTTCCAACCAACAATCTCTGGCGCTCTCAGCGAGTGCTGTCCAGGCCCCCCTTCCTCAGTGGGCATCACTTCCATGCCCATCTCAGATTTGTCTCTCTGGGAAAGTTTAAAGGAAGGTGGTTTAAAAAAAAAAAAAAGCTGCCCAATGTTCACCTGTCAAAATGCCTGACTGCTGCTATGTCCGGTGCACACCTTGACCTTCAGCCCATCTCTGACCAGAGGTGCCCAAACACGCCCCTCCAGGGGGTGACCGCTCCCCTGCAGCTGCAGGCTGCTCAGCCCGGGCCAGCACGAGCATTTGGGGACTGCCACCAAGACGGCAGCCCAGCGGCCCTGGCAGACAGGAGCTCACAGAACATTCCAGTGCCTCACGCACACTGGGCAGTGTGGACAGTGGCCAATGGCACCTGTGTTCCAGGCATCTGCCACACAGAGGAAGCAGGCGGAGGAAAGCAAACAGCAGACATTACCAGAGCGACTTCTCCACAATCTTGGTCCTGAAAACCTCCTCCCGGTCCAGGTTCACCGTGCAGTAGCAATCCCGCATCTTGTTTGGCCCCGGGTAAGTGGGAAGATTTTTGGCTTCACCTAAAAAGCAAATGTAAATATACCATCGATTTAGCGTACAGTTACCGTGTTCCCTTGCCAATCACAGACACTTTTCCAAGTAATGCACTTATTTCACAGCAATGCACCTGCTGTCCCTTTTATACACTCATTAGCTCTTTATGTGTCTTTCTTGCTGCCACAATCAGAATATCAGAGAGCATACTACGTATGGTGTTAGAATGCAAGGTAACATCCACATATCCTCCAAAACAAACTGATCAAAGTAGGAATCCATTAGCCTATGAATCAGGACTTTATTCATACTAGTCCCCTTAATTTTTTTTAATGTGTAAATTATAGTAAGATACATATAACTTAAAATGTATCATCTTAACCACTTCCAGTGCAGAGCTCAGTAAAGTATATTTATACTATTGGGCAACCAATCTCTAACTTTTTCATATTGCAGAACTGAAACTCTGCACCCACGCAACACAACCCCGTCCCCTCCCCCAGTACCCACCCTTCCACTTTGTGTCTGAAGCCGGCTACCCGAGGTAACTCACAGAAGTGATCAGTATTTGTCCTTCTGGGACTGCCTTCTTTCACCCAGCAAAATGCCCTCAAGGTTCATGAGTGTTGTAGCAAGTTCCTTCCTCATCAAGGCTAAATATTTCATTGTACGGATGGACCACATTCTGCTGATCCATTCAAATCCTGGCTCGCTTTGTTACTCTGAATTTGATTCGTCAGTACCAGGCCAAAGCTGGGGCAATAATTAAGGAGAAGGACCCTTTTAAAGAAAAAAAAAAAAAAGCATGGACTCCAGCTGTTTATCTTTTAAAAGATTTTATTTCTTTATTTGAGACAGAGAGAGTGAGTGAGCACACAAGCAGGGGTGGGGCAGGGGAAGGGGAGAAGCAGGTTCCCCACTGAGCAGGGAGCCCCACTCCGGGGCTCGATCCCGTGACCCTGAGATCGTGACCCGAGCCAAAGGCAGATGCTTCACCAACGGTGCCACCCGGCACCCCTCCAGCTGTTTAAAACACAGAGTGACTTGCCAGTTAGAGGTAAGTCCCACGGGGAGACCTGCTGTTGGTCCAGTGTCCCCCTCCCATGTCCCCTGCTCCACACGGAAGGAGAGAGCCTCGGGCAGCAGCAGGCCCTGCAGAAAACACCGTGGATCCCCGGCTCCTTGTGGGCCCCGGGGTCTGTCCACAATCGCCGACAGCACCACAGTCTGTGTCCTCTCCTGGAGACTCACAAGTGTGAACAGGGTCGACAGCGCTGTCCACGGGCAGCTTGTGACACGGACACCCAGGCAGAGACCTTGTCTCCTCTGCGGAGGAAAAGCCTCGGGCCACCCCTCGCGTCTCTGAGGCCTCCGCTACGGCCCGTCTCCTGGGGCGCCCGCAGGCCCCCGACCCCACCTCGGACGGCAGGGCAGCTCGAGCACCCAGGCACAGCACAAACACTGGCGGCTCCACAAGGGGCCAAACTGCCTCACTCTTGCCGAAACTGAAGAAAGCAACAGACACCGACCCCACACCAGAGCACCAGCTCCTCAGAACTCCGCACCAGAGGCCCCGGGTGCACCCTCGCCCGCACAACTCCCAACGGAACAGACATTCTGACTCTCTGGGGGGAACCAGCATGTTTAGAAGATGCCAGTTTGCAAACGGGCCCGCCTGAGCCTCCAGGGGGACTGAGATGAGCTCGGCTTGTTGGAAGCTTCTTGACTTTTCAGTTAATGTCTCTACAGACGCCCACACAGCGGGGTGGGATTTCCGGGCCAGTGCACCTTATTTCTGACGAGCGTGTTCCTCCAGGGTTCCAAAGAGCAGCAGTGGAGTCGGCGCACGTGGTCCTTTCCTGAACACAGCGGGACAGGAGACCTGATTTTCTGGGCCTCAGTTTCCCCCACGGGAGGAGCACGAGAACACACGAGCTCTCCACAGCTCCTCCAGCTCCAAGAAGCTTTTACTTCAAAAAACTGCAGAGATTTGGGACGCCTGAGTGGCTCAGTTGGTTAAGCAGCTGCCTTCGGCTCAGGTCATGATCCCAGCGTCCTGGGATCGAGTCCCACATCGGGCTCCTTGCTCAGCAGGGAGCCTGCTTCTCCCTCTGCCTCTGCCTGCTTCTCTGTCTGCCTGTGCTCGCTTTCTCCCTCTCTCTCTGATAAATAAATAAAATCTTTAAAAAAAAAAAAAAAGATTGCAGAGATTTTCCTTTTGGGAATCACCAATGGCTCTTGGCAGGTGAAGAAAGAGAAAAACAATGAATGTTCTCCGGTAGAGCCGCCGGGTTACCACACTCCAGAACACACCACGTGCGCATGAGCCAGGCCCACGGAGACACGGCCGAGCTGGTGAGAGGCACGTGAATCTAAGCCAAACCCGGCGCATGGGAAAGGTCCTGTGCACATGCACGCAGGGGTGCGACCACATCCCACAGGGGCCAAAGAGTACGTGGTCCACGGGCCTCTCCAGAGCGAGGGTCAAGGGCAGCAGAGCCGGGCCCCCTCCACTGCACTGCCCGACGAGGCCATCCCCTCACACACACCAGGCCCCAAACAGATGCTTTCTGTCTTCTGGTTCTGGTCTGGAGATCACCTGTGCAGCACTCACAAACCTTGAAACTTAAAACCAGCCTGACGTTGAGAACTTCCCGGCTGACATCTTGATGGTGAGAATCAAGACTCACCATGCTTCCCCTTAGAGTTTGTTTTGGTGGTGTTGTTGTTCTTGTTATTTTACAGCAAATGAGATATTTAGCTGCAAGTTCCTGTGTTTCATAAAAGGAGAAAAGAAACTTATTCGAAAGTCTCATGGGAGATGATCGCTGGGGGAAAATAGGGAACTGAGATTTTCTTCCTGTTTATTCTCCAAAGAACCTCAGAACCAAGCAACAGTCGCTGACATTCCACCAGGTGGGTCCCCTGAAGAGAGAAGGGAAAGATGTGCCTGAACCAGAGACACCCGGGGCGCCTGGGTGGCTCAGTCGGTTAACCGGCTGCCTTGGACTCAGGTCACAATCTCAGGGCCCTGGAATCGAGCCCCGCATTGGGCTCTCTGCTCAGCGGGGAGCCTGCTTCCTCCCCTCTCTCTCTCTCTGCCTCTCTGCTACTTATGATCTCTGTCAAATAAATAAATAAAATCTTTTTAAAAAGAGAAAGAGAGACACCTGACACCGCGGAAATGCCGGTGTGAGCACAGACGGAGCCACATTCCGCCGTCTTGGGGCCCCAGGCGGGGGGCTGTGAGGACAGTGCCACAGAGAGCAGCGGGCCGACCGGAACCGACGCGGACGAGCTGCTCAGACCGGGAAGGCAGGGAGAGCGGGCAGCACCCGCAGCCACGTCCTGGCGAGATCCTCACTGTTGGGGACCTCTTTGGGCGGAACAGGCTGACAATGAGGCGTTTCCCCGAGTCTGCTTGGAGCCCCGCCGCAGAATGGGGGTGGGCGTCTCAGCTCGCCTGTGTCCCACCCGACCACCTGCAGAACAGATGACCACTCCTTCCACGCTGACTGCTTAGCCCAATGGCTAGAGGCCATCTCCCTGCCTGGCTGCATGTAATGGGGCCTTTCTGCCCCTGACGAGAAACACGTCCCTCTTCCCAGCACGTGGAGACGTTCTCGTAGGAAAGCAAAGCTGTCCCGGTATACAGCAGGTGCTGATCTATCTGCTGAATGAATGGATGAATAAGCAACCACCACATCAAAGAAAAATAAACCTTGGTTTCATTCTAAGAACCCACCCAGGGTCATTTTCCACCAGTCTTTCTCCCACTGCCTGTGTCTGGAACGGACACTATGCGCCAACCAGATCCGATGGAGGAACCTGCTTCCACCTCCAAACAGTCAACCTATTAACACAAGCAGAAGGCAGCCGTGGACAGCAATAAAGACCCTGAACGAGCAGACTCTGGCTCCTATATCCAGGAAGCAGGCCCTGGGTAAGGGGGACAGAGGTTGTGATCTGAAAGTGTCATCGTTTCCGGGCCACCACACTTTCTCGTGCCAGGAAAACCCAACCCTCGTGCCCGGGACCTCGTGCTCCACCGGAGGGAAGGAAGACCCTGTGTGGACGTCCACACCTCGCTGCCAGGCCAAGGGATGGGGGGCCAACCTGATAAAGAAGCCTCTGTCCCGTCCGGAGGGCCTCAAGGGGGCCAAGGAACAAGGCCGTCCATACCCGGAAGGGGGTGCTGGAGGTCACAGAGACCAGCACCTGACGAGTGACGCCGGGGACCGCACTTAGCTGTGTCACCCCCGAGGGGCTGGAGGTGGTTGGCTGCCCTCCGGCACCCAGCAGAGGCGGCCATGCCCTCCGCATCCCCAGGAAGAGCAGGATGGAGGAAGGAGGGAAAGCCTCGCAGGGAAGCGTGCGGACGGCCGGCTCTCCGGACACAGCCGCTTCCTTCTGGCTCTGAGCCTCGGGAGCTCCCCTCCACGCACTCAGACCGACCACACCCACACGGCACCGGCGGGCCCTCCCCAGCCCGGTGCCTCTGCTCTGGAAGGGGAACACAGTGGGAGAACGCAGGCAGGCCTTCGGTCACTCTGGCTCAGAATACCTCCATGGGCCCACAGGTTCTGGTGGCCAGGTGGCTTACTGGACAACAGAAGAGTCTATGTCCCTCAGAAGATCGACTCCATGACTGAATATTCTATCTCCCTGAATGTACATTTTTGTGTACATTTTTTAATACCTTGCTAGTTTACCACTTCATAGTAAGGAGAATAAAACTCCACAAAAACAGATGAAACTGGGTTTCTAAATGGAGTTCCGAGCAGCCGCCCCTACGGCACTGATTCGGCCGGAGAACTCCACCCTGAGCTGCTCGGACGCCCCAGCACACCTGCTCCCTCTGCCTCCGGGGATCTCGACCTGGGAAGGGCTGCTCCGTACACAGGCCGGTTTGATTTCTGCCCAGAGGTCGTCGGGGCAGGTCAGAGACAAGCATAAAATAAAGCTGTTCTCAAGGCACCTGGTGGCTCAGTCGGTTAAGCGCCTGACTCTTGATTTCGGCTCAGGTCATGAATGCAGGGTCAAGGGATCCAGCCCCGGGTTGAGCTCGGTGCTCGGCAGGAAGCCCGCCGGAGGATTCTCTCTCTCCGCTGCTTCTTGCACGCCCCCCCCCCAAATAAAATCTTAAGAAAGATAAGGCTGTTCACATGGAAATTAGAAGTTCAAAATAAATGAAAGGAAAGAAAATTGTATCTATCCAGCCCCAACACGTGCGACTCTGGGATCCATTGAACTCGGAGCTCCCCGGGAGCTAAGGCAGGAATGGAAAGATGGCAGCGGGTGCGCTTCTCGGAATTTACTTGCCGGGGAGGGGGACACTGTTCTGGAGCAGCCCTCTGCTCGCCTCACACAGGAGACAGGAAGAGAGGGGTTGGGCACACGTCCGTGTTCGCTCTGTAAGAGGCGGCGATGCCCCGTGCGGTGACCACGAGCAGCAGGGCACAAATTGTGGACCCTGGGAAGAGTCTCTGCACAGGGGGCTCCACCTTCTGTGCCCCCCGCCCAGTTCCAGGCTAGAGCCCTGCCTACTGTGGACTCGGACCAGCATCGCCACCCTAACCCCCTCTCATGGCTCCCGGAGATACCGGATGGCCCATGTCCATGGAAGAAGCCTGGTAAGATGCCCAAGGATGACAGCAGAGCCAGCCCCCCATCCTGGGACTGGGACGCCGCTGAGATCCTCAGCCAGGCCTCCGCCCTCAGACCCACAGCCTCCAGCCACACGGCCTGCTCGCTTGTCTCCTCCCTGTGCATCCCACGACACGACTGGGTCTTTCTTTCTTTGCCTCCAGCATCGGAAACAGCACACTAGCCTGGCAAGTAGCGAGCACCCGATAAATGTTCGCTCAACTCAGCAGACCAGTACATACGACAATCAAATGGCCAGCCGGGTAGGGGTTTCGGAGTGCTGATTATGCATTTCAGCTTTCAAAGACCCACCAAAACCCAAAGAGAGACTCCACCTTCCTCCCCCTGAGATGTGAGCCCAGAGAGCCCCACCCCACCCCCGGGGTCTGGGCTCTCCAGCAGTGACTGGGCAAAGACAGAGCCTCGTGGAGTCCACTTGGTCCCTTGGAATAAGAACTTGCTCTGAGCCAAGAAGTCAGAGCCCTGAGGCCACTGCTGGAGGGAGAGCACGAAGGTGCATGGCGGGGCAGGGAGCTGTCAGAGCATAAATGACCTCCCAGCACCTTTGTGGACCTATAACCCATGAGGCACGTATCAGGGACCTGCAGCCCAGCCCACCAGCCAGCAGAATGCGACAGCCCCATGTAGGCCTCCGTGTACATAAGATTCATGCAGCCAAATCCAGCCCATCCTGCAGGCCCCAAATGCCCAGCCCCAAAGCTGTGAGCACAAGTTGTCTCCAAGCCTTAGCGGTGAGGACAACTACACCAGGACACACACATGTCCTCAGGTTCGGGAGCTCATACATCAGTGGGTAAAGCATCTTCTTCCTCCCGTCCAGGTACACTGGTGATAATCTGAATCACGGGATTAGTCCGGTGACAGAGTGTCTGACACCTTGCAGCCATCACACTGCCAACACTGTCACAGGCCTGAGGGCCTAGGAGGCCGTGTGCGGTGGGCACTGTGCGACAGCTACAGGAGCTACTCGGCTGTACCCACCAGGTCCGTTCCGATTCGGATTCCACAGACTGGAGAGGAGTAAACAAATGGGGTAGACAAGCTCCCAGGGCGGGCCAGATGAAGGGACAGCCGGGTCTGCAGGGACCTGTGCAGGTGGCCCGCCCGAGCTACCAGGTTGTGACCAATCCCTTCCTGAGCGGTCAGTGCAGCGGGAAAGGAGAGCAGAGAGGGTCCACCGTGACGCACTGTGCCAGCTGGTTGGACGTCCGGGTGCACCATCATTTCGAACCTTCCTGACCAGACCAGCAGACTCGAACAAAGACAGTTAATGCCCCCGAGTGAGCGTTCAGGGCTCCCTGGGTTGCTGCCGGGGCCACATCGGAGAAGGACTGTACTCTCACTCGGTCTGTACCCTGATCCCGGGCAGGGGCACCCTTGCTGGTCCTGCAGCTACACTGCATTTACCCACTAGAGTAAGGCGCCCCTGCCCTGACCTTTATGTCCGTTGTGTCAGGAAGCCTCAGACCCTGAGCCTGGGAGGGGAAGACGCTTTCCCATCCTCAGCCGACACGGTCATAAAAATACACAGATCTGGGCGCCTGGGTGGCTCAGTTGCTGGAGCAACTGCCTTCAGCTCGGACCATGAACCCAGAGTCCCGGGATCAAGTCCCTCACCAGGCTCCCTGCTGCGTGGGGTCTGCTTCTCCCTCTGACCTTACCCTCTCATGCTTGCTGTCTCTCATTCTCTCTAACAGATACATCAAATCTTTAAAACACACAGTCTACAGCCCCTCCGGTGCTGGGACCTCAGGCTGTGGCCCCGCTGAGGCCGGGAGAACGTCCTCTACGGGCGCGACCCTCCAGTCTCAGCCCAGGGCACTCGGTCGAAGGGGCACTGAGACACGGCCTTCCCCCCCCACAGCTCTAACTTTTGAGTTAGTGGATGCCATTTAAAAACAAACGGGTTTGGGCGCCTGGGTGGCTCCGTGGGTTAAGCCGCTGCCTTCGGCTCAGGTCATGATCTCAGGGTCCTGGGATCGAGTCCCGCATCGGGCTCTCTGCTCAGCGGGGAGCCTGCTTCCTCCTCTCTCTCTCTCTGCCTGCCTCTCAGTGTACTTGTGATTTCTCTCTGTCAAATAAATAAATAAAATCTCTTTAAATAAATAAATAAATAAATAAAAACGGGTTTCACGTTTCTTTCAAATCCTTTGGAGAACTCTGACGATGCAGCCATGCGGGCTCCTTCCCCTTGTTGAAAGGGTCTGAGGGGGGCAGCCCCGCTCAGGGGGCACCTGCCTGGCCTTGTGCGTCTGGGACCCTCCAGCCCCTGGCATGGGTCTGCCCTTCCGGACCCCTCATGCGGTCCACCAGGGCCCCCCTCTAAGGACACCAGTCCGTCATCAAGGGGCACCTGCCCTGGAGTTGTCCATCAGTCCCACAGCATGAGCGGCATCTGGGGTCCCCTTGAATAATGGGAGTTTCTGGCTGGAAGCTCCTGTGGCAGGTCAGTAAGGAAACCACAGGGTCCCCACCCTCCGCAGAGTCTTCTGTGCTCCGAGGCTCTGTTGCGGCTAGTTGCGTGAGGACCGGACAGGCGGCCCTGAAGGGACAAGGCCGAGGAGGCAGCTGAGGAGGGTGAAGAACTAACGGGAACACGGAAGGCAGAAGTACCGGAGACGTTTTTAAATGCAGGAAAGTAAAGCGAGGTACCATGGAAGCTTCTGGAAGAATGAGGCCCGGGACACTGGTGAAGACAAGGATCCACGCTGTCCCCCTGCTGGGCCTGGGCCCTCCTAGAACATCATCCCCCGCATCCGCCCGGCGAACAGTACCGACAGCGAGGGGCGGCACGAAGGAGACGCCACAGGAAACCTCAGCCTGGGGACGGTCTTCAGCCTGCGGAAGAGCGCACGGGGGACCCAGGAAGAAGCAGGAAGGGGGCAAAACACCTGGGAGACGTCAGGAGGATCACCCGGGGCGGCACCTGAGGGAACGCCCGGGAGAGCCCCTGAGGGAACGCCCGCGGCAGCCCCTGAGGGAACGCCCGCGGCAGCCCCTGAGGGAACGACCGGGAGAGCCCCTGAGGGAACGCCCGCGGCAGCACCTGAGGGAACGCCCGGGAGAGCCCCTGAGGGAACGCCCGGGAGAGCCCCTGAGGGAACGCCCGGGAGAGCCCCTGAGGGAACGACCGGGAGAGCCCCTGAGGGAACGCCCGCGGCAGCCCCTGAGGGAACGCCCGCGGCAGCCCCTGAGGGAACGCCCGGGAGAGCTCCTGAGGGAACGCCCGGGAGAGCCCCTGAGGGAACGCCCGCGGCGGCACCTGAGGGAACGCCCGGGTGAACATCTGGCGAATGCCCGGCACCGGACACCGGGCCACAGGGCCATGCCCCAGGCCTGCCCCTTCCTCCGCGGAGGCGTTTCCACACGTCCTCGCTTGTCCGCGCACGTCTGAGTCCGTGTGTCCGTGCGCGTCCGTGTGGGCTGCGGGGTCTGCTTCTCCCTCCAAGAGCTTTCCCGCGACAGACCCGAAAACGCACCCGTCTCAGGTGTACGATCCGGGGTCCGGCGCCGTCACCAGGTTGTGCCGCTGTCCCCACAGTCGGCGCCGGGGCGTCTTCCCGCCCCGAGACAAGCGCGACCCACTTTCCACCCCCGCGCTCGGCTCTTCGGACACGGACACGCACCGAAGAACAGAATCGTGTGGCGCGCGGTCGTCTGGCGCAGCGAACGCCCAGGCTTCGGCCGCCCCGCGCGCTCCCTCTCAGGCTCCCAGGACTCGCCGACCCGAGGCTCGCGGCCTGCTTCTCCCGCCTGCGGCCCACGCGCGCTCGGACCCGTGGCTCCCGCCGTGCCTCCTGCACGGGTCTGTGCGCATGCGCGCGCGGCGTGGAGCCGCCGGGGGCCGAGGACTGGGGCCGGAACTGTAGCCGCCCCGCCCCGCGGCCCCGCCCACGCCACGCCCACGCCCCGCCCCGCGGCCCCGCCCACGCCCCACTGCCTGGCTGCTGTGGTCTTCTCGGTTAAACAGGTGCCTGGAATCGAGGAAACGCCCGTTTTCCCCATTTTTGTTTGACGACGGCTGGGTGGGGGCCCCGGGGTCACGGGGGCGACCGGTCTGGAACACAGTAAGTGACGCGGGCGCAGATTTTGCCCCTCGCCCGGGGCCGGGGGTGCGCCGCTTCGGGGTCCGCGCCCGCGTCCGGCCCGCGCCCCGGGTTTGCGCTGCCCGCGTCGGGGCGCCGGCTGCGGGGACACCCGGGCCAGGCCGCTCGCCCGAGGGCCGCCGGGGCCACGCGGCACCACGCGCACCGGGAGAGCCCGCGTCCTCCCGGGCCGGCGTCAGGCCCCGGGGGCTCAGAGTCCACGCTCACGGCCTCGGCGGCAGAGCGGCCGGCGGAGCCGCGCGGTGGGCACCGGCCTCCGTCTGCACGCGGCGCCTGGGCGCTCGGGCCGTGGTCGCGGGGTCCTGGGATGGAGCCCCGCGCCGGGCCCTCTGCCCCGCTGACCGCCCCGCCCCGCCGTCTCCGTCTGTCAAATAATGAAATCTTTTTTCAGAAAAGCTCTCTGTTGGTAGATACGCTGTTTCCTACTGTTGCTGAGACACGGTGGGAGTACGGGGGCTCCGTGGGACCCGCGGGGACCCGAGGCTGACACGACCGTCGTCCCACAGCGCCAGGCCCAGCCAGACCCAGAAACACTCACTGGCAACCTTCGTTTCCTGCTCTTGAGCAAACACCATCCGTGGAAGAAAGAGCATCACCGATGCTTCTCGGTGATCAGCTGAAGACCCGCCGTTGACTCCCCGCTAGGAAAGATGCGTTTTGTAGGATCACCTGGGAAATGTCAACATTCCCTGTTCTGTTCCTATCAACGTCTAAGCCACTGTTCGGTAAGTCGGTTCTAGACACACCAACCCTGCAAGACGTCGCTTCTGTCGTGATCACGCAGCTGTGTGCTGTGACCAGACACTGCGACCCCTTCCATGCTGCCCTTCACCCGGCCCCTTCCCATCTGGCCCCGAGTACCTCCTCCAGCCTCTGCTCTGGGCTTCAAGGAGGACACGTCTGCCTGTCCAGGGGTCCTCGTCGTTTGACAGAATACAAATTCGGGCGCTCAGGTCAGCTTGCCCTGTTTAAGGTACTGCTCTATTTCCAAATTAAATGGCCCAAATTTCCATTCCAACCTGCAACCTCTTCCACAGGCAGCAGTTCCTTGATACACAAAATAAGACCCCTCTTGGCCAAAGACGGCCCCTCCCAGCCTACCCTGGAAAGAGAGTCTTCTACAACATGTAGGCCTATTTTTTTTAAAGATTTTATTTATTTATTTGACAGAGAGAAATCACAAATAGGCAGAGAGGCAGGCAGAGGGAGAGAGAAAGGGGAAGCAGGCTCCCCGTTGAACAGAGAGCCCAATGTGGGACTCGATCCCAGAACCCTGAGATCATGATCTGAGCCAAAGGCAGCGGCTTAACCCACTGAGCCACCCAGGCGCCCCATCTAGACCTATTTTTCCGAAGTGACCAACATAGGATTTCAGGCTGCTGTTTTCTGCCCCGAACACTTTGGTACTCTCTCTGCCTTTCTTCCTTTTCCCCACACCAGTCTCTGAAAGAGTCCTGGCTTAAACTCAAGAAAGAAAATTTCTTAGATATTAACAAAAGATTAGAAAAACCATTTTCTTCCTTGTAAAATCAGACCCTGCCATTCATACCTCCAGTGCAAAACACAAAGTTCTGGAAAGAGGTTTGTTTTGTTTTTTTTTTTTTAAAGATTTTATTTGTTTATTTGACAGAGAGTGAGTGCACAAGCAGGGGGAGCAGCAGAGGGAAAGGGAGAAGCAGGCCTCCTGCAGAGCAGGGAGCCTAATGCAGGACTTGATCCCAGGACCCTCGGATCCTGAGCTGAACTAAAGGCCGATGCTCAACGACTGAGCCACCGAGGGGCCATTCTGGAAAGACTTTTAAATGAAGGTGTTCTTTTGTTCACTCACATTTCGCTGAAGGGAAATGGCCTGGGTCTGGCCAGACACACGGTGGAAATTCCAGGTCCACGGCGAACGTGAGACATCCTATGTTATTCTGGGGTATTCTGACGAAAGCTTGGCCTTCTTCTAGGTAACTTATTATCTCTTCGGTCGGCTAAGTACACCCCAGGCTGTTTCTCAAGCAGTGTGCATTTCGTGGTCAGGGTGGTCTTTGACGCTGACAGTCTCCGCAAGAGTGAAGGCAATTATGGCAGCTTAGCATGGCCTGACTTCACACCCAGGTAACATCCATGTCAGTGCGTGTAATGGCAACAGTGCTGTGTCACGCCTATGAGATTGCGTGTGTGGGAAACACCTGTTTCTGCACCTTGGTAAGGAAAGCAGCATTACTGAAACCCCAGCAGGGCTAACCTCCATGTGCACAGGGCATAGGGGCTGGTCCCCCCAACAAACCCATAAAATCCCTTCTTTTCCTTGCTCAGGAGCCAGAAGTGAGGGCTCAGAGAAGACAGATGGTGGCAACAGAAGGCAGCTGCTGGTAAGAGGAACTGGTCACCAGGAATGCCAACACCCCAGCAGGGGTGAGGTGGGGGCACTCTGGGTTGGAAGAACCCCTGAGCAAGGTGCCATGACCACCAAGCTGACTGACCCCTTCCCTCCAGCTGTGACATAGAGAGAAACCAGGTGATGCATCTCAAGGCCTTGAGAACAAAGACTGGTGGCAATGCAGACTGTGGAGACAGTTAGCAACAAAGCGGGAGAAGGTTCCAGCAAGTCACGTATCCGATGAGCATTCTGAGATCCAAAATATATAAAAAGCTCCTGGCTACCCAAAAACTAAAGACAAACAACCCACTTAAAAATGAGCAAAGAACCTGGAAGACATTTTTTCAAAGGTCCAAACTGTCCACATGGACACGAGAAGACGCTGGGCAGCATGTTTCATTACAGAAACGCAAGTCAAACCCACGGTGAGATACCGCTGCCATGAGATGACCAGAATCTCTGTCAAAGGAAAGTAACACATGTTGGTAAGGATGTGGAGAAAGTGGGGTGCTCATATGTGGCTGGGGAGCGTGCAGTGGAGCAGTTGTGTAGGAAATAGCTGGGATGTGTGCCTGCAACCCCTCCACGGGCCACACGCTCCCAAGAACCCAACATAGGAATGTACACAGCAGCCAGCCAGTGGAGACAACACGGTCACACACCTACATAAGGGTGCAGGGCAGGAGGGCGGGGTGTCCCCGCTGCCCTGGGGGGGTTACCTGAAGGTCACCTGGGGTCCCTCCAGGCGGTCACAGATGGTGAAACCAGAAGTGGTGGTAAGTGCTGTAAGTGCCATTGAAGTGCACACTAAAAACGGCTACACATCCGGGACCTGTCCTCCACAAAGCCATTCCCATGCTGGACAAAAGAACACCCTTGCCCTAAGTGGGAACAACCCAGAGGGCAAAAGTCTTGGGCCTGCCAAGATGACCTCAGATGTGTCACCTGTGGAATGTTCTGGAAGACAGACTTCTTCATGACAAGCCTGTAAGGACAGAGGTGGCTGGAAGGTGCATAGGATGGGGAAGTGGGACTTATGCAGGGACTTAAAGAAAGATGTAATAAATTATTTCTAAAGGCCACAGGCTGTTGTGTTCACTGATTCGGGCACAGGAAAGGGCAGAGCTCCACCAGGCCTCCAGCCGCGAGAAAACAGAAACGGCTGCGGGGTCCCAGACGCACCCAGCTTTTGCGGACTGCTGTCCCGACACATCCCAGGCCACGGGGCCTGCCCACCCTGGGGCCAGAGCAAGGCTGCTTCGGGCCCAATGGGCTGCGGCACCCGAGACAACCCAGAGATCCCTGCCAAGCTCAAGTCGTTCAAACTCCCGAGTCCTCTCTAACACTGTTCTGGGTCTGAGCAGGCAGCAGACCCGCCAGCTTGCAAGCGGGCTGCCCTGGGAGCCCTGCAAGGAGCCAGACCAGACTGACATACACAGGATGCGTTCTGAACTTTGTTGAAATAGTGAATAAAAGAACTTTCAGGAGAGAGACTGACTCTGACTTCACCTCCCCATTCAGATCACCCAAGCCCCTCCCTGGTGTGGGACTTCCGAACAGCCCACCCCCAATCCTCAAAATCGGGATGAAGGGTGGATCGCACGGGTCACAAGGCCCCCCACAACCTGAGCAGCCTGGGGCACCACGTTCGGTGCACGACGCCATCTCCGAGTGGAATGGGGGCCCAGAGCTACGGGCGGCAAGCCGGCAGGTCGGTGGCCCTCAAACTTGCTGTTCTCGGAGCACTGAGCAGAGCACTGACTTCTTCCTTTCGGGGCTTGACACTCGGACCCTCTCCCCGTCCAGGGTCTAGTAGGGGTGCAAGAAACAAACAGCAAAGGCCACGTCTGAGGACCGGCTTCCAGTGGAAGGGCTGTGTTGCTCTGGGTCCTCAAGAAATCACCAGTCCAGCCCCGCGCAGGAGGCCAGAGTCAGAGCCCAGACTGCGGCCCCCAGGTCCTCCGCGCTCTCACTCGCCACAGCAAGGGCAAAGCCGTGTCCCCCCGTGACAAGCACACCCAGCACAGGGAGTGACCGATGGTTCTACCAACGTCACGGTTACACCTGGCAAAATGAGAGACAGTCCACCAGCTCAGGACTTAGGGTCCCCTGGGCTTCCTCGCGGGACAGGTGCCTGATGGCCTGGTGACTACTGGACTTGGGGTCTGAGTGCTCCAGAGCAGCTTTGGTCGGTCCAGGGGTGTCCTGGGAGAACCCAGCCTCCTCTTTTGTGGTGGTTCCTAACTGACCAAAGCACAGGGATCTAAAAGACCCGAAGGCACCACCATATGCACTGGGAACCCCAGAAGCACATTATGTATACTCCGGAGGCAGCTGTCTGCCAAAGGGGGCTGCAGGGACCCGAGCCCTGGAGACAGCTCCGGCCGAGAGGTGGGGCCACAACCTGGCCAACTGCCGGACGCAGCCAAACCTTACGAAGGGCCCACGGTGCCCACCCCACGCAGGGAGAGCTGCCACCAGCATCACAGCCCATGATCCCCGGGGCCCCAGCCGATGGCCTTGCGTCCAACGCCAATAGGGCGAGTGTGTGCCTATGCCAGTCATCAGCCACAAGACTCCACTGTCCCTGGGGAGAGCCACAAACCAAACATGAGTGCTGGGAGCTGGCTTTGAGTCTTAATGGCAACTTTAGAATAGGAAGAAACTGAAAGCATAAAAGTGGTTTTCCCTTCCTTTTTTATCACTGTGAGAGCCCGCCTGGGAGATGGACGTACCTCACACCACAAACACCGGCCAACCAGTAGCTCACACAGAAACACATCCCGGTCATGGCACCATCTCGCGCTTGAAGCCACTGCACGGACGAGCTCTGGGACGTCCAGGGACGCCATGCAGAGAGCTTTGCACCCTGCCCAAGGCGGACGGCCCCCCTGCAGGCCTTCCCAGCCCCCAGATGAACCAGAGGCCCTAATTCCCTGAATGGAAAAACAACCAGCCCCTCCTGGTGGAGGGGGTACGGGAACAGCCCCTCCCCCCAGGTGTTCCTGGCCCTGTCGCTAGTGGGCCACCAACCATCTGACACACCTGGGCCTCCTGCCTGAGTCCTGACACCCTGGGCAGCTGAGGCTGTGTGGAGCAGGCAGGAGACATGTTTACTTCCAACAGCAGCTGAGCGACGTCTGACTTGGGGCATGAGATCGAGCCCCATGTTGTGCTCTGCACTAGATGTAGGGCCTGCTTGAGATTCTCCCTCTCCCTCTGTCTCCCTCTTCCCCTCCCCCTTCACATGCATGCACTTTCCTTTAAAAAAAAAAAAAAAGTTGAAAAACCATGAATAAATCAGTATCTAGGTCTCCCAAGAAAACACAGCTGAACCTTGAACAACAGGTGGCTGTAGCGACAATACCCTGCACAGAACATCCACGTGCTGGTTTTGATTCCCCCAAAACTTAACTACTCTTCTCAAACTCTTTCAAAAAATAGAAAACAAGGAAAACCTTCAATTTCATTCTAGGAAGTCAGCATGACCCTGATGCCAAAACCAGATAAAAACTCCACAAAAAAGAAAACTACAGGCTAATATCCCTCATGAACATAGATGCAAAGTCCTCTACAAAGTATCAGCAGACCAAATCCAGCATTAAAAGAACCGTTCACCATGACCAAGTGGGATCTAGTCCAGGAATTCCACATTTGCAAATCAATCAACAAGATACATCACATCCGTAAGAGAAAAGATGGGGCACCCGGGGGGCTCAGTTGATGAAGCGCCTGCCTTGGGTTCAGGTCATGATCCCAGGGTCCTGGGATCGAGCCCCGCACTGGGCTCCTGCTCAGCCGGGAGCCTGCTTCCCCTCCCCCTGCTTATGCCCTCTTCTGCTATCTTTGTCTCTCTCTCTCTAATAAATAATCTTTTTTAAAAAAATAAAAGAAAGGATAAAAACCATCTGGTCACCTCAATAGATGCGGAAAAAGCATTTGACAAATACAGCATCCATTCATGATTTAAAAAAAAAAAAAAAAAAAAAAAAACCTTCAACAAACCAGGTCTAGAAGGAACACACCTCAGCATAATAAAGGCCATACACAAAAAACCCACAGCTAACACCATCCTCAGTGGGTAAAAACTGATAGCTTTTCTCCTAGGGTCAGGAACAAGACAGGGATGTCCACTCTCAACACTTTTATCCAACATAGGACTAGAAGTCCTAGACACAGCAAGAAAAAGAAATGAAAGGCATCCAAAGTGATAAGGAAAAAGTAAAGCTTTCAATATTTGCAGATTGAGAGACTCCACCAAAAATCTATTAGAACTAATAAATGATAATGAACATAATAAAAAAAAACCTAATAAATTCAGTAAAGTTGCAAGATACAAAATTAATATACAGAAATCTGCTTCATTCCTTTACAGTAATAATGGAGTGGCAAAGAGAGAAATGAAGACAACAATCCCATTTCCAACTGCTCCAAAATAATAAAATACCTATAAATAAACTTATTTAAGGAGGTGAATGACCTGTACTTCAAAAACTATGAAATATTCATAAAAGAAGTTGCAGATGACATGAAGAAATGGAAAGACATTTCATGCTCATGGATTAGAAGAATGAATATTGTTCAAAATATCCATTCTACCAAAAGCAATCTACAGCTTTAAAGCAATCACTATCAAAATGCCAACAGCATTTTTTAAGAACTAGAACACATAAAATTTGTATCCACAAAAGACCCCAAATAGCCAAAGCAATCTTGAGAGAGAAGAACAAAGCTGGAGGCATCACAATGTCAGATTTCAAGATACACTACAAAGCAGGAATAAAACAGTATGGGACTAGCACAGACCAGCAGAACAGAGCAGAGTAGTAAACCCACACTTACATTTTCAATGAATCTGTAACAAAGGAGGCAAATACATGGGAGAAGACAGTCACCTCAGTTCATGGTGTTGGGAAAACCTGGACAGCACTACGCAGAGGAATGAAACTGAACCATTTTCTTACATCACACACAAACAAACTCAAAATGGATTAAGGACCTAAAGGTGAGACCTGAAACCATACAATTCTTTAGAAGAAAACATGGGCAGCAATCTCATGGACATTGGCTTTAGTAACATATTTGTGCCTCCTTGGGCAAGGGAGACAAAAACAAAATTAAACTATTGGTGCAACACCAAAACACAGAGTTTCTACACAGCAAAAGACACCTCCGACAGAATCAAAAGCAACATACTGAATGGGAGCAGATACTTGTAAACAAACTGAAGAAGGATTAATATCCAAAGTACATTAAAAAAACTTATAAAACTGAACACCAAAGAAACAAATAATCCAATTAAATAATGGGCTGAGGACATGAACAGACATTTCTCTGAAGAAGACATCCAGATGGCCAACGGACACAGGAAAAGAGGCTCAACATTCCCCACATCAGGGAAATACAAATCAAAATCACAATAAGATATCCCACCTCACACCTGCCAATGTGGCTAGAATAAAAAATACAAGGAGCAACAGGTGTTGGTGAGGCTGTGAAGAAAGGGGAGACTCGCACATGGCTGGTGGGATGCAAGCTGGTGCGGCCGCTGTGGAAAAGTGTACGGAGGGTCCTGAAGAAGTTAAATATAGAATTACCATAAGATCCACTAATGCCACTACTGGTATTTATCCAAAGAAAATAAAAACAATAATTTGAAAAGATATATGCATCCCTATGTTTACTATGATATTGTATTACTTTTATCATCATTTTATAATTACATATTATAATCTTTATATTATTATATAATTATATTACATTACTTATTTTATCATCATATATACTACTCAACCACAAAAAGAAAGAGATCTTGCCATTTGTGACAACATGGGTGGATCTAGAGGGCACGGTGCTGAGTGAGATATGTCAGAGCAAGATCAATAGCATACAATTTCACTTGTATGTGGAGTCCTAAAATCAAAGCAAACAAGCAAAAAACACACTCATGAATACAGAAAACAGGGCGCCTGGGTAGCTCCGTCGTTAAGCATCTGCCCTCAGCTCAGGTCATGAGCCCAGCATCCTGGGATCGAGCCCCGCGTCAGGCCCCCTGCTCGGCAGAAATCCTGCTTCTCCCTCCAGCCTGCTTCTCCCTCTCCACTTCCCTGCTTGCTTTCCCTCTCGCTGTGTCTCTCTCTGACAAATACATACATAATATCTTAAAAACATAAATAAATACAGAGAACAGACTGACGGTTGCCAGAGGGGAGAGGGGTGGGGAGCGGTGAAACAGGTAAAGGGCATTATGGGCCACAAAACTCCACGTAGAAAACATGTCAGTCGGGGAGACGGGGATGCCGTCGGTAACACTGTCATCACCTTGCACGGGGACAGACGGCGACGGCACTCTGGAGCTGAGCACGGAGCACGCAGAGGATTACGGAACCGCCGTGCTGTGCGCCTGCGACACAATGTTACTTAGACTTAGACTTCAAAAAAGAAAACAGTAGTTTACTGTTGACCAGGAGCCTTACCAATAATTGAGATAGTTGACTAATACATACTTTGTATGCATTTGTATTGTAAACTGTGTTCTTATAATAAAGTAAGCTGGAGAAAAGAAAATGTTATTAAAAAGAAGAATCATAAGGGAGAGAAAATACATCTACACTATTGCGCTGTATTTATTGAAAAAAATCAACACGTAAGTGGACCCATGCAGTTCAAATCTATGTTGTTGTCAACTACAATCCATAAAGCAAAGATTTATAAATGATCAATGTTTATTATAACAATATTTACGCTGGCAAGAAAACAAGGAAATGCTTAAACATTCAAAAACTGGAGAGTCCACAGATTAAGTGCCTTTGCCCTCACTGGATCCGGACGCAAGGCTGTGGGGGGCAGGTCAGACCACCGCCCCCAGAGCTGCCTGTCCATGGGGGAGGCCGGCAGGAAGCCACATGGGTCCTGAGCGGCACAGAGGGCCAGGGCAAGGAGTGGATAAGGCTGAGCAGAAGGCCACACGGCAATCAAAGCGATTTTCATGAAGAACTTCCAGAAATACATGGAAATGTTCGGAGTGAAATTTTTAAAGGATATATGAAATATATACATGTACACATGTGTATTTAACATCTAATAAGTACACACACACGAGACACCTCTGTATGAAAAATAAACTTAGAGAAGAAATGGTTGAACAGAAGAACCAGAATGTTACACAGATGCCGACTGTACCAAGCCTCTTGCTGGGAGAATGAGTCACTTTTTTCTTATTCTTGAAAATTTAGAACTAGGTTTTTCAAAATCTCTATAGAGCACGTTTATAATTAAATAGAAGTGCTTGTAAATTTAATAGCCAGTAATTCCTTCACCTTATATTAAACACTGGCCACGTCAACTTATTATGTGTCATAATAAAGACAATTTCTGTTAGAGTTTAAATATAAAATAAACCATAATTCAGAGCTTTGTGATTAAATGCCCACTTGATTTCCTTAAGTTAGAAACTCATTCACAAACCCCATTTAGACTGGGTGCTTCCTACAGCAAGGGTCTGTATTGCTGTAGGAATCTGCTCAATCTGTGGAATCAATCTGCTCAACGAATCCCTTTAATTATTTTATTACTCATTTTATGTTTAACTCCTGAACCAGCTGGGTCCAAGTTGTAACACATGCTACAAAATCATCGACCCCATTTCTGGGTATACAGTAGACACATAATTCATGGTAACTGAATAATAAGCATAGTTCCTCTCAGAAAGTTCTATGTTTAAAATAAAAATTAAGAGTTTTAAAAGGAAACTATTCTTTTTCTTTTTTTTTTTTTGAAGATTTTATTTATTTATTTGACAGAGAGCAAGTAAGAGAGGGAACGCAAGCAGGGGAGTGGGAGAGGGAGAAGCAGGCTCCCCGCTGAGCAGAGGGGCTGATGCCCAGGACCCCGGGATCATGACCTGAGCCAAAGCGGACGCTTAACCACTGAGCCACCCAGGCGCCCCGACAGCTAACTTTTTAAAACGATAGGCAGGATATTCTCAGGTTTCTAATAAACAAAAGGTATCAGAGAGAACACAGACGGAGATGGGAACATGTATGTGAGCCTAATTTATGATAAAGATGGCGTTTTCGTTCACGGAGGAAAAGGTGGTATATTTAGTAAGCGGAGTTGGCTTAATTGGCTGTCCTGAAAAAAATGACTCCTAACTCCCAGCATACAAAATAAATTCTAAATGGATTGATGGTGACAACATGTGAAAACAGGAACATCTCGGAGACTGAGTGTGGGCGCAGACACCAAGTGACGAACAGCTGGAAGGAAGCGTCTGGGCTCCTGCTTGGGACCCACCCGCGGGTGGCCTGGCCGGTGCGCTCCCCTGGGACAAACCAGCCGCCAGACGCACAGGGCCCGTGAGGCGGGAGCGCGGCCCCACGTCCGGGACCCGAGCCGGGACCCCGTGTGCAGGTGCCTGTCGCGAGCCTGCGGCGGGCGCGGGCCCTCAGCTCTGGGGGCGGCCCCGCTCTCATCCCGCCCCGCCGGAGAGGCGGAAGCCGGAGCCTGGGGCGCTGTGGGCGCCCGAGCCGCCCCACTGACCCCAGGCTGTCTCCTGACAGCAGGTGGGTGGACCCGTCCTCTCAGCGCTGCCCGTGGACCCGGCGTCATCCCAAAACGGCCAGAGACAGTTCCACAGGTGGGGCCTGATTTATCCCAGGGCGAGAGAGTGAGCTTGGTGCTTCCGCCAGCAGCTCAGAAGCACCCCTCCCGTGCACACACCCGTCGCACGCCTGTGAGATCGCAGAGAACGCTCTGGAAGCCGTTGAACCAAATGGTCAGCTCCGCACGGGAAGGGAGGGAAAGACAACTTACGGTTTCTCTGTGCGCTTTTGTCTCACGGCTACAGTGGACATTTCCTTTGTCACTGGAAATGTTTAAGGATAGAAAAAGGATTGTTTCGGGGCACCCAGGTGGCTCTGTCATTGAGTCTCTGCCTTTAGCTGGGGTCGGGATGCCGGGGTCCTGGGACCGAGCTCCGCATCGAGCTCCCTGCTCAGCGAGAAGCCTGCTGCCTGCCCCCCTCCGCCGCTGCTGCTCTGCCTGAGATCTCATTTGTCTCTGTCAAATGAATGAATGAGTGAATGAATGAATTGAATCTTTAAAAAGTCTGCTAGAAATCAAAGATGACAGTCACAGCAAACACTGCGGCTGGAAATCCCAGCACTTTTGTCAGGCTCCCAGTTGTTTCTTAAAAGACAGAGAGAGAGAGAGAGTGAGAGAGATTTAGACAGAGGGGGGAGGAGGGGCAGAGGACAAGGGAGAGTTTTAAGCAGTCTCCCCACTGAGCGCGGAGCTCACTACGGGGCTCCACCACCCCCAGATCATGAACTGAGCCACAACTGAGAGATGCTTAACCCCCGGTGGGCATCTCCGGGGGGCCCCCGGGTGCCCCAGGTCTCCAAGCTGTAATCACGTTTCCACACGCTGACTTACATACAAAGCACGCATCTTGCCCTCTGACTTGAACGATTTTTCTAGTCTGAAGTCTGGCTTCACTAGTAATAAATCAGTGCTGAAATGTTCACATTTAGTCTTTAATCTACTGTAATTCAAACTTCAACTATCCCCTCTTAACACACATGGTTACTTGATTCGAACTCCTGACTGCAGAGAAAGCTCTCTGGCCAAACCTGGGCCTGGCCCACATCCTCTGCCAGCTGCCTGGAGCGTGGGCGCGGCGGTCACCATGAGTGCCAGCTCGCCACTCCCATTCTGAGTCCCTGCCCTCTGCCAGCCTGCCCCTTACCCACCATTCTATCTTTAGCTCCTAGAATCTGAGGCTTTGGCTGGCCTAGGCAATCTGCGTATTATTCAACGAAGGGCCAATTCACAATTTCCCATGAATCAAAATAAGTTGAATTCCTATAAAACCCCCAAACTTAATATCTCCCCTTGTGTCTAAGAAATGAAAAGTACTTTGGGCCACCAAGACCTTCTGTGGGCCTGACCCCGGCAGAACACTGAGGAAGGAGGCAGGCCCAGGGAGGCCAGGGCCGGGGGCCTAGGGGGCAGCGAAGAGTGAAGAGGCAGAGGTCAGGCCTGAAGGGGGAACAGGACAAAGGCCATGAGGTCAGAAGGCAGAGAGCCCAGTCAGGACAGGTGGAGGCACAAGGGCAGAGGGCAGCCCAGATCGGGAATACAGGAGGCCACAAGCCATGTGTTAAAATGGAAAACGGCCCAGGACACCAGAGTCACAAGGGAAGGAGGCAGTGCCACACAGCCCCTCGGGCCCCGCGTGGGTCGAGTCTTCTCACACTAGCAGTCACACATGTGACATCTCACGTCCTTTTTGGGCTGTAATTCCACAGGTTTCACTTTCCACCCTCGTCAACTGCTCTAGGAATGTCCACATCTCACATTCTGGCAAAGTGAGCGAGTGTCCCCACAGGGCTGGGCCACCACTGACCTGGACACCTCCTGTGGCTGGGCAGCGACCTAGAGTCTGTCCAGGAGGTTCCTGTGGCAGCAGCTGCCCCTCGTGGACTCCATTCCCATTAGAGGACATCCTGCCCCCACCACTGCAAGCCAGCCCGCCTGAGAAGCTGCAAGCCCCCAGGATGAGAGGAGAGAGGGCCCTGGAGGGCACACGAACCTCAACACCTCCACAAGGGCTCGTGCTGCCAGTGCTCTTCCCAGAGCAAGGCCGAGCACAAACCTCCCAGAAACAGAGACTTAGAGTGACGGCCCCGCGCCCGGCCAAACTGTCCTCCTCCCCGCGGTCACCTCAGACCGGACAGGAGCCTCTTGCCAACCCTCAGTTTCCCCATCAGCAACAGGGGATAACAGTGCCTCAGCATGTGTGGCGTGGTTCCTGGCCTCCCCACAGAGTGAAGACCCGTGCTGACCGTCCTGAAGCGTTTCATCCCGCCACACCCAACACGAGGGTTTCCGCAGTTAACATCTGACCAGGGGCCAGTCACCGTCCTCACCGCAGGGCCTTCTGGGAGCCACAGCGACATCTGACCAGGGGCCGGTCACCGTCCCCACGGCAGGGCCTTCTGGGAGCCACAGCAGCATCTGACCAGGGGCCGGTCACCGTCCTCACCGCAGGGCCTTCTGGGAGCCACAGCGACATCTGACCAGGGGGCCGGTCACCGTCCCCACGGCAGGGCCTTCTGGGAGCCACAGCGACATCTGACCAGGGGCCGGTCACCGTCCCCACGGCAGTGCCTTCTGGGTCACCGGCCGAGGGCACAGTCAGAGGAGCCCCAGGGACGCGGGTCTGTCGGGATGCAGTTGCACTCAGGGGCTGCACTCCAGAGAGGGGCATCAGTTCCCCCAACAACGACACTCCCTGCCCTTGAGGTTTATTACAGTCCCCTTGGCTCCCCACAGTAAATCATGACCTTCCCTGGAGAAGCTGGGTACCTGAATCACTGCGGCGTCTGCGCGGTTTATCATAGGGACGCACCGCGGGGTGACAGACAGTAGCACACGAGGGCCCCGATTCCAGCAGCAGCGAGGACAGGAGGCCACGGGGCTGCAGACGGCGCATAGCGGCGTGAAGATGGGGCCCGGCCAGCCCCCAGCTCAATGTGCTGACCACTTCCAAGGAGATCAAAATCCCAGCTTCCCGAGGGAAGCTTCTGGGAAACCACCGATTCGTCCAGTCAGACAAGAGGCCACCTAGAGCCGGGCGGACAGGCGGGCTCCTGCAGCTTCGTCTCGGCTGCGGGACCCGTCAAGCCAGACCTGAGGCCCCGCAGTCCCCTCTGCAGAAAGCGGCTGTGCACACCGCAGCGGCTCTGAGCCCTGAAGCACCTTCTTCCTGCATGTCGTGGCCCCAGCTCCGTCCAGCGCTCCGCTCGGGTCCTCCCCCTCGACAGCAGAACGCACCCCAGCACCCGGAGCCCCGCCCACGGCAGAACCGCACCCCAGCACCCGGAGCCCCACCCACGGCAGAACCGCACCCCAGCACCCGGAGCCCCGCCCACGGCAGAACGCACCCCAGCACCCGGAGCCCCGCCCACGGCAGAACCGCACCCCAGCACCCGGAGCCCCGCCCACGGCAGAACCGCACCCCAGCACCCGGAGCCCCGCCCACGGCAGAACCGCACCCCAGCACCCGGAGCCCCGCCCACGGCAGAACGCACCCCAGCACCGGGAGCCCCGCCCACGGCAGAACCGCACCCCAGCACCGGGAGCCCCGCCCACGGCAGAACCGCACCCCAGCACCTGGAGCCCCGCCCATGGCAGAACTGCACCCCAGCACCCGGAGCCCCGCCCACGGCAGAACTGCACCCCAGCACCGGGAGCCGCCGCATGCCACGCAGGCTCACAGAACCCGAGCCGAGGGCAGCCCCGAAGGCGATGATAAATTTCCGTCAACCTCCTCCCAGGTCACGCGATTTTAATTGTCCTCGTAACGCCGCCCTGAGGTGCTGTACACCCACCAGTGAAACTAAAGCCGGACCCTCCAATCTGAACACACTGGACAGTCTCTTCCCAGCTTCTACAGCGGAGACTGGGGTGGCCCCACACACCTGCTTTAGGCCACATGGACGGTCGGCCCGGGACCACCCAGCAACAGGTGCCCCGTGAATATACCTGCGTCTTAGCCACATACACACCTCAGCGCCAGGGCAGTCTCGCCCCAGAAACGAAGCATCTGGGTGTTACCCACAAAAAGGCACCTGATGTGGCGTTACTTTTCATATTCTAACTTTGCTTTTCTACATCCCCCAAATCTTCTCCAGTGAAAATGTTTACTTCTGTAAACACAAACAAGACATCGGAAAGACACAAAGTGAGCAGCTGCTGGAAGCCCTAGGAGACCAGAGACCCTGGGAGCAGGTGCGGAGACGTGGGCACCGTCCTCCGGTGTCGGGGTACCACGGCACGCCATGTGCGTCACACAGAAGGCTGGCAGCATGTCCGCGGTGACACGTCCCGGGGCCACAGCGCCCAGGTGGAAGCCTCATGGCACAGGGACACGCTCCACTGAGAGCTGACAGGCTGGACCCTGGCTCCTGCTTGTGTGAGGACTGGGAATCACCCTGAAAGGCCGACTGGCCAGTGGGACTGACCCTGGACGGAGGCTGCACCAACACGCTCCCCCCATGAGGCCCCAGCAAAGCGGCTGCCCAGCCCCATCATCACTCAGGGCGGCCCAAGGAAAACACTCAAACTGTAGTTCAGATCGGCAAATTGTTGATGCCTCGAGTGAGCTGTGACTTCAGGGGAGAAAGCATCGCATCCCACTCCCACACAAAGGGCCGCCACCCAGCAACTCCCGTGGAGAGGCCCAGTATGTTCGATGACATTCCTGACAACCCTCCTTTCCAAAATAGCCTCCAACCACAGAAGTTGCTCAAAAACCCTCACACCTGACAGCAGAGGATGTACAACCCCTCTCCATGGTCAGTAATTAGGGCTCTCCCCAGGTGTCATTTGAGCACGACCCGTCCTGCTCAGGGCGCAGCAGACCCAGGCTGCGGCTGTGGGAGCCGTGGCAGGAACTCAGAATAGAACACGGCCAGCTTCAGAGACCTTCTGTTCCTACTGTGGTGGGAGGCGCACATTCCCCCCACGCCACAATTCCAGAGAATGGGATGCAGGTGTTACTGGAAGAAACAGAAGCAAAAGTCAAAATAAGCTCCTCCATGGGGCCGGTGCATGGCACGGCCCTAACCTCTTCCCTCAGCCCTGGCCGCACGTGCCCCACAAGCCCCCAGTCTGGGCACACTGCACGGTCTGCACCGGACAGGACACCGCATCATCAATCTGGCAAGGGCCAGTGCAAACAGGGAATAAAACAGTCCATCTGTGTGAATGGGTGTTCACATAGCTCAGCACCGGGCGGGCTCCCGCAAAGCTACTTCCCCGAGCTGCTGTCAGGGCCCCGGGCAACCAGAACATGGTCCTGGCAGGCCCTCCACCAGGGGAAGTCAGGGCCTCTCCCCCAGAGCCCGAGCACCTTCCACAGGTGGCCATTCGGGAGGCGTTGCTGGGTTCTCCGCTCAGCAGCAAGGACCAGGGGCTGTGCGGGACCCCCTGCAAACAAGGGTCTCCAGGCCCTGCCCAGAGTCCCCAGTTCGTGGGTCTGGGGTGGGGCCCAAACAGCTACACAGCAAACCAGTCCCAGTGTGCTGGGGGCGTGAGGACCCACTGGGAGCGCCCTGGTGAGAAGTCGGAGGAGGCTGTGGTCGGGCCCCTCTTCTCCCACCTCCGGGGGGGCCAGCAGCCTCCTCTTCCCGCAGAGCTGAACTAGCTCAGCGACAGGCTCCACAATCAGTGCAAATATTTCAAAAGAAACCTCACTGGGAAGGAGACGGTTATCGGGGCGCGGGGGGGTGGGGGATGATGGGACATGCAAAGGGCCAGGGCAGGGGGCCTGGGAGGACCGGGGGTGGGGAAGTCGGGGGGCTTGGCAGGGAGGCCTGGGGGCTGGCAGGGCCCATGAAGACAACAAGAGGGAGAGAGCCGGGACCCCCAGGGCCAGGTTGAAGGAGGGGGGAGGGGGGACTAGGGACTCAGGGGAGGGTCCTGGGACATCCCTGATGAGCAGGTGAGCAATGCTAACCCCAAAGACGTCTGCTTCTCCTGCTCTGCTGTCCTGGGCGGAGCGTGCTCAAGGAGGGGCTCACGGGCAGCACTTGGGGCACAGAGGTCCCCCTTGGCAGGGGCCCACCCCAGCACACCAGACATCCTAAACCAATAGGTGTGGCCCAGACCCCCGCTCCATGGCCCCCCACACTCTCTGGGCAGGTCACGAGGTCACTCAGCCCATGGCCCGTGGCTGCAGAATGGTGACACCTGAACACAGAGGGGTCTGGGCTAAGCCCACCCAGGAGCCAAGCTGCCTTCGAGAGATGGCGGAAGAAGATGAACACTAATGAGGAACCAGGACCCGGGGTCTGTCACCTGCATTTCAAGACTGTAGAAGCTTCTGTTAGAGATTTGCACAATGTACCCACAAACCGTGATCAGGCGTGTGCAGAGCAGGTGTGTGCGGGGGCCCGCTGGGCACCAACAGAAGTCCACACGGCAAGCTCATCTGTGCGGCTGAAAATGGATTTCTTCCCATCACCCTGCGAGCTCCCTATTCTGCATTTCCAGGGGTTTCCTTTCCTAGACTCAAGTCCAAACCAGCCAGCGAAGGACACCGGGTCATCTGGGCCCTGCCCGCGTTGGGGTGAGTGTGGGGGGGTGTCATCACACAGGACCCCGGGGGCATCTGGGGCCAGGACCCTCATTCTGCGTTTGACAAAATGACATCTTATTTTGGCTGGTCTTTCAACTGCACAAGCCAGAACGAGTGCAACATTATCACGCATTTAATTTTACTTATAAAAGCAACTTGTTTTTCTTCATTCTTCCCTGAGCTTTGTTTACTCTTCTCCGTTAATAAAATGAGGGCAGGTTTTTAGTATAAACCTAAGAGTATGTAAACACTCCCTCCAAAACTTGTTTGGTGTTGACCCCAGCAGCCCCATTTCCATATACAGGGAGAAGTCAGACTCTCTAAATCGCCAGTGAAGTTATCCAGAAGTCCCAGTGAGTCCTGGGGCGGGGAGAAGTGTGCTTGGGGGGGGGGGGGGCTCCTCCCGTTCGGCCACCCGGTCCCGCACACAGAGGCCAGGCCCCCCCACCTGAAAACCCCTGCAGCCCACGAGGGCCTCCCTTGCCAGTGGGTCACCTGCACCTGTGTCCCGAGACCCAGCATCTGTACCTCGTCGACTGCAAGAGAAGTCACAGTTGTCCTGGGCGTCTGTCCTGGGCGAGGTCAGCACGTGAGTGTGAGGCCTCGGTGACAAGCACTCACGTCAGGAGAATGACAGCAGGCACCATCAGGCCCCGCCAGGACCCCGGGAGGCTGCTCGGCACACAAAAATGCTTGTTTTTCTGGGGTGGGGGGGGTCGCCTGCAGGCCCTAAGTGCAGGCTCACCACACGATAACTTCCTGTAGTTTCCAAAAAAGTTAACTGATTCATTAATATACTTCCCACCATCAGGCCTGCGCCACAGAGATAAAACCGTGAAATGCTGCAGAAAGAAGCCACAGCTTCAATACAACATGCCGAAACCTCGAAGGCCACCAGAGCATCTAGTGCACCAGCACGGTCCACTGTTTTCACAGCTTCTCCCCTAACGCGCACAGGCTTGGAGGAATTTTTGTAACTGCGCCAAACCCTTTGTAACTAGCCGAGCATCAGAAACACCTCCTGCGTCCTACTTTGTACCACATCCCAAGGGAACACACAGCCTCCAGCTCCATTCCTCCAGGGACAGCGTCCCTGCAAACTACATTTATGTGTGACTGTGCTTCTTGGTTAATGGTTTACTTCTAAGTCCTAGGCAGCGTGCTTAAGGCAGCAACAGACGCGCTCTGTGAAGAGGACAGACAGGCTCAGAAGCGTCTGCCGTGGGGCCGGAGACGTCCCTGGGGCCCCCCAGCCTGATGGGATGAGTGCGGCCCAAGGCCTGGGACACAGGTCAATGCAGGTGAGCCCACCCCACCAGGAGCAGGGGGGCCAGACCCCAGGTGCCACTAAACCCTGCCCTCCCAGCCCGGCTCCTGCACACAGCCACGTGCCCTCGAGGAATCCAGCGGGCCGTCCTGCTTTCAACAGTTCATGAACATGCCAGTGGTGCCCACCCCAGCCCCGGGAGACCTTGGGTTCTTCCTCACAGTGAGGAAGAGCTGGACGACACAGGGACAGGCTCGCGCAGGGGAGGCACAGGCAGGCCCCAAAGCACCACCGTGCCGCTCAACCCTCTTAAGAACCCAATGAAGCCTACTGTTATCCTCATTTTACAGACACAGAGAGGTTAAGTGATTTGGCCAAAGTTCACACAGCAGGGAAGGTGCAGAGCCAGGAATGTCACCAGCTCAGCCCCAGGGCACTGCCCTTGTTGCTCACAGACTAGACCCTTGGGCTGGATTAGTTTGGTCCACACTGTGGTGGAGGGCGGGGGGGGGGGGTCTTTCCATGAGGTGAGCATGAGACGTCTACTCCCTGCCCTCAAATGCGACTCACAGCCCTTGAGGCCATATTGCGGAGAGCTAGTCAGACGCACCCTCCTTGGTGCTCAGGTGCCCTAAGCTCTCCTACCCAGTGTGGACGTTCTCAGAGTGGGTTCTCTGGGCTGCCAGGTGCTCAGCTGGGAGCCACCCTTCCCCTCCAAGCTGTGACAAACAAAAACATCTCCAAACATGCCCAAACGTCCCCGGAATAAAACCATGGTGTTAAACGTTGTGCATCTGGACACACTCACTCCCAGGTGAGCAGCACAGGCTGGGACCAGACGTCCGTGAGCCTGGGACGGGTCCCACGGAGTGAGGTGTGAAGACAGTGGTGTGCCCGTCCACGGGGCCAGTCCTGCTCTCTCACGGAAGGAACAAGGTTCACAAGTCGCCCAAGAATAGTGTAAGGAAAATTCACAGGCCCCTCCCTCCCCCGGTTTTCCATTCCCTTCACAGGATCGAGGACTTGAGTACTGCTGAGCAAAAGCCCGGGAAGCTGAGGAGCTGGGGTACCAGGGAGACAGCACTGGGCTTCCCCACTATGCTGTCACTCATGGCAAGGGGCCAAGACTCTTGGGAAACCCTAGGACCAGGAGGACCTCCCAGAAGGGGGCGAGCCCTGCTGTCCCCCCACTTCCCCAGTCGGAGCCTTGTTTCTGAAGCCCCTGGAATGTCTGTCTCCCTCTCCCTGCCTCGCCCTCCCACTAAGGGCCCTGCGAACCACAGACAATTCTGGAGAGGAAAAAGGCACAGAGGACCAAAACCCGGGTCTGGGCACCGCCTGTTGCCATGGCTCTCGGCTGTGCCATGCCTCCCTCCCCATCCCGCAGGCCCGACTGTAGCCGAAGGTGGTCTGCAGGTCCGAAACGCACATCTGTAAACATGAATGTGCAAAGCAGTGTCCGATCCGGCCTCCTAGTCCATCTCCAGACCCGGTCCCTCCCCCTCCCTGCTCCCAGCGTCCCAGAGCGACCCTCGCCATCTCAAGGAGCCTGAGAAGCTGCTGATGTCAGACAGACCGCTGTCACCTGCCGCCAAGGAAGGGGAAGCAAATCGTCAGAGTCGGCAACTGTGGAGGACATTGCACTTTCCAACAGGTAAGATCTCACAATAGGTAAAACATGAAGTTGATTTTTAATTTGTTTTTCAAGATGAAAGGAAGTGCTCTTCTCATACACGGGGCCACTGTGCACAGTTAAAACCAACCTCCGCTGGTTCGGATGTCCCAAGAGGGCAGGAGGAGCTGCTCAGACCTGTCCTGGTCTCAGCACAAAGGAAATCTCGCCTCCCCAAAACTGGAACAGTCCCGTTATCACTAACCCCATAAAGACAGCACTTTGTCTCACCCGTCAGGCCGTACAAACCCAGAAATCGAGGCCCATGTTTTCTCCATGTGCCGAGACAGGCCCCGTGCACCGGCCCCACAGCCCCCTACGAAGCATCCAGTGGGCGAGAAGCCATCAGAACCAGCAGACCCCCTGCGCCGACTTCCTCAACAGCTGACCCGTGTGACTCTGAATCGCCACCCAAGCCACCAGCAAGCGCTGTGCAGCAGGAGAAAATCTGAAAACTAGCTTTTCCCCAACTAGCATTAGTGATTCACACATTAAGGCAAAGCTCCTCCAACGCCTGTGGTGACCCAAAAAGCCTTCGGTCTTACACCCACTTGCGGACGCCACCCCTCGTGGCCTGCCCCAGCCCGACACGGTCACTCAGCATGCCCCGCCACGCCCCGCAGCAGCGCCCATCCCCGGGCACAGGACACTTCCCGGGGACTCTGAACTACTTTATCTGAAGAGGCCATCACCGCTTTGAGGCCACGGCAGGAGGGAGTTCCGCGCCAGCTCCCGGAGCGAGGCCGAGCTGCGGAAACCCCGCGGCTGAAGGCCAACAGGCACCTCGTGCTTACACCGGTGCCCCTCGGGTCGCAGCACCCGCGGTCCTCCTGCGGGTGCCCACGGGGAAGCCGACGCAGGCTGGGCAACAAGCGCGGCAGCGGCGCGTCCCCAAAGGAGAGAGGCCGAATTTAAGTGTCCGTAATTGCAGGGAAGGACGGCCGGGTGAACCGGCAGGAAGCGTCCATCTCCTGGGACCCCTGTGCCTGCCCCTCCGGCTGCCTCCTGACCAGCCCGCGTCTGCTGCTATGACTCAAGGCTCCGCCGGCCCAGGAGGACAGGAAAGGGGTTCCCTGAAGGGATCACTGGAAAACACTTTAGGAAACAATAACAAATAGAAAATCAAGATACTGAGCAAAAACATAACGACAAGAGTTTTTTTCTTTCCACGTGACCCTTTATTTCCAGTCAGGATGCGCATAAACACACTCTTGGGTCCAAATGCTGAGAAACTCTTTCTCCAAATACTTGTCGCAAGCGGCGCAGAGCAGGAAGTGATGAAGAGAGAAAGGAATGCCGCAGATCCCAGATGGACGGAGCCAGCTGGGGGCTCAGGAAGCCAAGCGAGGTCTCTCACCGTCCCCTCCCACGGCTGCTCAAGGAGTCACCATCTGCAGCAGACCCAGCTCGGGGGGACACGCGAAATCGTCACCCTGGCCGGGCTTCGCCTCTTCCAGACGTGTGTGCACTCGGGAAGGATGAGCAGAGGCTGTCCCAGCAGCCTGGCTCCAGGTGTGCCCCCACGAACCCGGAGGGGCACAAGAGCCCGTGCGTGCACCTGCCCCAGGTGAGCACATGGAAGGAACTTCTCCTCCAAACCTACAGAACTGCCCAAGGATCGCCTTCTCCTCGGCGCCACCAGATGCCCCGCGGGGCGCAGCTCACCGTCTGTGGCCCCAGGACCAACGCCAGCAGCGGCCCCCTTCTCCTGTCTCCCAAAGTGACATCCGTCCTGCTCACTGTACCCTCCCGAGTGGCTCTGCCCAGCCAGCGTCCTCGGAGCCTGTCAGACGGAGAGGCCCGAGGGCAGCCAGCTGATAAACAGGCCAGTTTGTGGCCCTGAGAAGCGAAAGCCTTCTGATTCAAATACAAAAAATTAAAGACTCAAAAGCAACTGCAGAAAAACTTTCAAGTCATAGAAAGTGGAAAGGTAGGGGTCCAAGCACAGAGACCCCGGGTGCCCCCATAACTCACCCACGGCCCACCGGGAGCAGCTCACGGGGCCACGGGACTCGCTGCAGCGCACCTGTGGCCTCTACCATGTCAAACAGAAGAAAAAAGACAGAGCTGCTTGAGAGACAGGAGCTCCTCTTAAATGCCACACTGCCCACCATGCCCTGTGTGGCCAGGCCCCGGTGCCACCGATCTCAGCAGGGGACGGAGCCGTCACGAGGGCCGTGAGCCTCCCTTATGTCCTCAGCCTCCCACCACACCGGGCACATGGTGTCAGGCACCTCTACCCCGAGACAGGCCACAGGGCCCCGTGTGTGTGTGTGAGTGGTATGTGCCCATGTGTGCCCGTGTGTATATGTGTGTGTGTGTGGTGCAGCATGTGTGTACATTGGTGCATCTGTGTGTGCACCTGTGAGTGTATTCTGTGCGTATGCATATGTATAGAGTGTGCCTATGTATACACACGTGTGCACCTGTGTTCCGTGCATGTGTGTGAGTATAGTGTGCCGTGTACACACGTGTGCACCTGTGTGTGCTGTGTGCATATGCAGTGTGCCCATGTGTATGTACGTGTGCATGTATGTGTGGTGTGCCCATGTGTCTACATGTGTGCATCCGTGTGTGTTCTATGCACACATGCGTGTATTCTGTAGTGTGCCTGTGTCTACACGTGTGCGCACATGTGTGTATTCTGTGCACATGTGTGTGTGCACACACAGAACCATGTTCCAACAGGAGGCAGCCGCATAGGAAAGTACAGATGTATGACTGCCTCCCTCAGTTAAGCCTCCTCCCCATGGGATGCCGCCGTGAGGAAAGTTCCAGTGTAAGTCTGTGTAAGTCTGACCGACTCCTGGACATACTGCATGTTGGTGCTAAGGATCTCCCATGTAAACATCGTACAGGCAGAGTTAACTGCCCTTGAAACTCACCCCTTGTAAAGTAATAAAACAGCTAATTATTGTTCCTAAGTTAAAAAGGACTCGTGGGGGGACACATGGGTGGCTCGGTCATTAAGCATCAGCCTTTGGCTCAGGTCCTGAGCCCAGGGTCCTGGGATCAAGCCCCACATCGGGCTCCCTATTCAGTGGGGAGCCTGCTTCTCCCTCTCCCTCTGCTGCTCCCCTTGCTCGTGCTTTTTCTCTCTCTCTGTCAAATAAATTGGTGAAATCTTAAAAAAACAAAACCAAAAAACTATGCCTGGCAGTCAGCCCCAGGACAGACCGGCAGGGCCTCATGAGTAAACAGGGCTTGCCAGCCTCAGCCCCACGTGGTCTGGAATTCCCCAGTGGGACCCTCACCCCAAAGACCATGGGAAAACCAGCCAGGTCACAGCACATACCCCAGACCTCAAAACAAGTAGAGGGCTTGGCCAGGTCCCCTAGGGTCTTCACATTGATGGGTTTTCCAGAACCAACTCATATTCCTGGATCTCTGTCTGACCCCAGACTTGGAAAGCCCCAGTTTAGCTGGGCCAAAATAAGCAGGTGCCCCGAGGCTTAGGGGCCTGGGGCTGACCTACCCTCTGAAGCATCCGAGTTTAACGGTCCCACTCGACCCATCTTCTACCTGCCGCAAAGCCACGCCTTCTCTGCCGGCCTCGCCCAGAGAGCTTTCCCTGCACTAGCTAAGGTTGGCACCTGGAGGGGGGGGGGGGCACCCGGCCAGGAGGAGGGATGATCAGACAGAAGCCGGAGGGCGGGAGTCAGAGAGAAGAAGGGCTGCCCACGGGGACGCCCTCTTCTGAAGCAGGTCTCAGGTACCGGACTCAGCAGGGAAGTGGGTCAGCAGGCTCTGAGCCCCTGGTAGCCACACGTTTGTGCGACGGGCTCACTCTGCTGAGTAAGTCCCCTCGGTGCTCATTTAAGGGTTCGCTAAGGAGGAAGGCATGGGTGGGAAGCAGCTATCTCCTGTCTGAGGAAGTAATTGGGTACCACACCCAAGGAGGCAGTTCCACCCGAACCACAAAAGTGCTGGGTCTTGGACGTGGCAAGTCCGTCACAACCCAACTGGGCAGCCACAGGCTCTCTCGCTAAATGTGCTTTGGGAAAAGTCACCAGCTTCTCCGAGCCTCAGAGGTGGGAGCTGGTTAGAGTATCTGTCCTGTGCACTGCACAGAGTCGTTAGAAGATCAAACAGTGTGTTTGCAGCTCCCTAACCAGTGACCAATCCGGTGGAGTGAAACAGACAAAATCAAACAGACCTTCTGCTCTTGTACCTCCCAGAAGTGGATTCAGGACTGAAAACAGAAACCACAAGAGCTAAAAAAGGAAAACGAATCAGACGAAAGGAAACATACAACAAAGCCACAGAGATCTCAAGGCACACGTCACAGTCCTCACCCACAGGGTGCACTTTTATTAGGATGGACAGGACGAGAAAGGAGGAATCAGCCCTAACCCAGCCAGCGCACAAGACAACTGGCCCACACGGAGGGCACACCTAACTGGGCCCACATAGTATCTCAGAAAATCGTGGCGTCCCAAAGGTCCAGAAAGAAATACACAGATGACAAGCACTCTCAAGTCTGTTAAATGTCCAGAAGACTCCAGAAGCCGGACCCTATCCCAGGAGGCTGCTCACCCTAGGACTCAGAAAGGGGGAAAATGGTTCTCAAGAAAAGCCTGGTGACTGGGTCCTGCTCCTGGTGCGAAGGGGGCCCCGGAGGCACCTGCAGCTGCAGAGGACACGGGGGCTTGCCGGCCGAGGGGAGAGCAGCCCAGCCACGGTCTCCAGGCCGAGTTACCCCTGAGTCTAAGAAGGATCTGGCCACTTCGCTTACCTTTGGGTTTTATCCCACTGGCAACTGGGGGCCAACGCAGAATAATGCTTCACATTATTCACGTGTTCCGGTTTCTTCACAGGAACAGAAACAATGCGAAGAGGAAAAAACAGGCACGAGAGCCACTCCTTGACAGACTAAGGAGCGAAGGTACTGCTCTGTTTCTAGAAAACACTCTGTTTTACTGCATGACTTGAGCACAGCCTCCAGCCTCCTTCAGAGGAGTGTGCTGCCCTCACCACGCAGTTCAGATGGGAGAAGCACCACGTGTGGTTCGTGTGTGAGATGCACCGCATGTGGTTCAGATGTGACAGGCAGAATAACCGACCAGCTATATCGGGATGCAGCAGTCCCCAGAGAGGGGTTAAGCTTACTGGAAAACTGAAACCAGGGGCACCTTCGTGTCTCAGTCAGTTTAGCATCTGACTCTTGATTTCCGCTCCGGTCATGATCTCAGCGTCCTGAGATCAAATCCTGGGTCAGGCTCCTCACTGGGCAAGGAGCCTGCTTCTCCCCCCTCTCTCGCTCTGCCCCTCCCTGCCCACAAGCGCTGGTGCGCACACTCATGGGCTCTTTCTCTTTCTAAAAAAAAAAGAAAACTGAAGCCGGCAATGTGAAATTTCAGAATGGACAGACCCACAGCCCCGGGGAGTCCAGCCCTGAGCAGAAACACACCTCGTCACACAAGGAATCACTATCTTTGGCCCCACCGTCAGCCTGATGGCCCACCGCCCCTAGCAAAGACAAAACACACACGCCAACCAGAAGCTGTCCAGACGCCGAGGCCCGCGTGGGCCCGAAGGTTGACCGGACGACGCTTGCACGCGGCCGGGGCGCAGGCCGGGGCCGCTCGTCTCCTGACTTCGAAGGGCGGGAACGGGACCCGGACTGCGGGAGCCCGAAAGTGCTCACCGGCCGTGCCGCCTCGCGCCCCGAGAACAGTGCCGGCCGCCTGCCGGGGAGGACGCGGCCTCAAACTCCGGCACCGCGCCGGCTCTCCCGGTCCGAGCGACCCAGGACGCTCACCCGCGGCCCGGCCCTGCGCTCCCACACCTGCCGGCAATCGAGGCCAATCATTTTACCTTGCTGGGCCTTTCCTCTCCGAAAGCTTATTCTTTCACTTTTAAGGCTGTGATTTCCAAGCTCTTCACATGCCCGTCTCCAGGCGTAATTCTCCGTGTGCCTCACGGGGATGCCCTCGCGCTGCTCTTCCCCGCTCCGGCCTCCGCCTCCGCGCTCCCCGCTCCGGCCTCCGCCTCCGCGCTCCCCGCTCCGGCTGGCGGGCTGTGGGCGCCTCCATGTCCAGGGCCGCGCGTGCGGCTCCGTTTGCTGTCTTTGAGGGGTGACCTTGGCTAGGTTTTTCTGTGTTTTGTTTTTCTTTCTAGGCCTGCCCCTTGGAGCTTCCCGCGTGTCACCCAGGCCGGCCTGGCTCTGACTCTTCCCTCTGGAAGCTGCACGGACGCCCACACGCGGGGGCCCCACGGTTCAATCACCCTTTCAGCCGCTGTTTGCTTTGTCCACTCGTGTCCATTCGCCAGCAGATCACCTCGGGGACCAGATCCCTCCGACACACGACTACCTGCTGCTTAGCGCAGAGCGGTCCATCACGGGGTACGCCCCACCCCCCCAGTGCAGACACAGGGTGCGGAAGACCAGACCATCAGGGAAGACCCCTGCTCAGGCACAGCGGTCCGGCTCTGTTCTCCAGCCTCAGACCTTGCAGGAGCAGCCGCCCTGCGAGACAGGACATCAAGTCCCCACAAGGCTCACCCTGAGGCCGGAGGACCAGCCACACACAGCGCCGGCCATGCTAGCCACGCTGGCCACCACACTGTGCCCCCAGGGGCATCTGTGCAGATCTACACCACACGCTGGCTCCCCCCTTCTCAAAAACTCAAGGCCGGCTCACAGCCACTTTCTCCCAACGCCTTTCCTGACCTCGCCCACGTGCAAACACACACCTGAAGTCCAGCTCTCTCTTAACCGATGCGCCCAGCTACAGTGGGAACGCCACTTTGTCCCACGACTAACAGAACAGCCACAGACTGGCCTGGAAGTCACCCCTTCCTGTCTAGAGGAATGGGCGTGCCCTTGCTCACACAGGCTTACTAGCACCACAAAAAAGGCCTTACTCTCCACTTGGACAGAGAAACTGAGGCAGAAAGGGTTTAGAAGATTTGCCTCAAGTGGTAGAATTAGTGAGAAGGACAGTCTTGGGTCCGGGCCCCCAAGTGCTGTCAGTCACGCCTGCCTCTCCTCGCAGGCTCCCGGGGGCTCCTGTCCCTCCCATGGCCTGACTGACGCTCTGCCTGAGCCTCGGACAGCAGGAACCCACCTCCAGGGTCACTAGGAGGGGGAGGTGCACTCGCAGCCTCACTTGCAAGGCAACACGCAAACCTCAGCTCTCAGGTGTTCGCAGCTACTGCTTCTGTTTGCTTCCAGCAAATACATCCGTCTCCTCTGCAAACATGACGAAAACGTGACAAGCTGATGCTCTGATTCCCCGATGCCTTCAGGGAGGTGTGACTGCCTATATGCTCAGAGGCCTCACTCGTTTCAGAGAAGCAAATCTGAACGCTCCTTCCAAATGCGACATGCCGCCCACGTGAGTCCGCCACAGGGATCCATGCTCTGCTCACCTGGTGACGCCTTTTCCCAAAGCGTAAGTGTTGCCAGTGGCCCTGCTCAACAAACCATCCCTGGATTTCTGTTCAAGACCACATCTCCGCAATTCCTCGCCTCTTCAACATCCGCCCCGGAAACCCCAGGCAGTGACTACAAGGCTCAGGACAGCAAGGGCAGGGCCCTGGGCCTCCAGCCGCTGGAGACGGTGGTCGCATTACCTCTGGCCCCAGAAATCACCACTTCCCTCTTTCCAAGCCCTTCACTACACCCCACCACTCAGATCCAGGATCACACAGAAAGCCAGACCAGGATAAGTGGCGAGAGCAAGACCATCAGCATCAGCGTAAACCCCAGCTCCGCTTGTACAGGCTCAGTGAGTCTGGGCAGGTAAACAAAGTCATGTGGGTCTCCCTTCCTCAACTTCAACATCACAGACTCGTGAGAACGTGCACGAAAATGACATAACACCTGCAAACCAGATCCCAAGAGTCTGCAACTCTGCCCACACTACACACGGGCACAGCAAGCCCAGCCCTTCCCATGTAAAACCCAGAGACGCGAACTAAAATCACACTTGGCCCCTGAGCCCGGCTGCTCCCCAGACATATCCCAGATCTGCACACTAGCCCTTGGGGGTTAAAAATAGCACAGGCAGCTAGCTGAGCTCGGTTAATAGAATATCCAGGTTAATTTTAGCATCAGAGTGCTCAGGGGAATACAGAATCCCTGATGCCAAGAGCCGTGTGTGGCCTGCCCCTTCTCCCACTGTCAGACACACACAATGAAAAAGCCAACACACTGATGTCTCTGCCTCATATTCACAAAGTGTTTTCTCTCATTGGGAAAACCACATCTTCCTACCCCGTGAAGACCCTACTACCAACAATAACTGCTCTAACTTAGCAAGCAGACGGCCACCGCCTCTGACCCTTACAGGACCCTGTGAGGAGCACAGTGCTGCTTCCCATGTAGGAAATCTGGTTAAAGATCCCACGTTTAACAGAGCCCCTGTGGTCTGGGCCATCTCCACCACACCCCTCCAAAGCAGCCATCTAGCCAGGGAGGTGCCGGCCAGAGACCCTCCACCACCATTTCCTGCTCCCACCTCCCTCAGTTCCCTGCCGAGGGACGTCCCTTTCTGGTGGGATGGTGTTTGTGTCTGGCTGGAGGGAAGGCACAAGGCTGGGGCGGGCTCGCCTGGGCCCACAGCACCAACACCCTGCAGGGCCATGTTTTCCTGAGTGGGAGGAGCTATCAGGTCTGGTGTGCCGTCCGTCTTCTCGGCCGGACAAGTTGTAATCTTACAGAGCAGGAACGCTGAGAAAGTGCTCGGAGCCCAGCGGAGCCTCAGAGGCTCCATGGAGACGGAAGGGAGAAGCAGGGAAGAGGGAATCCGGTGGCAAGGAATCAGGTGGAGTGGCCTCACACAGCCCGCACACCAAGCAGATCCAAGCTGGCCCTCATGCCTGATGATGAGAACCATTAACAGGGCAAGGGGGCTTTTCTCACTCTTGACTTCAAGGATAGGATTTTTTTTTTTTTTTTTTTTTTTTTTTTTTTTAGCTCAAGAGAAAAACCTTTGTATATTGCTCTTTATTGAACATTTTATAAGGATAAGATGACACTTTTAAAAACCAGAGGTAACTTTTATGGGAAAAGAACATACCCCGGGAAGCAAGGCTATACCACAATGCCTAAAGGGGCGTCGTGTCCAAAATAACACAGAAGAGCTCTGGCTGTGGTCCCCGGCACACTCCCTACCCACAGCCGTCAAGCTGCTTCCCCTCCGGCACCAAGGCCCTGACTCATGGAAAGTCAGAGAAGCAACTTCCTCAAAGTTACCACCTCAGAGGAAGTGCATTTGGCCTTAGCCCACAAGAGACACTAGTACAAAAACAATAACAACTGTTCCCAAAGGTAGACAATGTTTTAGATTTTTAAGTGTGTGGAAGAACTACCAAAACAAGGTTTCAGTGGAGAAAGCAACAGGCTCTTCAAGACAAGGACTCCAAACAGTTACAATAAAGATGCCTCAGTCTGATTTGGCTTTTGCAAAAGGTGGGAGGGCGAGAGAACGGGGGAGAGAAAGGACCAGATTCTTCCCACTGTCCCCAGCCTTCGCCTGTCAACCAGACAAGGACCACCACACAGTCCAAAACTATTTAAGAATTAAAGGCCAAGGCCCTGATACCTAAAACACTCTTCACCCCCCCAAAAATGTTCTGCCTTTTTTCTTAGCAACAGGAGTAGTGACATTGCTTACTGGTCTAACTTCAGGGAGAGTTTTTCTTTCTCTGTTTTCTGACAGCGAGGGGTGCGTATTAATGCAAGCCAGAACAATCCCGTCTTGTACACCCCCACCGGATGCAGCAGACAATTACTGCCTGCATTTTGCAAATGGAAAAATGAGGCTATGGATGGGGAGGCCACTTGCTCTGGGTCAGCTAGCCGGCCAAGAGCACACGGGCGTGCGGCCAGCTAGCCCGGAGACAAGGTTTGGAGATGAATGGACGGCCTGGCCAGTGTGTCCCCGAAAGAGGAGAGGCCAGTGTGCATGTGACCATGCGTGTGTATGACTCATGCATGTCTGCTCCTCTCCCAGATCAACTCTGGCATTTCTCGTCATCTTGTGCCTTTAAGACCAGGGCATTCAGGCAAGTCAGAGGCAACACTGGCCACAACAGACAACCAAGGAGAGAAATCAAGAGCTCAGCACACCACGTTCCATGTCCAGAACCATCCCGATCCCATTCTATTAACAGGCTCTCCCTCGACTCAGATGAGACTAAGCCCCAACCCAGTGCACCCAGTTCACCCTCGGGGCTGCAGCCCAGCCTTGAACTCAGAAGCCCAAGCCGAGACCACCCAAACACAGAAGTATGCCCTGCCGTGCTGTGTATAGCCCCTTGCTCTCTGACCGCCCCCCGATAAAAAGGGGAGACACTGTATCTCCCTCTTACAGCTCAGCATTGTGCACTGTGATGAGGACCCTCAGAGGAGAGAGAGACAAGAGCTTCTTGGAGATGGAACAACACCCAGGGAGTTGGACGCTGGTGCTGTCCCCACTGCTACAGCCCTCAGATCTGGAGAAGGGGCTCCAAAGCTCCCAACAGCACCTTTTCCCCTGGGGGTTAGAGATGGCAGATGCTTCCATCACTGCACTACTCCAAAGCTGAGCTGGGTGGTTCTCTCCCTCGTTGAAAGTGGAACACAAAGCACAGAAAGCCTAACCAAGCGCTGTCTCCGAACCCTCTTCCTTCCACAAGAGGCCCCTCTCTTTCAGATCCAGAACCCACCCACAGACAAGGCCAGTGGGGCTGCTCTCCCGCATCTCCGGGGGTCTCCTCAGTCCCCTGCTTCCTGTACTGTACCACTCTGGAAAGAAATCAACACTACTGTTCCAGAACTCTCCTGGAATTGAGTGTCAGAATGGCAGTGCCTGGCCTGAACCACAAGGTCCTCAGACCCACTCCTGCCTGCTGTAGGCAGAAAGCCTGGCACTCTCCTCCACAACCAGACCCCCATGCCAAGGTCCCCCTCCTGCTCCCTTGATCCAGGAAGCATCTGGAACCCTCGGGGTGATGTCCCTCACACTCCCGGACGATGAGTGAGGGCTCTGGGCCGGAGGACCGTGGCAGAGGCAGTGTGCCTGCCCCCGCTTCAGCAGCTGGGACGGTGGAATCTCTCAGTACGAAAGTGACAGCAGATTTCACCCAAGTGAACACGAGAAACCGGCTGCAGGCAGACTCGAGCCTGAAGGTCTGCTACATCCAGTCCCGGTGCTTCTCCGCCAAGTATCCACAGTGTCTCAGCGATGATCCCCGAACCAAAATAAAGCGGACAGGAAACGACACGCGGATTGGGGCGGCTGGAATTCCTCCGGCAGCATCAAATGTCATCAACAACGGACAGTCCCTGGGTGCCTGGCTCTGTTCCCAGCGGCCCCTTTTCACGTGGGGGAGAGCAGGGACCGCGGACGCGAGGGGACCCCGAGGTCGGGCAGCACTGCGGGTCCGCCGAAGGCTGTTCTCTCTCCCGGGACGTTTACCGCATCGCTGTGCGACAGTCACTCCGGACAAGGATCTCGTTTTTAGGAGGCAAAGCACTTGCCCACCGCCCTCCGGAGACAAACAGCGGCGGGCAGACGCGGGCCTCTCCGGACGGCCCCAGCAAGTGCGGACGAGCCTCCAGCCCCCCCGGAATCCGCACATCACGCCCTCCCCAGGCCCGCACGGCGACGCGGCCTGCAGGGCGGGCGCCGGTGGCCCTGAGCCCCTCCGGCCGGGTCTCCGCGGAGCGGGCCGGGGCGCTCCCCGCCTCCCCGCGCGAGCAGCTGGGGCCGGCCGCGCAGCGCACATCCGCCGCGGGCCGCGCACGCACAGCCGCGAACACGCACAGCCGCCCCCGGGGCCGCGCGTCCCGCACCGCCCGCAGCCGGAGCCGGGCCCACGCCCCCGGGGCACGCGTGGAGGGAAGCGTCCCGGGGCAGCCGCGGCGCGGAGACGCGACCCCGCGGTCCGCCCAGCCGCCCGCGGACACGCACGCCCGCAGGCTCCCGCCGCGTCCCGCCCCGCACCGCCCCGCACCCGCGTCCGCGCTGCCCGGCCCGCCGCCGGGGAGGGGGCGCGCGGCGCTCACCGATCTTGATCTTCACGCTCTGGAAGACCCGCAGCCCCTCCTCCTCCACCGCCATGCTGCGTCGCCCGCCCGGAGCCCGCGGGCCTCGCCCGGATCCTCGCGCCGAGCCCCGCGGAGCAGCCGCAGCCCGAGCAGCCGCGCAGTCCCAGCGCTCTGCGCCAGACCCCGCGCGCCTCCGCCGCCCCGCCCCGCCCACCGGCCTGCCCCGCCCCGCCCACCGGCCTGCCCCGGCTCCCCATTGGCCACGGCTCCAGAGAGGCGGGGCGCTACGGTTCCGCCCGCCTCGCGGCTCCAGCTGCCCATTGGCTGAGGCCTGGGAGGCGGGAGCGAGACGGCTCCGCCCGCGGAACAGCGCCAGCTCCTCATTGGCCGAGGCTCGGGGAGGGGCGGAGTCGGTCTCGGGAGGGCTCGGAAGGGACCGGCGGTGGGGGGACGCGGAATGGGGAAGACGGCGCCGGGAGGCGAGAGAAGGGATGGAGAGCCGTGGGCGGGGGAGGCCCGAGGACACGGCGGGGGGAACCGGGGGAGGGGATGGGGGGACCTGGCTGGGGGTGGGGGTCGGGTGGGGGAGCCAGGAGGGGGGACGGGGAAACCGGGCGGGGAGGGGCTGGGGAGGGGGAGACCCCGGTGGGGGACCCGCTGGGGGGCGGGGCGGGGCGGGGCGGGGCGAGGAGGTGGAGGAGGCCGAGGAACCAGAAGCGGCAATGGAGGAAATGAGGGGGGAGGGGAGCGAAGATTGGGGGACCCCGTGGGGCGAGGGGCCCAGGATAGAAGGAAGCCAGACGGGAGGGCTGGGGGGGTAGCCGGGCAGCGGAATGCAGTGGGTCCGAGGCAGGGGCACGGGGGAAGGAGGGCGACCCTGAGGCTTGGAAGAGCATCGTCTAGATTAATGTTCTCAAAATCCTGAATCCCAGACATCCCTAGATCGTCTGGATCTGAGAGGCGTCCCACCTCGTGCTACAGACAAATGCTCCCTCTGTTTGCTGGTGACTGCAGAGACCTGTGCGGGACGGTGGTGCGCCGGAGGCCTCCAGCCCCACACCTCCACCGCGTCACCATCTCCCCACTGGAGACGGGCCGGATCAGACAAAGGAAGAAGGTCTTGTCTGCAAAGGAGCCTCACAACCAAGGGGACGTGTGCGCAAAGGGCTGGAGGAAATAAACCCCAAACCAGATCCAGAGAACGTTCGATTTGGGCAGGGAGAACAAAAAGGTCGATCAGGTTAGGGGTCATTCAATTATGGGAGAGGATTTGGCACTTGGCAAGTACCCCACGCCTCTGGCATGGCCTTCGGACGCTCGGAACAAGTGATATCCCGCACTAAGTGGGGATGCCATGGACGCGACAGACAGCAGGTTAAAGCATCGCAATGCTCAGAGAAGCAGCTCAGGAGAGTAAATACACTCCTATGACCGGGAAAGCTAGTTGCGAACTAGGTTTCCTGCAAAGCCTGGAGGGCACTTCATGACAAAAGTGGTGAGGACTGAGTGAGAGTCTCCGCAGGAGGTGGCCATTGTAGGCCTGACCTGAAGGTACAGATGCCAGCACTGGGCTCGCTGATAGCCATGCCGGTGATCAGATAGTGACATACTAGAGGCCAAGCACTGAGGTTTCACCATCAGAAGCAAACCAAGTGCTATCACATACTGAGCCGCAGGACTGGAGGGGCAGCTGGGGCGCTGTGAACTGCACAGGGCCGCTGAGATGGTCCACCAGACATGCTGTCAGAAGCAAGGCAGTTGCCAGCCAGTAAGAGGTGGTTCCATCCGTACAGCCAAAAGCAATCAAAGACAGGTATCAGTAGCTGAAGAAATGTGCCCAATAAGACATCACAGTCCCTTGCCCAGTTTTCAGATGTGAGCCTGTTTTCATCCTCAGAGCCCACCAAGTGGGGGAGATAAGCTGGCAACACGTATGCATGGTGAGGGTTCCCCTAGGACACCTCGGCCCAGCAAAGGCACCTGTGGCCATTTACCTAGACATTTCAAACACGCCTGGGCTTCAAGTCATGAGACACAGGGACCCAATGTGTAGAAAAAGATTTGTGAGGTCCAGGGAATGAGTGGAGCCCGGGCCCCAGCAGGACTCACAGTGAACACGCCCGCCCCCACCAACCAGTTACCACTGATTTCCTCTGGCACTGAAGGTATAACTGACACAGACCTAGGTGACAGTGGCCAGAAAGCTCACATCGGTTCCTTGCTGTGGGGGTGAGGAGTCATCCCAGGACGGAGGGCCAAGCCGGGTGCTAGGATGGAAAATAAAAACAATAACACACCTGGGGAAACAGACCAAGACTGCCCTTAAAGACCTCATGGGCTATTTAATTGGCCAGTTCCCCCCTCTGATACCAGATGTGTTCTGGGTGGTGACAGTAGACCAGCTCAACCTCACAGCAGTCCCAGCTGTAGCCACTGTGCCACCTCAGCCTCTGGCCAGGGTGTGTGGCCATGGAGCCAAGATGTCCACGCTTCACCACCCTCAAGAAGGAGAATCTTAAGCAATTTACATCACATGGTGTAGACTAACCCATAACCTGCCCCACTGGGAGGCTTTCCTGCCCTCTGTTACAATATAGTCCAAGGACACCTGGACCATCTGAACAGGCTTCAGAATGTTAACTTGGGGGTACCTGGGTGCCCCCCAAGTTAGTTGATTAACTGTCTGCCTTCAGCTCTGACTCGATCTCAGAGTCCCAGAATGGAGATCCACGTCGGGCTCTCTGCTCCACAGGGAGTCTGCTTCTCCCTCTGCCTCTGCCTGCCTCTCTGCCTGATTGTTCTCTCTCTCTCTCTTTCAAATAAGTAAATAAATAAAATATTTTTTAAAAAGTGGGTGCACCTGGGTGGCTCAGTCAAGTGTCTGCCTTTGGCTCAGGTCATAACCCCAGGGTCCTGGGATTGGGCCCTGTGTTTGGCTCCCTGCTCAGTGGAGAGCCTGTTTCTCCCACTCCCACTCCCCCTGCTTTCTTGCTGTCTGTCTGTCTGTCTCTGTCTGTCTGTCTGTCTGTCTCTCTCTCTGTCAAATAAATAAAGTCTTTTTAAAAATTAAAAAAGAATGTTGACTTGGTTCAGTATGTTAATGACATCATTTTGGTCTCACCAGATGAGCAAGAACCTGGCCATTCATTGGAGGCTTTGGTGAGACATAAGCACTCTAAGACACATGTGCTCAGAGGATGTGAGTGACTTTGTGGAGATTCAGGGGTTCCGCACATCAGTGAGGCATCATGTCCCTGAGTATGTACTTTTCTTCCTCTTAACACAGAGATCCACACAGCATACTTCTAGAATTCCTCCCTCAACAAAACTCAACCTCCTAAGAAATGTGCAGTACCATGTCTTCTCAAAAATGTTCTGCACAAAGGAAGTGATCATTAATTTTCTAAATTAAAATCTGTTCTTTTAGAGTTTTGATGGAAAGGAACAGGAAGACAGGGGCACTTGGCTGGCTCAGTCGGTGATGGGTAAGAGTCTTGATCTTGGGGTTGTGAGTTTGGGCCCCACATTGGGTGTGGAGCCTACTTTAAAAAAAAAAAGAAAGAAAGAAACAGGAAAACATTGGGGGATTAAAGGAAGATGAGGGTTTTGTTGAAAGTACCTATAATCTCCTTTGTTTATAGCACAGTTACACTTTCTTTGACAGAATCCTCTTCTGCACTTCCCCCAAAAATATTTCTTGAAAAGTATCAATCTATCAATAAGTAGATATTTATGAATTGCTAAGACATCATAATTACATCATCTATTATTCATATTTGACCAAAATACTTTCAAAGGATTTGAAGTGGCATAAAATAAATGACCAGTCTATAACAGAATGATTTTTAAAGGGGCAAAGAAAGCACTGAAGGAAGAAGCTGTTGTGTCAAATGTCGACAGTGGAAACGGCCACAACCACAAGTGTAAAGCTCCACTCCGAGTTTCCTGGTAGTCAAGGTGAAAAAGAACATATGGAAATGCGGCATTTCATATCAGTTATATTATCTTACAAACGGAAGTATACTCGTTTTTCTGGAACAACATAGCCAACTAAACAATATGGAATTTTTTTCCCTGGGGATATTCAGCACGTTAGGGAAGGAGGTTTCCAATCTCAGGGACTGACCTTTGTGGACATGCTCATGGCAGTGGCGGGCGGACAGCAGAAGCTCCACTAACACTTGTGGACTAGATGTACTGGCTTCTCCCGCTGCCTCATGGAGAACTCAGGGACATACCGTTAATCCATAACTCTCGGGTAAGTTCTGCTCAGGCTCTCAGGAGTCACGGAGTGCAGCTCTCGAGGCCTGAGCATCCAGGAGAGAGGGCTTTCCGAGAGTCTAGACGGACAAGCCCTGACACACCTTTGAAGAGCATTTCTCAATATTAGTTGCTTGGGCCACAGAGAGGACAGAAGCCGGACAGTGGACACATCTACACTAAGATTCCTTCAGGATGCTTAGAGCCCAGACGGCGTGTGGCTGGTCGAAAGCAGGCCTAGTGCTCCGAGAGCAAGTGGGCCGAGCGTGGACACTTGGCCCGTCCACCCTGAGGAGGCACCAGTAGGCCCGGCTTCGCACACCACCAGCCCTTGGGGAGCACAAAGGCCACGCACCTGCCCTCATCACAGCGAGGCAAGGAACTGTGCACCTGGAAACGGGAAGGAAGGGACATCTATCTGACTGGAAGTGGAGAAAAGCAAGTGGGATATTTTCCAGTCTCTCCTCTGCTGTGGCAATTGAAGACGCCTTTTGAAACCCAGAGATAAGAGGGAAGTGGCCGGGATCCCTGAGTCACGCTGGAGGGCCGCCGGCATCTGCAGCTGGGAAAGTGAAAGATCCAAAAGCGAGAAACGAACTTCCCACTTCTTATTGGGTAAAGCCAAACCGACTAAGGAATCCACATAGCCCAGACCCATGTCCTGACCAATAAAATCCTCAGTGAAGTGTATGTGGTAAAATCGACAACACAAGAAACAGCAGGAATTGTCAAGGGTGTGGAGAAAGAGAAGAGTCACTTGGGTGCAGCCACGGCAGAAAACAGCTCGGAGAGTTCTCAAGAAGGTGCCGTTAGAACTACCCTAGGACCCAGCAATTGCACTACTGGATATTTATCAAAGAATACTGAATTCTACTTCAAGGGAACTCATGCACCCCAATGTTTATAGCAACATTATTTTAAAGTAATTTTTTAAAAGATTTTATTCATTTATTTGACGGAGAAACGCAGTGAGAGAGAGTGCACAAGCAGCAGGAGCAGCAGAGGGAGAAGCAGGCTCCCCTCAGAGCAGGGAGCCCGATGTGGGGCTCGATCCCAGGACCCTGGGATCATGACCTGCGCCAAAGGCAGACCCTTAACGACTGAGCCACCCAGGAGCCCCATAGCAGCATTATTTACCTTAGCGAAGATCTAGAAATAGCCCAAGTGTCCATTGATAAATGAACGGATAAAGAAGACGTGGTGTATGTATATAATGGAATATTATTTACCTGTAGAAAATAATGAAATCTCGCCATGTGCAACAACACGGATGGAGGTACAGGGCAACATGCAAAATAAGCCAATCAGAGAAACATGCATACATACCATATGATTTCACTCACGTGTGGAATATAAGACACAAAACAAATGAGAAAAGGGGAAAAGAGAGAGAGAGACAAACCAAGAAACAGACTCTTAACTGCAGAGAACACACGGATGGTCACCAGAGGGGAGGTGGTGAGGGATGGGGGAGACAGGACAGGATGACGGAGAGCAGCACCAGGATGAGCCCCGGGGGACCCCTGGAAGCCTTCGGACACTGCACTGTAACACTGTGCTCATTAAGTGGAATTCAAACAAAGCCTTAAAAAATAAACTTTACTTGAGATGCTATTTGATTAATGTCAATGCAATATTAATCATTAATATCAATCATCTGTCAATTTGAGTAATAATAAAATATAATCGCAGATGTCTAACAGATTTACTCTTTGAAGACATTTGTGTAATGTCTTGATTGCTTGTTATGAAGAATATTTGCTCAAAATAACTGTTTTTTTTAATGTAATAAGACCTAACTTACTATTTTTGACCAGAATTGGCCAAATATCAGGGTATTTTTTGAAGAGAACCCTGAAGTTAGCAATTAATTAGACTCCAAATTTTATCTTCTTAGCTTTGGTAGGAATATATGTATTTTTTTCCTTTTAAAATCTCCATCAAGGGGCACCTGGGTGGCTTAGTCGCTTCAGCGTCCAACTCTTGAGTTCGACTCAGGTCATGATCTCAGGGTTGTGAGATCAAGCCCTCACTTGAGCTCTGCATCCACTGTGGAACTTGCTCAAGATTCTCTCTCTCCCTCTCCTTCTGCCGCTCTCTCTCTCTGTAAGGAAAAAAAAAAAAAGCCTCCATCAATCCCAAACCCCAACCCTAACCCAACCCTGTCCCAGAAAAAGCTCAAAGGAAAAGGGTTCCTGATTTACACCATTTGGGATGGGGATTCGCTGTCAATCGAACAATCAAACTGTTCTGACTCTCAAAACTTAGCAGGATCATGGCACAAACTCCAAAGGAGAAAAATCCCAGGGCTCTGGAAAATTCGTCTGACCCACAGACATGTCCTCCAGGGAACCAGCACTGGAGACCCAGAGCAAGCGTAGCAGCAAGTCTCAACCTTTTGCCCACATGGTCCCGTCAGGCAAACTGATAGTGTCAGTGCCCAGGAAGAGCTGGTCTTTTTGTAAGACATTAGATTCAGAGACCCAGGGTAATAGGAAAGACTTTAAAGGGGCCAAAATGGGGGCACATGGGTGGCTCAGTCAGTTGGGCACTGACTCTGGGTTTCAGCTGGGTTGTGATCCTGCGGTGGTGAGGACAAGCCCCGCACTGGGCTTGGTGCTCAGTGAGGAGGCTGCTTCAGAGTCTCTCTGAAATAAATAAATAAATAAATAGATTGAGTAATTAATTAAGTCTTTAAAAAATAAAAGGGCAAAAATATACATGTGTGCCCATCATTATAACAAGTATTTTTATTTCTTTGCTCCTGTCAAGGTTTTATTAATATTTACATACAATCCCACACAGTGGCCCTAGAATTGGACCGGTAACTCTGTTTAGCAATTCATTTATTCAGCCTTTAGTGAGCGCCCAGCATGTCTCTGGAAGCTGCTGGGCGCTGTGGGAATATGGGAGAAACACAACACACCCCTCACCCCAGGGCCTTGAGTCACCCACACAGTTTCCGTGCCTGCGCTCGGCTCAGTGTGGACCCGCAAACCAGAGAAACAGAAGAGAAGGTCCAGGGAGCAGGGCCTCTCCTCAGCGGGAAAGTGCCTCCCCTCATCCGGGAAAGCCCTCCTGGGACATCAGAGCCGCACTCCCCAGGCCTCAGGGCGTGGGCGGCACCAGGGGGAGTGGATGGTGGCGGCCACTGAGAAGGAAATCTGCCAGAGTACGTGTTACCGTGTGACCGGGGCCAGTGACCGCAGAGAGGAAGAAGGACAAAGCTGGGCGCTCGGGAGCAAACACAGGACGCGCGGGTGTGGGTACCTCTCCTGTACCTTCGAGCATGAAAAGTGAGGACGGACACAGCTGGACCCCACGCGCGGGCTGTGACGTTCCGCTCATTGTCAACTCTTCCAAACACTCTGATGTGAACGTAACGGTCGCCCCAGGTTATTTCTAAGTGTCTTTGTGAAGTGGGGACAGGTCCACTTTGTGAAGTGGGCCAGCGCGGTCAGACCGGACTCCGCCAGCCCCCCTCCCCCCACCGGGGCTCCTAGTGGCTTTTTCGTCTCCCCCTCCTCCCCCCGGAAGGGTGGGGCTCCTTCCTCCCCAGCTGGAGGATGCTGCGAAGGCGCTGAGCCCCAGGTGTCGAGAGCTCCCCGTCCCCCTCAGCCCTCCCCTTGCTCGCTGCCACGGGCCCCCACCCCTGTCCTCCCAGCGGTGCTTGGAGCCAGTGCTGAGTGTGGCCTCTGGTGCCCAGGGTGACCATGGGCCCACGTTCCTCTGCAAAGACAAAGCCACTAGGGCTCCCTGAGCCTGTGAGAGATCTGCAAACCCAGAAACAGCCTCCAGCCTGTCCTTGCACAGCCGGGGGGTCCAAACTCCACTCAACAACAAAGAGGAAAAACCTGCTCACATGAATGAGGACAGCCTGTCACACGGGCCTCATGACTCCTTTTAGACGGCACGGCACTGCGGAGTGACACTCTGCGGAGGGGGAGAGTGGACAGGGGCTGTCCGGGGTCGGGGAAGGGGGCGGAGGGACCCTGTGGATGGAAATGGTCTGTGTCTTGGCAGCGCTGGTGGCCCCGGGAATCCAGGCGTGACAGAGTCGCACAGATCTGAGCGCACACGCGGGTGCACGCAGAGCGCACCGTCTGCGTCGGTGGGATCGGCTGGAGGCTGTCTTGGCTGGGATCTTGGATACAGGCAGCACAGTGCCACAAGATGTGGCCAGTGGAGGGAACGGTGGTCAGCACCGGGGATCTTCGTGTTACTCCTCATTGTGCGTGTGAATCTGCAGTCCTCTTGAAAGAAGAAACCCCGAAGGAAGGACAATACGGCAGGAGACACCAGCTCGGTGACTGTCTCCCCTGCAGCAGCCTCACGTGGGCCGACATCCTCTCCTGTGGGGGGGCTGGTTGCTGGCTCCCCACAGGAAGGGCGTGACCTCTTGTTTATCAGTCGCACCTGAGGAAGCGGTGCCCGGTGCCCTCTGCCCTCGGGGTCCTCGCTCGCAAACACTGCCGGGGGTTTGACCGCAGCCGACCCAGTGCACCAGGGAAGGGTTCGCCCCCAGCCCCCCACAGAGCCACCCCGGGAGGGCAGGCAGACATTCCCAGGCTCCTTGCCCCAGAGCGCCACCCTCCTAAGTGAGGTTATAGCCTGACGGATGGGTGCGGCGGCTCCAGTCACTCTGAAACCCACAGTGCGCAGAAGCGCAGCCAGTGGTCCCGATTCCAAGAACTGCTCAGACTTCTTAGTAAAGACCCACAGACATGAGTAGATTTCAGGTCATGACCTGATAGACTCTCACAAATTTTATGAGATAATACCTATCCTGACTAGATATAACGTGTCCTAAAATTTTATATTCTATTCTGGCTTCGCTTAAACTCCTTGTTTGTTTGATTGGGAATTGATTTCGGGATCCTCAGTCAGGTAGTGAGCCGCTGGAGTGCGGGAGGGACCCGCCCACAGGACCCAACCAGTACATTTTCAGGAGTTTTGCCAGCTGATAACTGAACAATTATTAAAAATTGAATTACACAGGCTTACAAAGCTTACAAAACCACGCTCTTGACGCTCATTACGTGGTGGAAACGCTACACGAGACGGTCACTTGCTTCTCTTCCCGCCTTGCAGAGTTCACACCGTGGAGGCTGACGAGCTCCACGCACTCCTGCCCTTCGTTTCCGGTCAGCTCTCCGGCCCTTCTCAGCAGGGGCCAGCTGGGAGACTCCGTCTGAGGTGCCCTCCACTAAACAGCCCCTTCCCCTGTGCCACCCTACCTTGTGCTTGATCCTGAAGACAGGAGAGGGGGGTCGTTGGAGAGTCCAGGGCCCGGGACCAGCTGGTGTCCGAGTGGGAGTGTGCCCTCTCTTCCCATTCTAGGTCCTGTGCGGCCACCAAAAGTCCTGCCTCTCACCCCAAACCGCCGGTCAGGGCTGTCCGCATGCAGTCAGATGGCGAGACTCCGGGGCTGGAAGCAGAGCCCTCTCCCATGCAGGCCTCATCATCCTTTCTGAGATGTAGACGTGTGGGTGGGGAGCGGGTCCCAGGACCCGCAGTCCGCCAGGCGCTGCTCTTCTTGGCCAGGCAGCTGATGCCCAGGGACAGTCATGGAGACCCAGCACCCAGCTCTGGGAAGGTGCGGGGCTGTTTGCTTTCAGCCTGGCCTGCTGGTGTGGACTTCTCCTTGGCATGCTTCTTCATTCGCTCTCACAGACTTATCCCAGACGTGTTATTAGGAGGTGGGGAACACAGAGCTCTTACAACCTTTCCTCCAAGGCTGCCCCTAAAGAAAGAGAAAATCTGATGGGAAATGCACACACGAGACGCTGGACGCAATCGGTCCCTACCTTGCAAAATACGCTTCATTGCATTAGTGCTTTTCACCCATCGCTGGTTTTTATCAACTAAGGGAAGTATAAAGGAAGGTGATTCTGGTCCTACTCCTCTTTCATGAAAGCCGTCTTCGTGTTCCACCACTCGTGTCCCCGAGCAAGTGTTCCCGCCCAGTCAGAACCAAGAGCGGCGAGAACACTTTGCCACCCCTGCGGAAGCTACTAAGAATCCCGTGTGTTTCCTAACCGGATGGGCGCTGAGGCTCTCCTCTCCTGTGCGCACGGGAAGGGGCGAGGAGGTGAGGGCGCCTTCCCACCGCCTGGCACCATTCCCTGCCTGCATGTCACACATTTAAATAAGAGCGGACACAATTAGCAAGGCCTCTGGGGGGCAAAGTTCCGTGTGCTCCAGGGAGACCACCAGCTCGAAGCCCCTTGCCTGCCTTCACTGTTCTGCCTCTCCACCCCCCGGGGACTGCGAGAGTCAGCAGCCTCTCGAAGCCCGGGCCACAAGGAGGAAAGGGAGCTGCCGGGCCCCCAGGACAGACCAGCCTCCTGGGCCGGAAGGCCATGTTAGGTGGCAGGAAGCCACAGGATCCCAGCGGGTACCTTCAATAAGCCAAGCTAACCTCAAGACCCCCCTTGAGGGGATGCAGAGCGGAATGTATGGTGATGAATTCACTAATGCTGGGTGCTCCCTGACCCTGCTGCCTTCTAGAGTTACCCTTGCAGTGAAGACACAGCATTGTAGGGGAGGTCTGAGGCTCACTGAAGTCCCTTGTTTAAAACACCATTTTTGTTCACCAGGCGAGAAATTTGGGATGAATTAGAGCATGGTCACCATGACCCACCCCACACAGGAACAAACATCTATTTTCCACTTCACAGTGTGAGCCGTCCTCTGGAAACTTAGCTCACGCTGTGTCAATCCTCTGCCCACACCCGAGCCTGGCCTTCTGTCCAAAATCTCAATCCCTATATACAAACAAGGCCCATGTGCACCCGTTCTGCCGTCCTCTGGCCTCGCCTCCTGGCATGCCCTTTGCTATTTCTCAGGGGTCCAGGTCCATGGCCTCTGTGTTTCCCCCACGCATTTGTCAGCCTCAGGACCTTTGCACTTGCTGTTCTTGCGCTGGAGTGTTGCTCCATAGACACATGCCGCTCTCTATTCTCCCTCTGAGATTTTGCTCAAATGATCCCTGAGAGGTTTCTCTGCTTCACGTCACATAACCGCCTCCCTGCCCCTTCGTTTTCATCTTTCCAGCTCACTGCGTTGTATCGGGGACGCTCTGAGTGCACCCACTCAGCTGTGTGTCTTAGCCACATTCATCCCGAGGTAGGACCCATGGTTCCCACTGTGGCTTCTGCAGGCTGCTGTGACTGACCAAGTCTTCTTCTTCTGCTCTGCTGTCCACAGCTGGGTTCATGCCCAGAGGCCCTGTCACCACAGTCCTTCACCCCTTTGCAAAAGGTACTGAGACCCCAAACTATAATCATACACAAAGGTCATAGAAGGTCCATATCTCATGGGGCAATTTCTCAGGTAACAGGAAATAACCTATACTATGTGCATTTTTTTGTCAAGACACCTGTGAACTAATGGGGATGTAACAAAATTTATAGGGCCAGAGTCTTTACTTTGTTTCAAATTTTCTCCTTAAGAAATAAAAAGCATCAGAGCATAAGTGGCTTAGTCAGTTAAACATCTCACTTTGGCTGAGGACACGATCTCAGGGTCCTGGGATCGAGTCCCACATCAGGCTCCTTGCTCTGCAGGAAACCTGCTTCCTCCTCTCCTTCTGGCTGCTACTCCCCAGCTTATGAACTCGTGCTCTCTCTCAAATAAATAAAAACTTTTAAGAAAGGAAATACAACATCATAAGGGAGGTACAAATCAAAACCACAATGATACGTCACCTTGCACTTGTTCCATGGCTAATGTCAAAAAGACAAGAAATAACAAGTGTTCCCAAAGGGAAATCAGTCAGATGGAGACCGATAGCCTATGACCTCCCCTATATGTGGGGTCTGAGAAACCAAACAGAATAGAAACAGACTCAGAAATACAAAGAACAGGGCGCGTGGGTGGCTCAGTGGGTTAAAGCCTCTGCCTTCGGCTCAGGTCATGGTCCCAGGGTCCTGGGATCGAGACCCGCATCGGGCTCTCTGCTCAGCGGGGAGCCTGCTTCCTCCTCTCTCTGCCTGCCTCTCTGCCTACTTGTGATCTCTGTTCTGCCTACTTGTAATCTGTCACATAAATAAATAAAATCTTTAAAAAAAAATACAAAGAACAAGGCTGCAGTTGCCAGAGGGGAGAGGGTGGGGGATGGGCGAAACAGCTGAAGGGCATTAAGGGGCACAAACTTCCAGGTGTAAGTAAGTCGGGGAGATGGACAGGACGGCACAGGGAATGAAGCCGATAATATCGCACGACCTTGTGTGG
>NC_139034.1:89274882-89487418 GCF_964662115.1 Mustela nivalis
GGCACCCAGAATCAGTTGTTCTTCCTAAACAAATATAAATCAACAAATAACTTGCGAGAAGTAGGGAAGGCTCGCTAGCGGAGCCCTCCCCAAGGCCACGCCGGCCAGCCTTCCCCACCCGCAGGGGGCCGGGGTCCAGCCGGCGGCGCTGCCCGTGGCTACTCCGCCGCTCCGGACAGAGGACACCCCGCAGGCCTGGGCGGACTGAGACAGCTGGCCGCCCTCGGATCCCTTCGCGGGACTCAAACGATCTTTGGCCCATTTTACAGATGCTCTTGTAAGCGAGCAGCGAGGCTGAGGCTTCAGCCAGAGCGCTGTGACCTCTGAGACACAGCCGCCCCGGGGCTCCCACCGCTGATGCGGCGCAGCACTTGGGAGGAGTGCGACCATCGCCCTGGGCTCACGGTTCGCTTCGTCTAAAATAATCCAAATTACTTGCGTTGTGTTGAAAAATAAAATGCAAATTTACCTTAATGACAAAGACTTGCTGTATTTAAGGACTTTCCCAAGAACACGTCACTGTTCTCAAGAGCAGCAGAATCAGGTGTCCCCCACCTCAGCGCCCGGTCACAGAGGTCGTGTCGCAGCCCGCAGGCATGGCAGCCGCGCGGAGCTGAGCCTGCGCTGACGGCGCGTGCGGGCTCCGTGCGGGTCTCTGCGGGGCGAGAACACTTGGCATTCCATGAGCAGGTCCCTGCAGGCACGGTGCAGGCCTCCGCAGGTGAGACCATCAGTTCTCCCTACCACGAGACACACATTACTGCTGGCCCCTCGCCCACAGCTCTGTAGCCAGTAAGTGCAGAACCGTGGTTGGCATCTTTTCCTAGGCCCAACCAAGCTCATGCTCTATCCCCCAACACAGGGGCCCCTCTTCTTAGGCACAAAGTTCCAGAGTAGGTCCCAAGTCCCAAAGCACAAGGTCTTTCCACTACACTACTTGGAAGAACCAACCTCATTTGGCTGAGTAAGTTGTCATTGTTTGGTTTAAAATCAGGTGACCCACTGGGTCCTACAGAGTCTTCTGTCGGTGGAGATATGACAGTTCAGTGGAGCATGGGCAGGGCCCTTCCGCCTCCAGACGGTGTGTGAGCAGAATCAGCAGGGCTTGGGCAGTGCTCTGAGCAGCTCCACAACAAAAGCACCAAGCCAGTGGGAGCTCTTCCTTACTCAGGGGAGGTCTGACATCTTCCAGAAACGAACGGAGTATCTTGGGGTGCACCTGGGTAAGGATTTGGACAGCTTGTTCTATGCGTCAAAATATATGCACTTATTTAAAGAAAATCAGGCAGTGCCAGGGACCTCTCACAGGAATCCATGGTGCCTGCCGCCCCCTTCCTCATGCCCCCATCCCATGCAGATCACACTCCACCCCTCCAGCTGGCCAAGGTTTCCCACGACCCAGCACTAGCCTCATGGGTATGAGGCCCCATGTTCACACCACTCAGTTTTAGATCGGGGGAGAAGAGTCCAGTCCAGGTCTCTCACCATAACTAGTGAGAATTCAACCACCTTCCTCTAAACTTTCTGAGTCTGCAGCTCTCACGAGATCTTTGATTTTATTATTCTTTATCTGTGCACTTGACCTAGACCCTAGGTTAGCACCAGGGTTCCCTGCCAGTGTTGGACTGGGCCTTCCTCCTCTTCCTGCTGGGGCTGCTGCCAGCATCACCTTTGAACTCCAGGCGCTGCTGGCCCCCCTCCCGCTGGAGGAGCACCGTTCACAAGGACAGGCACTTATCCCTGCTGTCGGCTCTTTTATTCAAAAGAGTGTCACCCTCAGCTTTGGGAAATACTCTTGTGTTGTTTCTTGAGTAACTTCCTTTGTGTGATTTTCATCTGATTCTTTTCCCCCAGGGCCTGTCAGTGGAGAGTCGGAACTCTTTGCCTGACAGAATTTTTATCTTCCATTTTTTTAAAAAAAATCTTTCATTCTTTTTACTTTGCAATTTCTTCAGTTTTATGTCCCAGCCTCTGTTGAGCTTTTTAACCTTTCAGGAAGGTCTTCTTTGTTCTACAAGAGCATCCTAGTCTTGAAGATATTGATGGGACGTTTGGAGGGTTTCTGTTTTGTTTTGTTTTCATGCTTTCTTGAACAATCTCTCTTCCTGAACAATCTCTCTTCCTTCAGGGTCTTCCCTTGGAGGTCCGGCGTGCCCTGGGAGTGTGCGCACTCCCTGACTCCCTCCTCGTCCTGTGCCCTGCCCCCATAGGCCTCCATCTTCAAGCAAACGCCACAGCCTCTTGTCTCCTGATCCATTCGTGGCTCTCGTTTGACACATATATAGTTCCCCTGCAGCGTTGTAAGAGGGTCTCAGGAAAAGAAAAGACAGAGAGGGTGTTGTTTTTTGTTTGTAAGAATTACTTGCTTTGTTTTTTCCATAGAGGTCGTTCATGTGCCTGGTACAAAGTTCAACAGTGATGACAAGCAGACCCTTTGCTCACCCTGTGCCCCAGCTGGAGAGCACCTTCCAGGGCCAACAGAGCAGTCTGGGCATGGTGAACAGAGACATGCGTCTGGTACCCTTTCCATCTGTAAAGAGTGTGCCGCTCAGTGACCCCCATGCCACTTTCTTCCTATAACATGTGCTTTCTTCTTTCCGAGTCACCAAATACACAGCTACCTGCCCCCCCCACCCCCCGCCAAAAGAAGTGTCTGCGTCGTTTTCCACTGTAGGAATGTGTCAAGATGTGTCGAGGGCTTCGGCGATGTCTCCTCCTGCAAACACCATCGTGTACATCTTATTTCTTTCTCTTTCAAGCAGGGCTTGTGTTTACACTGGTCAGCAGCTCTGCTCCATGGGGTCACTCAAGCACCTGTGTCCTCTGAGCCTGTCTGTCTCTGTGGTCACAGCTGTGTCACCAGCCCTGGCCCCACCCCAGAAAAGGGCAGAGGAGGCACCACAGTAGTCTGAAGGCCTGATCTTAGAAACAGTGTGTGTCTCCTGCACTCAACGGGGCCACTGCCCACTTCAAAGGGACCCACAGATGCCTTTGAATCTGGGCTCACAGAGGAGGGAGGGTTGTTCTCTACAAGTCTCAGACCCCACTGCCATCCTCATCAGCTTGCATTTCCTGCTGTCATGAGCGCTTTCCCAACTTTAAGGTCCATGTATGTATTTCTTTTGTTGTGAAACGTCTATTCAACTTATTGCTCAGATTCCTATTGGCTCTGTGGTCTTCTTTCTTGATTTGCTGGTACCCAACCTTTGTCTGTGATTAGAGGTTACGAACACCCAGATTGTTATTTTGTCATTGGATTGTTTATGCTGTTTTTTTAGGTTGAAGATATAGTCTACATTTATGTAAAGAAATTAATCTTTTTATCTTTTGGAGTTTTGTCATATTTAGAAAGAACTTCTCTTGGTTTTTTTTAATCACTCATATTATCATTTACTAACTTCATGCTTTTATTCTCTCCAATTAAATTTTGATTTATCTAGAATTTATTGCAGTGTGAGTTGACAAGTAGGGTGAACCTAATTTTTCTGACAGCTGTTTAGTTGTCATAAGACCCTTATGTACTCACCCTTTACCTCATGATTTGAAAAGTCATAGTTACATTTACACTATATACTAACATATCATAGTTATGCCTGGATAGTTCGTATATATCAGAGCTTTCTTTGATTCCCTGATTTGTCATTCATACAACAACATAACTCTATTAACATAAGCCTTCTTCTCTGGCTATTTTAATTATTTACCTCTCCAATTAAAAATAAATTCTAAGGGAGGAACAAGATGGCAGAGGAGTAGCAGACCGAGATGACATCAGCTCGCAGGCGATCAGCTGGACAGTTATCAGACCATTCCAAGCACCAACACACCCAACAGGAGATTGACGAGAAAAAGAGCAGCGATTCTAGGATCAGAAAGTCAACCACTTTCTGGAAGGTAGGACGTGTGGAGAAGTGACTCCAAGGTGATGGGAAGATCGACCACGGGGGAGGGGTGGCTCCCGGCAAGCTGTGGAGCAGCGGAGCACAAAATCCAAACTTCTAGAAGTCGACTCCACAGAGGGACATCGCTCCAGAGGCTAAGTGGGGGTGGAGCCATCGCGGGGACAGTGTGATCTCAAGTCCCGCAGGGTCACCAGAGGATTGAGGGTGTATCGCAGCGGGGAATCCGGCTGCAGAGACAGAGCCAAGGAGTCAGTTCTCAGATTGGGGTTACCTTAAACCATGATCTGAGGCACAGTGGGGCCATTGCCCTTCGAGCAGGGACCCCACAAGTGGCAGATCTGTGGAGACTCATCTGCCTAACTCCGGGATGAGTGGCGCGGGAGCCTGCAGCAGGAATGTGCTGGGTTTGGAGTCTCCAAACAGGGCCGCATGCCAGAGATAGACACGCTCAGTCATAGGCCGGGTGAACTCAGAGCACAGCCAGAGATCAGGGAGACGGGAGGGACTGACTCCTTCTCTCTAAGGGTGCATTGAGGAGGGGTCCCCAAGCCTTGGCTCCTCCAGGCCAGAGATCGGGAGGCCACCATTTTCATTCCCATCCTCCAAAGCAGAATGGAAAGCGTTTAGGGAACAAAAGCTCGGAGAGCAACCCCTAGCAGATTACAGATCGCTTAGCCCGGCTCCTGGCAAGGCAGTACAATTCCGCCTTGGGCAAAGAAATTTGAGAATCACTGCAACAGGCCCTCCCCACCAGAAGATCAACAAGAACATCCAGCCAAGACCAAGTTTTCTGATCAATGAGAACAGTGGAACTCCAGAGTTGGGGGAAAGCAACACATAGAATTCCTGGATTTTTTCCCCCATGATTCTTTAGTCTTTCAAAGGTAAATTTTTTTTAATTTTATTTTTTTCTTATACTATTTTAAAAATTTTTTCCTCTTTCCTATTTGAACCTTTTAAAATATTTTATTTTATCAATACCTTTTAAAAAGTCTTTTTAAATTTTCCTTGTTATAGTCATATTCTAACTCCTTGTTGTATTTAACCTTACTTTTTGTATACATGTAAGTTTTTTTTTCTTTAAAATTTTGAGACATAGTTCCTTCTAATGGATCAAAATATACCCTAAATCTAGTGTATGGCTTTGTTCTAGTTTCCAGCCTGATCACATTCTCTCCTTTTTTTTTCTTCTTTAAACAACTTCTTATCAATTCCTTTCTTTGGAATCTTTTCAGATTTTCATCTTTACAGTCAAATTCCATCCCTTTATCATATTTACTCTTATTTTTATATAATAAGTTTTTCTTTCTTTAAAATTTTGGGAGGCAGTTTCTTCTAACAGACCAAAATTCAACAAAAATCAAGTGTGCCACTCTCTTCTCTGTTCTGTTCACCAACTAAATGTGTGTGTGTGTGTATGTATGTGTGTGGATATATATATATATCCACATATATATATGTGGATATATCCACATATATATATATATGCTTTGTTTTGGTTTTCTCCTTTTTTCTCCCCCCACTTTCAGGTCTCTTCTGATTTGGTTAGTGTATATTTTTCTGGGGTCATTGCTATCCATTAGTATTTTGTTCTCTCATCCATCTATTCTTATCTGGATAAAATGACAAGATGGAAAAAACTCACCTCAAAAAAAAAAAAAAGTGTAAGAGCCAGTACCAACAGCTAGGGACCTAATCAATATGGACATTGGTAATTCAGAATGACGATTATCAAGATGTTAGGGGGGGCTTCTAAAAAGCATAGAGGATACTAGAGAATCCCTTTCTGGACAAATAAAATCCCTTTTTGGAGAAATAAAAGGACTAAAATCTAACCAAGTTGAAATTTTAAAAAAGCTATTAATGAGGTGCAATCAAAAATAGAAGGTTTTACTGCTAGGAAAAATGAGGCAGAAGAGAGAATTGGTGATATAGAAGACCAAAAGAGGGAGAATACAGAAGCTGAGCAAAAGAGAGACAAACAACTACTGGGCCAAGAGGGGAGAATTAGAGAGATAGGTGATATCATAAGATGAAACAATATTAGAATAATTGGGATCCCAGAAGAAGAAGAAAGGGGGAGGGGGCAGAAGGTATATTGGAGCAAATTATAGCAAATCCCCTAATTTGGGGAAGAGAACAAGCATCAAAATGCTGGAGACACAGATAACCCCCCTCAAAATCAATAAAACTAAGTCAACACTCCGTCATCTAATAGTAAAATTTACAAGTCTCAGTGACAAAGAGAAAACCCTGAAAGCAGCTTGGGACCAGAGGTTTGTAACATACAATGATAGAAATATTAGATTGGCAGCAGACCTAGCCACAGAGACCTGGCAGGCCAGAAGGAACTGCTATGATATATTCAGAGCACTAAACAAGAAAAATATGCAGCCAGGAATACTATAACCAGCTAGGCTGTCATTGAAAATACAAGGAGAGATAAAAAGCTTCCAGGACAAACAAAAACTGAAAGAATTTGCAAACCCCAAACCAACCTTACAGAAAATATTGAAAGGGGTCCTCTAAGCAAAGAGAAAACCTAAAAATAATAAACCAGAAAGGAAGAGAGGCTATATACAGTAACAGTCGCCTGACAGGCAATACAATGGCACTAAATTCATATCTCTCAATAGTTACCCTGAATGTAATGGGCTAAATGCCCCAATCAAAAGACACAGGGTATCAGAATAGATAAAAAACAAGAGCCATTGATACACTGACTACAAGAAACTCATTTTAGACCCAAAGACACCTCCAAATTTAAAGTGAGGAGGTGGAAAACAATTTATTATGCTAATGGATATCAAAAGAAACTGGTGTTGGCAAGACTTACATCTGATAAATTAGATCTTAAGCCAAAGACTATAATAAGAGATGAGTAAGGACACTCTACCATAATTAAAACTTTGTCCAATGAGAGGATCTAACAATTCTAAATATCTATTCCCCTAACATGGAAGCAGCCAATTATATAAACCAATTAATAATAAAATCAAAGAAACACATCAACAATAATACAATAATACTAGGGGATTTTATCACACCCCCCCCCCACTGAAATGGACAGATCATCTAAGCAAAAGGTCAACAAGTAAATAAAGGCCTTAAGTGACCTACTGGACCAGATAGACATCACAGATATATTCAGAACATTCCATCCGAAAGCAACAGAATACATATTCTTCTCTAGTGCACATGGAACATTCTCCAGAATAGATCACATCCTGATCACAAATCTGGTCTCATCTGGTACCAAAAGATTGGGATCATTCCCTGCATATTTTCAGATCACAATGCTTTGAAACTAGAGCTCAATCACAAGAAGAAAGTTGGAAAGAACTAAAATACGTAGAGGCTAAAGAGCATCCTAATAAAGAATGAATGGGTCAACCAGGAAATTAAAGAATTTAAAAATTTCATGGAAACAAATGATAATGAAAACACAACTGTTAAAAATCTTTGGGATACAGCAACAGTAGTTCTGAGAGGAGAGTATATAGTAATAAGACTTTCTCAAGAAACAAGAAAGATCTCAAATACCCAGCTGTTCTTTCTCCGGCTCCCTTAGGTGTAGGGGAGCCGGAGAAAGAACAGCAAAGAAAGCATAAACCCAGGAGGAGAAAATAAATAATAAAGATTAGATCAGATATCAATGAACTAGAAACCAAAAGAACAGTGGAACAGATCAATGAAACTATGAGTTGGTTCTTTGAAAGAACTAATAAGATTGATAAACCCCTGGCCAGACTTATCAAAACGAAAAGAGAAAGGACCCAAATAAATAAAATCATGAATGAAAGAGGAGAGATCATAACCAACAACAAAGAAATACAAACAATTATAAGAACATATTATGAGCAACTATATACCAGCAAATTTGACAATCTGGAAGAAATGGATGCATTCCTAGAGACATATAAACTACCACAACTGAACCAGGAAGAAATAGAAAACCTGAACAGACCCATAACCAGTAAGGAGATTGAAGCAGTCACCAAAAATTTCCCAACAAACAAGAGCCCAGGGTCAGACGGCTTCCCAGGGAAATTTTACCAAACATTTAAAGAAGAATTAACAACTATTCTCCTGAAACTGTTTCAAAAAATGGAAATGGAAGGAAAACTTCCAAACTCATTTGATGAGGCCAGCATTATCTTGATCCCAAAACCAGATAAAGACCCCACCAGAAAGGAGAATTAGAGACCAATATCCTTGATGAATGTGGATGCAAAAATTCTCACCAAAATACTAGCCAATAGGATCCAACAGTACATTAAAGGGATTATTCACCACAACCAAGTGGGATTTATTTCTGGGCTGCAAGGTTGCTTCAACATCCACAAATCAATCAATGTGATATAATACATTAATAAAGGAAAGGACAAGAACCATATAATACTCTCAATGGATGCTGAAAAAGCATCTGACAAAGTACAGCATGCTTTCTTGAACAAAACTCTTCAAAATGTAGGGATATAAAGTATATACCTCAATATCATCAAAGCCATCTATGAAAAACCCACAGTGAATATCATTCTCAATGGAGAAAAACCGAGATCTTTTCCCCTAAGGTCAGGAACATGACAGGGATGTCCACTATCACCACTGCTATTCAACATAGTACTAGAAGTCCTAGACTCAGCAATCAGACAACAGAATGAAATAAAAGGCATGTGAACCAGTGAAGAATAAGTCAAACTCTCACTCTTTGCAGATGATATAATATTTTATGTGGAAAACCCTAAAGACTCCATTCCAAAACTGCTACAACCCATACAGGAATTTAGTAAAGTGTCAGGATGGAAAATCAATGCAAAGAAATCAGTTGCATTTCTATACACCAACAACAAGACAGAAGAAAGAGAAATTAAGGAGGCAATCCCATTTACAATTGCACCCAGAACCATAAGATATCTAGGAATAAACCTAACCAAAGAGGCCAAGAATCTGTACTAAGAAAAGTATAAGTACTCATGAAAGATATTGAGGAGGACCCAAAGAAATGGAAAAATGTTCCATGGTCATGGATTGGAAGAACAAATATTGTGAAAATAGCTATGTTACCTAAAGTAATCTACACATTTCATGCAATCCCTATCAAAATACCATTACCTGTTTTCAAAGAAATGGAACCAATAACCCTAAAATTTATATGGAACCAGAAAAGACCCCCAATAGCCAGAGGAATGTTGAAAAAGAAAACCGAACCTGACAACATAATTCCAGACTTCAAGCTCTATTACAAAGCTATAATCCTCAAGACAGTATGGTACTGGCACAAAAACAGACTCATAGATCAATGGAACAGAATAGAGAGCTCAGAAATGGACCCTCAACTCTATGGTCAACTAGTTTCTGACAAAGCAGGAAAGAATGTCCATTGTAAAAAAAAAAAAAAAAAAAAAAAAAAAACACTCTTCAACAAATGGTGCTGGGAGAATTGGACAGCCACAAGTGGAAGAATGAAATTGGACCATTTCCTTACACCACACACAAAAATAGACTCAAAATGGATGAAAGACCTCAATGTGAGACAGGAATCCATCCAAATCCTTGAGGAGAACACAGGCAGCAACCTCTTCGACTTCAGCCTCAGCATCTCTTCCTAGAAACATTGCCAAAGGCAAGGGAAGTAAGGGTAAAAATGACCTATTGGGACTTCATCAAGATCAAAACCTCTTGCACAGCAAAGGAAACAGTCAACAAAACCAAAAGGCAACCAACAGAATGAGAAAAGATATTTGTAAACGACATATCAGATAAAGGGCTAGTATCTAAAATCTATAAGGAATTTATCAAACTCAGCACCCAAAGAACAAATAATCCAATCAAGAAATGGTCAGAAGACATGAACAAAGAAGAAGATATCCAGATGGCCAACAGACCCATGAAAAAATGCTCCACACCACTTGGCATCAGGGAAACACAAATCAAAACCACAATGAGATACCACCTCACACCAGTCAGAATAGCTAAAATGAACAAGTCAGGAAATGACAGAGGCTGGAGAGGATGCAGGAAAAAGGGAGCCTCCTACACTGTTGGTGGGAATGCAAGCTGGTGTAGCCACTTTGGGAAACAGCATGGAGGTTCCTCAAAAAGTGGAACATAGAGCTATCGTATGACCCAGCAATCACACAATTGGGTGTTTACCCCAATGATACAAATGTAGTGATCCAAGGGACACGTGCACCTCAATGTTCATAGCGACAATGTCCTCGATAGCCAAACTGTGGAAAGAACCTAGATGTCCATCAACAGACGAATGGATAAAGAAGATGTGGTGTGTTTGTGTGTGTGTGCGTGCATGTGTGTGTGTGTGTGTGTATACACATACACAATGGAATACTATGCAGCCATCAAAAGAAATCTTGCCATTTGCAGTGATGCAGCTAAAACTAGAGGGTATTATGCTGAGCGAAATGAGTCAATCAGAGAAAGGCAATTATCATATGATCTCCCTGATATGAGAAATTTGAGTGGCAGGGAGGGGTGTCATGGGGGGAAGGGAGGGAAAAATGAAACAGGATGGGATCAGGGATTGAGACAAACCACAGGAGACTCTTAACTCTAAACACTGAAGGTTGCTGGAGGTGGGGGTAGGGACAGGGTAGCTGGATGATGGACATTGGGGAGGTATGTACTATGGTGAGTGCTGTGAATTGTGATAAGGCTGATGATTCACAGACATGAGCCCCTGAAACAAATAATACTTTATATGTTAATTTGAAAATTCTACATGATAACTTTTTCAGGATCTGGTGTGGCTGTGCCTGTCGTTTCATTGCACACCCTCTACGATCCTGTACATCAGCCCTGTTCCCACAGACTCTCTGTTCCCTCTGTGTCAGCCCTTTTCCTGCACATTCTGAATCTCTCTCATCTGGGCTGTTCCTGCACACACGGGATGCTGGGTTTTGCTCTGTGATTCAGCTTGGCAGCCTATTTATTTTAATACCCAAGTTGAGTTCATTTCAGGGCATTACTGAGTGTCAGAAAGTGCACGTTAGACTTCGTTTTGAAAATGTATTTCACATTATCGTCTAGTCATCTTGATTTCCCTTTAAAAATATCTGGTTTGCTGTGTGTGTCTTTCTGAGGTTGGAGGGCAGAGTTTCTGTCCCAGCATATGTCTCTGGTCCGTTTCCACTCCCTTCGTGCCCACACTCCTCTGTTGCTGTCGGTCTTACTTTCTCCTTTCCTTTTCTTTTATGTATTTTTCCTGACTCTATTTTTGTGTGAATCTGTGCTGGTTTCTTTCTGATTATGACTCATCTTCGAGTATAGTGCATCCTCCCTGGGTCAGCTTTTTATAGGAAATTCAGTGCGGAGATGAGGTTGGATGTGAGGATGGACCAAGCGCAGCGCACAGGGGGCGTGTGGACACTCGCGGTGTCCCCTCCCCCTCCCTCTAAGAACACCCTTCCTGGTGGCTTGAACCCTGCTTCTTTTCTGTGCCCAGTGAGGCCGGACCTGCACCCTTTCCCTCAGGATGTGCACTGGCTGTAACGTGCTGTGACCCACAGCCTGCCGGGGTCTCCCTGCTCCCATCCGGCGTGGTTTCGACTGAGGCTCTGTTTGGCTTTGGTGGGGCTGAAATGTGTTTCTCTTTCTCCTGTTCTTTGTTTTTGTTCTCGGAGGAGAGGGGGCAGCTTGCCATTTTACTGCATGACAGCCCCTTTGTCTTCCAGCTGTGGGTCTGAAGCCAGTGTGATTCCAGACCCTCACATGTGATCTTGTCTCTTCCTGACCAGGCTTTCCAATGGGCTCCTCTTCCAAGTGTCCCTGGACTCTCACTGGCCGGGCCTGCATGTGGCTGGTCACAGCCTGAGTTCTTCAGCCTGGAGTGGGGGCTGCGTCATGACTCACATCTTCTTTCTGCTCTGGGAAATGTTCCTGGTATGTCTTAATGATTAGTCACCCTTCTTTGTTTTTCCTGAAGCCCTGAGTGCTCAGACTGTACTCCTCAGAGGCCTGTTTCTGACTGTCTCTCTGGCTTATTTCTCATCTTTCTGTTTTGCGATACGTATTCTGCAAGACTCCTTTGATCTTAGCCTCGAACTTCTCCATGACATTAAGTTTAGCACTCATATTTTACATTTCTTCATCCTGTTCTTAGATTATGGACATGCAATATTTTCTTGACTCTTTCTGAGATGATATTTAATTTTTGGTGGTTTTGAACATGGCTGTTCTCTCTAAGATGAGCTGTTTCTGTGCAACTCCATCTCTGGTTCTATGTTGCTGATTTTCTTCCGAAGGTCTGGAGATACTTGGATGCTCACATATATTAAGAATCAGTGGCTTGTTCTGATAAGCTGCTGTGGGTGCTCCAGAGACTTCTCTGAATGGGGAGGCAAGCTGGGAATTCTGTGCCCACAGATGGGGTTGTTGCTGTGTTTCAGGGAAGATGACTGAGGCACTGGCAGTAGGCTAGCGATTCCCTCTCCTTCCCACCCTCTGAGCTACCCCAACCCAAGCCAGAGCGAGGAAGATTTTACTGAGCAGCCCCAGACTCACACCAGAAGCTGGAACCCAAAGATTGTTCATTCAAGGTCTTTGAAGAAGACCTCTTTGGTGTCTGCAGGCTGGAGACCCATCTCCGCGGGTGAGGGAAGGACAGCAGGCAGAGCGGACTGTCGGTGCAAGAAGCTTGTTCATGCACAATCTCAGCCTGCCTCTCAGAGCTGCTCTGGCAGCCCTTCAGGAGGATGATACCCCTCCACTGCTTGAGGGTCAGACAGATGCTCTCTCTAGTCCACAGTGCCCAAAACTTGGGGACAGTCAACCTGTTAAAACACCCCCTTACATAGTATTTCTAGGATCCTTCTTAAAACGTGGAAATGAAAATTAGGTCTATGACTCCTCTGAGAGCTTAGACGATGCTGAGCGTAGAGGGCGAATTACTGTCTTGGGTCACACTCTGCTGTGGGGCACCCTGTGGCAGGTGACTCTAAAACCACATCTATTCTTAAAAATATGTATATTTATTTATTTTTGCGAGAGAGAGAGAGAGAGAGAGAGAGCATGGTGGGGGAGGATCAGAGGGGAAGCAGACTCCCCGCTGAGCAGGGAGCCCAACGTGGGACTCGATCCCAGGACCCTGAGATCGTGATCTGAGCTGAAGGCAGATGCCTGACCAACTGAGCCACTCAGGTGCCCACACCATACCTATTCTATTGCTGACTCTTTTCGGTGCATCATTTTGTTGTGACGCCCCCCCGCCAACCAGCGTTCCCTTGTCCTCTTGTTTGTTAGTATCAGCTTGCGCTGGAAAGCTCTGACATGTAGGTCCTCCATTTGCTTCTGTCATTATTGAATGTGGGCCCTGGGGATGAAGTGGTTTTCTAGCTGACGGTCAGTCTCAGAAAGGGAGGGCTAACCTACAAGTAGTACACACTGAAGGCATCTGGCACAGTTTCATCTTGATTGCCTGTGTGTGTCGAGCTTGTAGGAGACCTTCGACTGCATGTGCGAGTCCACCGCTCTGCTCTTGGATGCTCTGGGGGACACAGCATGTTCTCATTGACCACCACTCTTTCTTTTTCTTTTCTTTTCTTCTTCTTTTTGGTGATATTTCTTTCTTTTAAATTTGAATATGGTTAACCTACATAGAGTGATTTTTGGGGGGAACATACAGTGATTTGACACTTGCGTACATCACTCAGTGCTCACCAGGACAAGTGCCCTCCTCATCCCCATCCCGTCTCCCCCATCCCGCCCACCTGCCTCCCCTCTGGTGACCATCAATGTGTTCTCTGCAGTTGAATCTGTTTTTTGGTTTGTCTCTTTTTCCTCCTTTTTTTTTTTTTTTAATTGTGCATACAAGTGAGATCACACGGCATTTGTCTTTCTCTGACTTGTTTCACTTAGCACGATGCTCTCTAGCTCCATCTGTGTCATGGCAAAGGGCAAGATGTCATTCTTTTCCTGGCTGAGTAATATTGCATCGTGTGTACATACCACACCTTCTTCCATCCAAGTACTAACCAGGCCCGACCCTGCTTAGCTTCCGAGATCAGACGAGATCGGGCGCGTTCAGGGTGGTATGGCCGTAGACCATACCACACCTTCTTATCCATCCATCCCTCAGGACACATCTGGGCTGCTCCCATAACATGGTTATTGTGGATGATGCAACAAGAAACGCGGGGTGTGTGCACCCTCTGAATTTTTGTTTTCAGTTTGTTGGGGTCAGTAACACGCAGCATGGTTGCAGCATATTCCCACCAACCACACTTTGTGTTTTACCTTCGTGCGGGCCATGTCACCCATAGCTAGAAGAATGCATTGGGGTCGGAGTCAAACCTCTGGCTTCACGACCTGCCAAATCTCTACGCTCACAAGGTGAAGAAAAGAAAAACCTGCGCTCCTAGCTGTGTGTTTCACCCAGTGGGAAGAATTGTGCTGATTGTCCAGTTCATGGGTATTTTTTAAAGTTAGATCCTATAGCAAATTATTATTCTGTGCTCATGAGAAAAATCATATACGTTAGCAAGTTATTGACATTAATATTCAAGATACCTCCAGGGACTACTTGGAACTCCGGTTTTCATAATTACTGTGAGTTCCAGGCCATTTTCTTCAAGAAAACGAACCACCACACCAACAGGCCAACATCTAGCGGAGAGGAGCTGTCGGGGCCGCGTGCGGGAGGCTCTCGGGCTGCACGTTCTGGCTCCTGAACCTCCCTCGGGGACCAACGGCAGAGAGAACCGGGAAAGAATCAAGAGCTCGTCGCACACGCGTGTGTGAGGACACGTCCCCCACTGCGAGGCCATAACAAGCCGGGGGGTCGGAAGCCTTTTCCAGGTCCGGTGGGGGCTGAAGCTGATACAGGTGGGTCATGTTGGGACGGGTTAGGGTGCGGGTAGTTAGGGTGCGGGTTCGGGTGCGGGTGCGGGTAGTTAGGGTGCGGGTTCGGGTGCGGGTTCGGGTTAGATGGCAAAGACGGACAAGAAAGGAGCTACAACTACGGAGAGGAAGGGAGCCAGGTCTCCCTGTGGGGCCCGCGCCGGCGTCTGACTCGGTCTTCGCGAGCTTGAGCGTAAATCCGCGTTTCCCCGCAGAGGAGCCGGGGCAGCCGAGTGGCCTGGGCGCGGGTCAGGGAACCTGCGGGCGTGGCGGCGGGAGCCGGAGCCGGAGCCCTCGGGTTCAGGGGAGACCACGTCCACTCAGAAGTCGGGGTCCGCCTGCGGAAGGCCCGTCGGCCCGGAGCCGCCCGGGAAGCGTCCGCTGGACACTGTTCCCGGGAAACTCGCGCAGCGGAGGACGCGGCTCGCGGCAGCCTCAGATCCGGACAAAGGCCCGGAGGCCGCGGTCGGCCCGACCGGCTCGGCCCCTTCGCTCGCTTTCTCCGGACCCTGCGCCCGCGTGTCGTCGCCTCGAGGCAAACAGCCGTGGGTCTCCGTACCCGCCTGGTTGACCGTCCGCCGAAGCCAAGGTCCGGCGGGGCCAAGACGGGGCCGGGTGCCCGGCGGACGCGAACCCGGGCCCGAGCCCGAGCCCTTGAGTCGGCGCGCCGGGGGCTTCTGTCCGTGCTCGCGAGGCGGCCCCACGGGCCCCACCTTTCCGCAGGAAGATGGTTTGCCCCCGCCACTCCTCGCTGGAAGCTTCCTTGTCCTGTGCTCCCGGCGTCACCGCGTCCCGCTTCGCACCGCACCTTGGAAGTCCTCTCCATTGCCAGACGGGGCGCGGCCCGATCGGGATTCAGAGCGCCCGTTAGATCTGCGCGGGTTTGTCGTGGAGCAGATCTGCGGCGGCGGTGGGATCCGCCGCGAACTTCTGACGGCGCGTCGGGGGGACACGTGGACGGAACCCGAACTCTCCTTGGGTTCTCTGGCTCTCCTGCCATTTCCAAGGGCTGCGGGTCCGCTCTCCTGGGTTCTCAGCTCCGCCGTGGTTGCAGAGAACTCCTGGCCTAACGGGGTTTTCAGCCCACGATTCCCAACTGGCGGACACGCCCCGCTCTTGATTCTTTTCCAAGATCCACCTGAGAACAGATAGTGGCGCGTTGCGGCCCCCGATTATGTGCAGTTCCCCCATCCACAAGCCCTGCTGGCTGAGGTTTGCTGGTTCAGACCTTCGCCAGCTCAAGCCTCCACAGGAACCAACGGAGGGCCTTCCTGTGGCCAGGACACGGCAACATCTCTTAGTTAATGACCCTACATTAAGGTGTGCATATCTGCTTTTCTTGTTTTTGTAGCTAAAGGCTATTGCTAACAGGAATCTTGGAAACCAAAAGGAAAAAAAAAAATTGTGCACCAACTGAAGATTCTCACGTTAGGTTCAGCTGGTCATGGAATGGGCTAGATTGACACTAGGTCACTTGCCAACTCGAGAAATGTCCATGCAGCACGCTACATTAAAATACTACCCAACCCAGTGGCACATCTCTTTTACCTATTTGCTGGCTGCAAGACGCCCAAGGGCTTAGCTAAAGGAAGTAAGATCTTTCAACTATATAGGAGGTAAGTGTGCTTTCCAGCAGACTATTTTAAATCTAAAAACTGTGGTCCTGGAAGCTATAAATATCTACGAAAAAGCAAAATCTTACCAACAACAACCTAGAATTACAATGGCCATTATGAGGAGTTGTCTGATTAGATAAGATCAATTAAAAAGTGCCCTTGACAGTAAAGATTCCCATATTAAACAAACAGAATGGGATATCTATTTCAGAAGTTTCCAACTAGGCTTTAAGTTTCCAAAATAGCTTTATTGAAAGTGTCATTACAAGAGGCTAGTGAAAAATAAAAGACACAAAAATGCCTTGCCAACAGCAGGACTTCCCCATTATACCCTCCTGGCCCAGAGATGGACACTGCATTTGCAATCAACTGGAACACAAGAAAAGAGGTTGTCTTCAAAGGTTTTGTGTAAACCCTTCAGCCCCACACAGATGTCTTCATGCCCGCATCCAAAGGAAGCTCCCGTGTGGGTCCCACCGGGAACGGACAGGCCTCTCTGGGATGGTCTGGCGAACTGCGACGTTATTCTCTTAAACAACCAAGGGAAAGTAAAGATTAAACTTAATGAAAAACCTTGCCAAATTCTGGTTGATACTGGAGTCTGCAGAGGGGACCCTGGAAAACCGGAATCGTGATGGGGAACATTCTCATGACTCGGCCCCCAGTGTCTGTCTGGGGAGCTCAGTCGAGGGAGGGAAATAAAATTTCGAGTTCTCCCTTCCTGACCAACATCAAGTCTGCTGGTTATTGATCCTTCTTCTGTCAGAGAGAGCTACTCCCTCTTGCTTGTCCTGTTTTGTGTCTTAAGAACTTGACCTGCTTTCTATCCATCTGGGATGCGCAAGCTGTCAGTTCTTCCTTTTGTCACCTTCAGGAGTGACTCGAAGTCTTAGGAAGGTGGTGACTTTTGCATCCTCTTTGAGGACACCTTCCAGTCCCATGGGTTGTTTAATATGACCAGAAATATTTGCTGTTTGTCCCCACTTGAAACCTGACAAGATATTTGAAAGAATTTAATAACTCTCTGATCAGAAGTTTGGCCAAATTGGAAGCTGATTTTTAGAGCCTGGTAAGAATTTTTTAAGGCTTCTAAGCTAAATGTACTTGGAAGGAAAGAAAAACATTCTGACGTAAATGAATGGATGTGTCAGACTTGACATTATGCAGGTGGTGACCCAAAACCCAACTGTCCTTGTTTTATAAATCTAGGCTTTATAGGACCAAAGGTGCAGCTCCAAAATGATTTAAAGTCCACCAACCCTTTTTACCAATCCCCAAACCTCCCCTACTTATTTCAAAGGGCTTATAAGGTATTGTAAAAAAAAAAAGAAAAAGAAAAAGAAAAAAAAATTTGGCCTTAAGAGCACAAAAGTCCTTCTCAAAGGATCTGGCATTCTTTCCCCATGCCTTTGAGATGTCAATGTTCTACCTGGCCTTCACCGGGAACACTCACAGTCCCATCTAGGTCAAGTCTTTAAAATATCAACTTCAGGGAGGTAATTCTCATCAGAAGAAAAACAAAAGAGGAAGAGGACATTTGAAACTTTGATTCATGACAGTAATTTGAGAACAAGAACAAGGAGGTCTCTGTGCCTGTCCATGTGTTCGTGCCCATCTGTATGCATGTGTGACGGGTGTGTGGTGTTTTGTGTCTCTGGATGGTATTGCCAAAACTAATTTGTAAATGAGCTAGATTTAATTGGCCTAAAGAAAATTAAATATTTATATAAATTAAATTCTCAGAAATGTAATAGAAACCAACCCACATGAATTTCAAGGAAAATATTTAGTATTAAAGCTATTATGTAGAAGAGCTAAGTTTTCTTGTTTTGTTTTGTTTTGTTTTGTTTTCCCCTAACCTCCACCCACCCTGCAAAGAGCTAAGTTTTTTTTGAACAGTTGTTTAACTTTTTGTATTTGTCTGTGAAGTCTTTAATTGTCATTTTGGTTAAATGAATAACTAAATATAATTTCACAGTTCCCTATGATCCTACTTTATCAAGTGTTTTAAAATCTTTTGATATTTTGGGGGGCACCAGGGTGGCTCAGTCATTAAGCCTCTGCCTTCCGCTCAGGTCATGGTCCTGCAGTCCTGTATCGACTCCCGCTCGGGCTCCTTGCTCCACGGGAAGCCTGCTTTCCCCTCTCTGCTTCTCCCTCTACCCTACCTGTGTTCCCTCTCTCACTGTGTCTCCTCTGTCAAATAAATAAAATAAAAATTTAAAAAAATCTTTTGATATTTTTGACAAATTTCCCCAAATCAAATTCTAAATAGTCTTTTTGACCTTAAACTATCTTTGGCTTTTCCAAAGGGTCCCTGAAACATCTCAAAAGATTTGCTTTCCTCTTATGAAAAGAGAGATGTTGAACTAGCTAGGCTTATTTAACATGTTAAATTACATGGGGAACATTGTCAAATAAGTAATAATAACCCTTCTCTGTGTAGTATTTGTGTAGCTATACAAGTATTCCAGAAATTGTGTGACATTCCTAGAAATGTGACATGTCTTGATATAATGTTATCAGTCATTATTCTGTTACTATCTTTAAATGTTGTGTGGCACAGAAATAACAAAATTTTCTTGTTAATTCTATTATAATGAATCCTCATCAGATCTTTCATTATGGGCATTTTTGAGTCTTTGGTCATTTACAGAGAGTTATTGTTTTACTCTATGTTTTGCAAGTGTGTCCCTGCAAAATGACTTCATCTTCAAGGAGATTAATAGAAAGGACTTTGACAAGCACAGGCTTCTGACAAAAGTTTCAGCTCATAAAACTGAACTGGGTAAGAATTTCCGAACTGATGGAAAAACTGGCTTCAAGTAGACAAGATATTAATCACATGGGACTGAATGAACTGTGGAGGATGGTGACAAATTTCTATGAATTTTTATTGGAAACACTGCTGGTTCCTTAATGTTTTGTTTCTCCAGATTTGAGAAAATTTTTTCTCGTAAACTATTTATGTCATACAGCCATTTGGTAAAGTACATCTTTATAAACAAAGATGAAATATTTGCTTTCTCTCTCTACTCCAGAGTTTGGGAAATGTTAAATATTCTTTTCATGACAGTATTGTTACTATCATGCATAAGTTATTTGCATAAGTTCAGTAAGTATTCGTCCTCCTTATAATAGGACACAATGGGAAATACTGGTTGTATTACCAAGGCTTAGTTAGGAATTCACCCAAACTATAGTTATTATAGGCAAAATCTGATGACAAGTCATTGGCTTGGCTTCCTGGCCTCAAGAAGTTTGTAAGAGTTCAGTCTGAGGTTCCTTATGAAAAGATCCAGCAAAGAAGCCTTAAAAAGTCTTAAAAAGGGCTTTATGATCAGTCACTATTCTAGTGCACTAATGTAAATAACCAGGACAAATTTAATAGAAATAAATTAACTGTGATTTAACTATGAGTAAATTATTGAGAGAAAATTGACAGTCTTTGCGACTCTGTTGTATAACCTGTGAACAGGACTGGATGGGAGTTCAAATCTACAAGCTAACGTTCCCACTTTTCTCCACCCTTCTGATGTGGAGTTACTGGAAAGGACTGTCCTTGAATCCCCTCGGAAGGGGTGGTACCATGCCTTCTCCCTGGCTCCTGCCCCCTGACGCTGCTGCTGTGCCACAGGCAGCAAGCCTTGGGCATGTATCTCCCGGCTGAGAAAGACCCCACCTGACTCCCGGTCCCCCACAGTTGCTGGAAGACTCAGAGCCAACCTGGCGGGGAGAGAGGCAGCCGGCACCCACCGGGACTGCTTCTGCCCCAGACACTGGTTGGAGACCCGCACCCTGTGACCTGAGCATGAAACCCTTCCTTCTATTCTGTCTTTCCTTTACTCTAGTACTGGGCTGGAAGTACTAGTACTTCCAGTTCTAGTACTGCCGTCCCCCACCTCTCCCGGGCTATTGCTAAGGACTTTTCCGATTGCTGGGTTTGTCGCTAGAAACCCTAATCTGTCCATTAACAGCCCCACCTCTGCAGGAGTGGTCTGTGCCCCGACAGGATTTATCTCTGTCTGTATCATTCTCCTCGGACCAGTGAATACCTACACGGCTGGGGCAGACCCCACCAATGCCTCTTAGTGATCTGACGGTGCACCTAAGTGTTCACAGACACAGGGACGCCTCAGCCATCGAAAGGCCTGAATTTGCATTGTTGATGAGAAAGGACTTTCAAGGAGGCTTTCTCTATTCAGCCTTCACTCCTCTAGCAGGTCCCTCCTTCCCTAGTTGGGAGTAAACGTAAATGAAGCCATGATCAGGAACTTGGGTCTTGAAAGTGTTACAGACTCTGGTGCCAAGGCAAAAGCCACCTCCCACCCCCACCCCAAGACCCTTAGACTTTCTGTTCCAGGTATTTCTTGATACGTGACTAGGCCCTGGTTACCTTTCAGCGGAAAAGGAGGTGTCTGTTGTAGGCGATGTCACCTGTGCACCTGGAGGGACACTTCTGGGGGAGTAGAAACTGCATTACGTAGAATCACTGAGCAAGGCTACTGGCTCTAACACATGATCCCTTCTATGGGGTCTTTCTTTGACTTTTAAAAATATTCATCCGTTTGAGTCCTGAGAGCCATGACTCTGGGTGCGCTCCAGATGTTGGGAGGGACCCTGTGCCATCATAGCAGTCTCCCTGGCATATTGTGTTCTCTCAAAATCTTTAATTGCATCTTCACAGCTGATAACCACCAGGCAAATGATCTCCCTGAGGTGGGAAGATCAGAAAAAGAATGAAACACGTGGCCAACTTAGACGTGTGAGCCTGAGTGTGAAAGTCACAGGAGGTCAATGATGCTGAGGACTGCCAAGCTGGAGCTCAGGGTGGCACCAGCGCCTCGAATTCTGACCACATCCGCCGTCAGCTGAGTATGAGGGAGGGATTGTTAAAAACGGAACAGCAGGTCCAAAATGGAGTCACTCGCCCCATGGACAGCAAGCCAAGATTTTTAAAAAATATTTATTTATTTGAGGGAGAGAGAGTGAGTGCGCGTGAATGGGGGGAAGGTCAGGGGAGAGAGAGAATCTCCAGCAGACTCCCACTGAGTGTGGGGCCCGACGCCATCCTCCATCCCACAGCTCTGAGATCAGGACCCGAGCCGAAACCAAGAGCTGGACACCCAACTGCCTACCTACCCCACCCAGGCCCCAGCAAACCAAGATTTAGGTATTGTTTCCACCTGCAAGGCTGCCTGAAGACCCTTACCGTTCCCCGAAGGAACGTGACCTCGCTCAAAACAATCCTTTCTTCTCCTTCACCGATAACTTCCTTGTCCACTTGTTTCTGCCTGTAACAGCTTTCTGTCTCACACAGCTCCCCAGATTTCCTGTCCATCTGCTGGACGGTAGCTGTCTGATTCGTGAGTCACTGAATAAAACCAATTAGATCTTCCAATTCATTAAGTTGAATTTTGGTTTTTAACACTTCTGACTTTCATGTCCTTAAAACCAGTCATTTATTATGATGTCTGCAAAGGAAGGTGAATTCTTGTGGAACCACTCCAGGTGCATCACCAACACATCACAACCACAAAGGTCAAAGCAGAGGGGAGCATCCCTGGACCAAGAATCAGAAAACCTGGGGACCAGCTCTGTCTCCACACCATCCGGGCCTTCCTTGTAAGGTTGGAAGCGTGGGTCTGACTACTCACTGGATCTGGGTGTCCTCCTGTCCACAACCACTCCTATCTGCAAACGGTCAGCAACCCAGGAGTGTCACTGGCCCGAGGGTAAGATGGCTGCAGAGCACTCTCTCATTTAAAACTCAGTTTTTTCCTGGGAGAAGCTTAAGTGCCATGTCAGCTTACTCTGAACGAAGTGATAAACGGTAGGGAAGAGGAAGCCGGTCTGAGGAGGGAGACTAGGGTCTCAGTTTTTGTTTTTTAAAGATTTTATTTATTTATTTGACAGAGAGAGACAGAGATCACAAGTAGGCAGAGAGGCAGGCAGAGAGAGAGGAGGAAGCAGGCTCCCTGCTGAGCAGAGAGCCGGATGTGGGTCTTGATCCCAGGACCCTGGGATCCTGACCTGAGCTGAAGGGAGATGCTTAATGCCTGAGTCCCCCAGGCGCCCCATGATTTCCAGATTCTAATGACTCAGTGATTGTCCTGTCACCCAGAGCAAGCAGAACACTTCCATGTTAGGGAGCTCAGAGCATGGCTCAGAGCAGAGCTCAGGTCATGGCAGTGTGACCCTAAAGATCTTGATGAGGGAGTAGAAGGCGGGCTGAGGACAAAGCAGAAGCTGACACCCCACAACTGCCCCCCTGGCTGGGATGTGTATGACATTCCTCCAGGAAGCTCCCAAGGGTCTTCACGTAATGCCTTACTAGAAGGAAGGACAACCTTAGCTTAACAATGGCAAGGCCTCTGGTGTCCTGCGAGTCTTCTTTTAACATCCAAAAATCCTCTTGAAACCTCCCTGTTCCTTCCCTCCCCCAACCCCACTGTACCTAGTCAGCCGCCCTCACAACCCCAGTCTTTCCGCCCATGGGTCCCACCCTGCGCTCTAATAAGCCGCCTGTTCACACCAAAGACTTTTCGAGAATTCCCTCTTGGCTGCTGGCTCTGGACCTCACCCCAGTGAACCTCATCTATATTCCAAAACTCCATCACCAGCAGACAGCTCACCACCCAAACCACCTGGGGGAGGTCACATTATCCATGATGAGTTGTGCCCAAGGGAAGGCTCCGCTGTCACCGAGAGATGAAGCCCCCGTTCACAGCCTCCTTCTGGTCACCTGAACACACACGCCAGGAAGTCATGGCCCCACAGGGACAATGCCCCACCAGAAGCTCAAGCTGTCCCTTGCTGGGCTGGGGAGGGCTCCCCTGCCTCAAGGCCATCTTCCTTCAGAATTGGAGGAGAGGGTGAGCTCTGTTTTTTCAGTTGCATTTTCTCCTTTCTCTTGAAAGGAAGGATGTGTTGCCGAAGAGACACGGACTGCTTCTTGGTTTTTATGATGGAGAAAATGGTTTAATTATTTTATTTTATTTATTCTTTTAAATATTTTATTTATTTATTTGACAAACAGAGATCACAAGCAGGCAGAGAGAGAGGAAGGGAAGCAGGCTCCCTGCTGAGCAGAGAGCCCGATACGGGGCTTGATCCCAGACCCTGGGATCATGACCTGAGCCGAAGGCAGAGGCCTTAACCCACTGAGCCACCCAGGCACCCAGAAAATGGTTTAATTATTTTAGAGTCACATCTACATTAAAATGGCAGCAAAGAAGGTGTCTGGGTGATTCGTGGGTGGTTTGAGCTCCGGTCTAGATAGATCTCTGGGATCTCTGGGTCCTTGGCTCTGGTGCCTCACTCAGCAGGGGTCTGCAGCACAACCCCCCCACTTAAATAAATATAAATACAATAAAATGGCAGCAAGAGAGCCTAGGGGCCTTCCACCCTCCCCCCAGGGCTCCTGAGGTGCTCGGGCATCTGGAGGGTTCCCAGGACAGGGTCTCCCAGGCTCTGAGCTTCATATACCCTGTTTGTGACTCTGCAGAGCCCAGACTTCAAGGACCTGGAGATGTGGCAGCCACCCAGGGGGGCCAGGCATTCCCCGCAGCCTCCTGGTGGGCCATGGAAGGCGGTTCTCTTCCAAGGGTTGCTCTGTTCGGCCACACCCGTTCCCCAGACCCCTCACCCCCAGGGAGGGACCCTGCCCTGCAGATGACAGACTTGAGGACCCACAGCAAGTGACAAGTAGCTGCTAGATAATCAACACACTGGGCTGGAGACCCTGGGCAGACAGGGCGCTCTTGCAAACAGGAGAGTCTGTGGGGCACAGGAACCTCCCCCCCAGGCCCCAGCTCTGTGCCCATCTGAGCGCGCAGGCCCGTGCCCTTCCTTGGTGGGGACTTGGTGCCGTGGCCCCGTGGGGTCAGCTTTGCCTGACTTTCTGAGCAAAAGCAGACTGAAAGTCCAAATCAGCTCTCTGCTCCCTGGTGTGGGAGAGGGCAGAAGGCCAAAGAAGGCTCCATGAAATCCTTCCCAGATGTTCTTGCCAGGAACACTCCGCGGCCCTGGACAGTTCCGGGGTTCAGTATTTTCCCGCGTTGAGGCCCCCTGACAGCGGGCACACCGCATGGCCAGACACAATGTGGACAGTGTGGGGCTGGCGATGCCACAGGCCCAGGGAGCGAACCCAGGGGCACAGCCTGACGCCGAGGCCAAAGAGTGGCTTGTTCACCTCACAGGTGACATCGGTGTGGGGGGTGGGACGGAGTTACCTGTTACCGGTCTGTGAGTTCTCCAAGTTCATGGTGACAGAGCGGCCGCAGGGAGGAAGCCGTGGGCTCTAAGTGGGGTGAGCAAGGCCCAACATGCACATCAAATCGAGTTTTACAAAATGCACTGCACAGGGGCACCCGAGTGGCTCAGTCGGTGATGCGTGTGCCCTCCGTTTGGGTCATGATCCCAGGGTCCTGAGGTCAAGTCCTGCGTCAGGCTCTCTGCTCGGAGGGGAGAAACAGGCTCCTCTCCCTCTGCCTCCACTCATACTCTCTCTGTCAAATAAATAAGTAAAAATTGTATTTTTTTTTAAATCAGCCACACAAATATGATAAAATCCATTTTAAAAGTTAAAAATCACTTCATTCCCCACCGACAACAAGTCAGCTTTTCCAAGATGTGCTCCGGGCTGGGTGGACATTCCTGACTGTTACCAACTGTACGAGGAGCTGTTTTGTCTCTGCTTTCTTGGGTTGTCAGGCTTCCAGCCACACCCACTAACAACCGGCTGTGCTGTTGTTACGAGTGTGGCCTCCGCCTCCATGGCCACGGCTGCGGCTCTCCCCCAGCCGTGACCCTCCTCGTTCCTGTGTGTCGCTTGTCCTCTGTGGACTCCCTGAGAGCATCCCCAGAGCAGGCTCCATAAGCCCCTCAAACCTTCTCAGGTAAGTAAGGCGAAGGTGGCCCCGACTTTACCGAATGGTAACCACAGCCCCAACAGGAGTGTCTGCTCATTCTGAGAGCTCCTCTGGAAGGTCAAAGGGACATCCGTGTCCCGCCCCTGACCGTAGAATTGCCTGGCTCAGTTTCCAAGTACAGGGGATTCCTAGTTACCTCTTGTGGCTAATTCCTAGCTCCGTTTTTCTGCCCACGCTACCTGCATGAATGTTGCCTTTTGAAACTTGTGGAGACTTTTTTACAGCTCAGCATACAGTCAAATTTTGCATATTCTGTAAATGGTCCTCCTGGACGGATGTTTTTTTGTGGTTTCTGTACCCTGCAGATATTTCCAATTTTGCCTTTCCCCCCTTGAAACACAGGAAGGGTAGCTTTCCTGTGATCTGTGTCTCATGACTCTGTGGTGTCTGTTGGTCCTGGAAATCTGTTCTGAGGTTTCGGCTCCGTCCAGTCGTGGGCCATTCCCTTGGCAAGACACTTATGCCCCTGAGACCCCAGGAGAGTCTGGGGCTGCTGGGAAGTTCAGGGACCTCCCTTTTCCTCGGCCCCTTGAGACATGGTCAGCCCAGGACTATGAGCCCATTGCACTATTTGAGGGTGTTCGGGCTGCCTAAGCAATGTGAGTTTGGGCTCCAGGAACCTTCCCCCACTCCGTTCCCTGCTCTGCAGTAATTTGGTGGCTGCTTTGGGGGAAAGGTTTATTCCTAAGGCAATACCCAGGATTTTCTGTTGTTTTCACTAGGAGGAGAGTAGCCCAGGCCACCCTTCCTGAAAGCACGTATCCCAGTCCTTTGTTCAGGGTTCTCCAGGGACCCACACTCACCAGACGGCTCTGGAAACGCCTTCGTGTGAAGCAATATTTGCCCCCCAAAAGCTGAATTCATCTGAAGTCATTTGAGATGGTTTTCAAACTACTCTGTGCTGTGGAATAAGAATGAGGCCTGTTTCTTCGTTTTGGTCTCACTGCCTTTGTGGGAGAGCAGGGGACATAAAAACCAAAGTTCGAACTTCAGGTTATAGTCACAAGACACATACAAGAATTAGGAATATTAGGAGTTGAATTAACATAGATAACTTCACAAATACTTTGTAGCATGTATTACATACAATGTAATAACCAACTGTACTAATAGCCTTCACATATTCAGGGAGTCACCAGTTCAAAGTATTCCTAATAAACCCAATACTCAAGTCAACATTGAGCCAATAATGATTAAGGCTGGCTGAGCATACAGTATTGTCAGAATGAGCGAATCAAAATAGGGTTACTTTGTACAAAGTATAAACAGAAACTGTGTAATATTAAGCATTCAAACCTAGCTCAAGATAAAAAACTTCTTTACTTTGGGGCGCCTGCGTGGCTCCGTGGGTTAAAGCCTCTGCCTTCGGCTCAGGTCATGATCCCGGGATCCAGGTCATGATCCCGGGATCCGGGTCCTGGGATTAAGCCCCGCGTCGGGCTCTCTGCTCAGTAGGGAGCCTGCTTCCTCCTCTCTCTCTCTCTGCCTGCCTCTCTGCCTACTTGTGATCTCTGTCAAATGAATAAATAAAATCTTAAAAAAAAAAAAACACTTCTTTACTTAAAAATTCACAAAATAGAAACTGATATTGTGATTTGAATCTCTGAACAGAAAAAAGAACATTAGTAGAAACTGACATGGACACTATTAATTAAACTCCAGGCTTCCCAATTTTCTACTTTTATGAGTAATTCTTTGCTGTGCATAAATCCTTGTCAATGTTTCAGATTATTTCCTCAGGACAGAGTGCAAGGAGTTTCTGGCTGGCTGATTTTTCTGATCTCATCGTGCTAAGAATATGAGGAAACCGCAAGGCTGGGGGCCTCAGTCGCTGACCACCCAGCTCTTGATTTCTGTTCAAGTCACGGCCTCAGTGTCGTGGGCTTGGCTCCACGTTCTGTGGGGTGTCTGCTTCCAGATTCTCTCCCTCCCTCTCCCTGTCTTCCTTCCCCCGTCCCCCCCCCTGCACACGTGCATACTCTTTCTCCCTCTCTCTAAAACAAAGACATACTTAGAAAAAGAAGAATATGTTAAGAACCAAACTCCGTTGGAGCCTGGGTTGGTGGGTGTACCATGCTGCTGAGAGTAATCTTTCTGGTTTGGTGTGGGGTATGTCTAGTTTCCCCAGATCCTCTGCTGTGGGACCCCACCATCAGGTCAGATATCAAGTCAGATACAGATGTTAATTAGATACAATGTTATTATTAAGCGTAAACGTGAACAGGGCGCCTGGGTGGCTCAGGCTGCGAAGCGGCTGCCGTCGGCTCCGGTCGTGGTCGGAGGGTGCCAGATTGAGCCCCACGTGGGGCTCCTTGTTCCGCTGGGAGTCTGCCTCTCCCTCTGCCTGCTGCTCCCCTGTTTGTGCTCTCTCTGTCAAGTAATTAAATAAAATCTTTTTTTTTTTAAAGAGCAAACATAAATGAGGGGAAGCACAGCGGCAAAACTCCCACGTGCGCAGACTCACCGCACAAGGTGCAGTAATAACAGTGTGTGTTGTCACTGCCGTGAGCACGGCAGTGCAGAAGAAAGCCCGGAGAGCCTTTCATATCATTTATTCTGGCCGGTTTCTACTTTGCCCCCCATCCCTGGTCTATCCTGAGCAGGAACAGGCTGGGCAGAGCGATGCCTCCCCTCCTCGGCTGACTGGCCAGGGGTTTGCCAGCGTGTGCGGCAGACAGGCTTTGGGTAAAGAAAAAGAAACATACAGACCCAGCCCCGCAGTCCGAACAAACAAATCTTGGAAATCGTCATCATCAATACCACGACTTCATTAACCGTATGGTTTCCTTGAGCATCTATTGAATATTGGGCCTGATCAATGACAATAACTGGGTAGAGAAAATTATTTATTTATCATTATCATGTACTTTCTTTCTTTATATATTCAGAGGAATATGACATGTAGATTTGATAGGCTAAGAAATCTTAATAAAGCCTCATGTCTCAAGACGCCATATGTATTTTTCAGGCAGTAATTCTTATATCTACCTTCTACTGTATGTGCATAATTTCCTACTTGTGAACTAAGATAAACTCATTTTTAAATACCCAACTTTTAGGGGCGCCTGGGTGGCTTAGTGGGTTAAGCTTCTGCCTTTAGCTCAGGTCATGATCTCAGGGTCCTGGGATCGAGCCCTGTATCGGGCTCTTTGCTCAGCGGGGAGCCTGCTTCCTCCTCTCTCTCTGCCTGCTTGTGATCTCTGTCTATCAAATAAATAAATAAAATCTTAAAAAAAAAAAAAGAAAGAAAAACCCAACTTTTAAACTGTCAGTACATCAACAATCTTAGCAGCTGCAAAGTCTTCTGCCCACTTCTGTAGAGCTCTGGAACCAGCTCAGTCCACAATACCTCAGCCACCTAACACCAGACAGGAGAAATTCATATTCTAATTTTATTCATATCTTATTTTTCCGAAGTCTGATTCAATTTAGGCTTAGCTAATTCTCTTTCAGACTGACAGCCACTGAATCGTGCTAATATGCAGAACACAATTTTTCATAAAATGCCTCTTTTCCGTTGTGTTCTGTTTCCTGACAAGCAGCTCAACAGTGAGCCCCGAATCACAAATTCCATATACCATGTTTCTGGGGTGAGTGTGGCGAGATGTCAGACCAGCAACCTGAAATGAGAATAATATTGCTATTTCGTCATTAGTCAGTTCCTCTAATCATGCCATCTTGAAATGAGGCCTATGATTTCGACAAAGACGAACAGCTCGACAGACAGTCTGGCACCACTGTCCCTTCATCAGCCCCCCAGAAAACCCGTCCCAGCCAGATAAGTCCACAGAGAGAGGAATGGCTTAAAATGACTAAAACTTTCTGTACCTAATCCTCAAGACAATTGAAAAAAAAATGAAGATCTCCCACCTAAGCTGCAAATAAAAATATTTGGAGTTGTCCAAATTATTAAAAGTTCTTCAAAGATAGGAGGCGCAGGGGAGAGGGCTGCAGGCAGGAAGGGGAGGAAGGAATGAGAGGAGAGGGAAGGAAGGAAGCAGGAGAAGACGGGAGGCTGGGAAGGGGAAGCTCAGCTGCAGAAGAAACTCTGCCCTTTTCCACGAGTCAGGGGGAGCTGAGCAGACGCATCACGATGGCATCACGAAGCTATCTCAGATCTGTGGAGAAAATGCCCTTTAGAGCAGAAGGATCTTCAGTTCTCCTGTGCTAGGACGTCTTCTGGCCCTTTCTTTCCTCCTAGGCTTGGACGCCATGACAGCGGTCCGCTGACCCAGCAAACACAACCGCTGCAGATCGCGCTGGGCTGGTGGAAGGGAGCGGCTGTTTTGGCTGTTGGAGATGCGGAGGGCCCCCCGGCCAGCTCTTCCCTGTGGCAGCGAGAGCCTGCAGCGCAGCTGGGAGAAAGCCTACCAGGATCACAGGAGAAAGGTAGGAAAGCTGAATGCCAGCCCAGATGGCTCAGCAGCCCGAGCAGCCCCTACGGATTGCCAGGGCTTTCCCTGGAAACCAAAAACTAATTTTATTTTCAGAGATGGAATGGTTGGAATGTACTTCCTTAGAAGTTTGGTCATATATATTACCATACGATAAAAATTCCGTTAAACGGATTGTGGTCTTTTAGGACTTTGAATTATGACACATTTATAAAGTACTTAATTTTTCCTAATTGACTCGAAAGTATCTTAAGACACAGAAAAGCGAGGAGCCCTCTCCCCTGTCAAAACAGCATTTGCCCATGGGAACTAAAAGCCGCCTTTTATCTCCTTTAGGAGATATGCTACTATTTCCATTATTTGATGCAAATGTGGATATCGTTTGAGAAGGTCACCTTGTGCTTTTGAAATGGCCTGCCATGGTGGTCTTACGCCTCTGAGACGTCAGTGGGCCCATCCCCCTGCACGAGGCTCCAAGTCTGTGTCCCTCCAGGTTGAGAAATGCTCTAAGAGAGGAGTAAGCTGGGAAGGGGGCGTCACTCTGTGACGCTCTGAAGGCATCTCACCAGGGAGGGGGCCCCAGGTTCCTGCAAGGTACAAGATCCAGGTGAGTCTTCGCTCCTTTTGGAATTCTGCGTGCCTCAGTGGTGGTGACGCTGTGGGCTCAGGGAGGTCACACTTACCGTAAGGCTGTTCTGGTGTCCCCCATGCCTGGGCCCTGTGCCTGCTGTCCTCCCTGGGAGCCCGGCCGTCCCAGGGCTCACCCTCGCTTCCTCAGACCTCTGGGCTTCCTGCGGTCTTCTCTGGGCCCTCTTTTAGGAAGCTCACCCCCATCGCTCTCTGGGTCCTCGTTCTGCTGTCTCCTGTCACCATGTGATTGATGTAATGTATTCGTCTTGTCGTGTTTGTTTCCCCCACCTGGCCAGGGGGTGGCCCCGTGGTGCTGCTCTGATGTCCGTGACACCCGGAGCACCTAGTAGGTCGAGCTCAGCAGGGGAAGCTGGAAGAGCCCTTACAGTAGTAAGAACGAGACAACAGGCACAGCTTCTTCAAAGGGTAGATGAGAATGTAAGCCACGAGCGTTTTGGTGTTCACGTGTGCGTCCCAGGGACCTGCAGGCGGATAACACCCTCAGGGGGAGTGAGTAACCGTGCTCTGCACCTGAGAAACCGCAAGACAGAGAAGATCCGACCAGTCATCGTATGGAGCGGGGGCTGACGACTAGGGAACCCTGGCATTTGGCGCAGGACCGCGGTGCGGTGCTGGAGCCTGAAATTACCTCGTCCTGACGCGCTCACCTTTGAGATGACTCAAGAGCTCGCACTTGCTGGGTCTGAGGAGGGACTGCTGAGACACCCCAATAGCACGTGGTCAGCAGCCGAGGTCACTGGGCCGAGGAATCCATGATCCCAGCATCAGGTGTAAAGGGAGGCCATAGGTCTCACCTGGGAGGGACCACAGGACGTCAGGGAGAAGGTCTCAGATACAGCCGACTGTAAGAAGGGAAGTGTGGGTGTGGAATGGAGCAACGGTGCCAGAGGGGCCATTCCAGGCAGGGACGAGGCCAGGAGTCTTGGCAGGGCTTTCCTGGAGAGGAGAGGAGAGGTCAGGAGAGGAGGGGGCAGCGCTGTCCTGTGGAGTAGAACACATTGTGGGAAGACAAGACATGGGGGTGGAGATCCCCATAAGGAGGGCAACATGGGCGGCGGAAGGAAGCAGGAGAGCAGCGCAGGTATCGGGGACGGCGGCCGCTCAGTGCTGCCCGGAGGCAACAGCAGGAACCAACTCCAGATCTTACCAGTGGGCACCGAAACTTGGCTTGAAACAAATTCTTCTTCCATATTAAGAGAAAGGGGAGTCAGCTCTTTAGGGTTACTTAGTTTCTTACTACTTGGCTGAGAACCCTTGGGAACATATAGGACCTCAATGCAATAGAAGAGACCGAAAGGGTTTGCAGAGAGTCCCGTATCCAAAGCGTCTCTAGGATGGAACTCCTTGTCCCCAGCCCAGCGAGCATCTGACAGAAGGTCAACAGGACTTTCTGTCTCAGAGCCTAGACATCCATTCATGCTGAAAATAAAATTAAAATGACCTTCATAAAGTAGACATTGCTACTGATATTTCCCAAACACAATAAAATATAAATGTCTTAGTCCTAAGGCAGAACTTAATTAATAGGGAAACACTAAAGGCACTCCCTGTGAAGTTAGAAATAGGACAAGGATGCTTACTACCTTGTATACCTTTTGAATTGTATTGGAGGTATCAGCAAACGGACAATACAAATCTGTTAGGCATGAAAATGTAGTGAAGTAGGTTTTGGGGTTTTTTTTCTTTCTATTTGTAGATGAAATGATTAAATATCTAAAGAACCCAGAAGAATCAATGGAAAAACAAATATAAATTGGGAAAAATAATTGCAACTTACAGCACAAAGGGTTAATATCCTTATATAGATAGAACTTCTGAAAAGAAAAAAACCCCATATAAAGATGGGCAAGGGAGATAAATGAAAGTCCACAGAAAAAGAGCTGCAAATAGCTCTTAACCTATAAAAAGTTGGAAAAAAAACTATAAAAGTTGGTCAACTCCACTTGTAACAGAGAAATGCAAATTAAACGTGCACCATAATACGATTTCTCAACTCGTAGGTTGACAAAGATCCCCCAAATTGTTGGCCGTGCTCTGGGGAGAGCGGCACCATCTGCAGTGCAGGTGGGCACGCGGCAGACATGGCCCCACGGAGGGTCTAGCGATCCCCAGTCAAACTGCACATGTGTTTAGCCTTTAACCCGGCAGTGCCCATTCCAAAGGCACCCTGGCAAAGATCTGAAAAGAAATTGCAAAAGATACTAATTGCAGCAGTATTTGTAATAGCAAAATGGGAGCGAACTCAAATGATCATCCAAAGGAAGCTGGGTGAGTCGCTTCACAGGACGACGTGCTATGCAGGTGTGAAAAGGGACCCGAAGCCTCTCTCCACAGCACTACAGAATTACGTCAGATGCGCTGTGAAATGGAAAAGGCAATGTGAAGAAAAATGTGTAAAATAGGCTACATTTGCCTAAAAAAGAAGGGATGGAAATATATATACACACAAACATATCAACACGTACATCCTGTGTATCCTTTATTTCCACAAGTTCAAGGAGTGACGGTAAAATAAGATCCGTCAACAGGGAAAAGGGCAGAGGCGACAGGACGGAGCCTTGACTTCTCAGAAAAAGAGTTAATGGTCAGATCTGACTCTGGAGCCAGGTAAATATTTCCCATAGTATTAAAATTAAACTTGGGAAGCATTCCAAAATATTGAAAATAAAATGGACCAAAATGTAGAAGCAATTGGTTTCATGACCACATTGAAAGGGCCTGTGGCAGCTGCCTTTGTCTTTTTAGTTTGGGTCTTTATCGTTGTGGAAGCACAGTCCGCAGCCGGTGCCCTGCTTGTCACAGGCGCACAGCACGACGGTTCCGTAATCCTCTGCGTGCTCCGTGCTCAGCTCCAGAGTGCCGTCGCCGTCTGTCCCCGTGCAAGGTGATGACAGTGTTACCGACGGCATCCCCGTCTCCCCGACTGACGGGTTTTCTACGTGGAGTTTTGTGGCCCATAATGCCCTTTACCTGTTTCACCGCTCCCCACCCCTCTCCCCTCTGGCAACCGTCAGTCTGTTCTCTGTATTTATTTATGTTTTTAAGATATTATGTATGTATTTGTCAGAGAGAGACACAGCGAGAGGGAAAGCAAGCAGGGAAGTGGAGAGGGAGAAGCAGGATTTCTGCCGAGCAGGGGGCCTGACGCGGGGCTCGATCCCAGGATGCTGGGCTCATGACCTGAGCTGAGGGCAGATGCTTAACGACGGAGCTACCCAGGCGCCCTGTTCTCTGTATTCATGAGTGTGTTTTTTGCTTGTTTGCTTTGATTTTAGGACTCCACATACAAGTGAAATTGTATGCTATTGATCTTGCTCTGACATATCTCACTCAGCACCGTGCCCTCTAGATCCACCCATGTTGTCACAAATGGCAAGATCTCTTTCTTTTTGTGGTTGAGTAGCATTCCATGACACGAGTGCAGCATTGTCATCCCATCGTGTGTCCGCGGGCACTCGGGCCGCTTCCATAGCTGCCTGTTGTAGAGAGTGCCACCACAAGCAGAGGGCCGCACGTATCTTTTCAAATTAGAGTCTTCATTTCCTTTGGGGAAACACCTCACAGGGAAACTACTGGACCCTATGGTATTTCTATTTTTATTTATTGATTTTTTGGAGGAACCTCCCTACTGTTCTCTGCCGCGGCTGTACCGGTTCACCTTCTCACCAACAGGCATCGGGTTTCTCTTCTTCCCTCTCTCCCGCACCCTCTCCAACACTTGTTATTTCTTGTCTTTTTGATTCTAGCCATTCTGACAGGTCCTGATTTGCATTTTCCTGACGTGGGGAACGTTGAACCTCTTTTCACATGTCTGTTGGCCATCTGGGCGTCTTCTTTGAGAAAATGTCTGTTCAGATTGTTTGCCCATTTTGAATTGGATTGTTTTTCAGTACTGAGTTACACAAGTTCTCTATGTATTTTGGATCGTAACCCTTACTGTATTTGTCATTTGCCGATATCTCCTCCGGTTTGGTAGGTGGCCTTTTCTTTTTGCTGGAGGTTTCCTTCACTGTGCAGAATCTTTTCTTTTTGGTGTCGTCCCAATAGTTCATTTCTGCTTCTGTTCCCCTTGCCTGTGGAGACGGACCCGTACGTCTGTGGCTGAGGCAGATGTCCACAAGATGCCAGGATCACTCTTACGGGTTACGTGTGTGTTTAGAGTGGGATAAGCAAATGAACGGTCATGTTGGTGTCACTGAGAACTGGGGATTTTAGCTCGGGAGAAGGGAAATGCAGAAGTAAGACCCCTTAGCCTAGCTAAGGGGAATGGGGCTCTGAACCAGAGCTAGGAGGACCAGGGGAGCTCTGTCTATGGCAAAGGCCTTGAAAGAACAAACTTGGTACAAACAAAACTCCAGGGAACCCAGACTTGTCTCTAAATGCCATTTCATTGGAAGAACCAGGCTTTCCTGTAGAAACGGCAGATTCCAAGTTGAGAGAGGCTATGTACGTGTTAACCCCACATCACTTTGTCACTCCAGAGGGCAAGGAAGCTGTCAAAGTTATTAGCACCTTCTCACGGGCCACAGGTGGGGCACAATGACTATCCATGGCAGTGGGCTGAAACACATCAAATAGGTCTGAGTCTTTGATTTTCCAATGATATTAAACAGAAACACCATATTGGCCACCATTGCAAGGGCTTAAGAACCAAGTCCTAAGAAGAGCCCAGTACGTATCCTACCAATTGAAGCTTGTCTTCATCGAAGTATTCCCGCAAATAAACAGAATGAATGATGGACTTAGAATGTCTCTTTTTCACAAAAACAGAGACAAGCAGACATGTGTACCTTGTGATAAAATATCACAGCATCACCTAAGGGATAGTCTTGCCAGTGAAGAAACCGAACCTGAATTCCTGTCAGTTTACAGGTGGTGCCAGGCATTCCATCAGCAAAATCCAAGTGAGAAAGTGCACAGGACACATTATCTGGCTTCCTTGTAACACATTGCAGGGGAGGGGTATGGAGGGAGAGCTATCATTCTAAGAGATGCAGGGGCACCGGGGTGGCTCAGTCGGTTAAACATCTGACTCCTGATTTCGGCTCAGGTGGTATTCTCAGGGTCAGGAGATCGAGCCCCTGGTCAGCAGGTTCAGTGCTCAGCGGGGCGTCTGCTTGCGGTTCTCTGCCCTCTGCCTCTCCCCCTGGCTTGCTCTCTCTCACTCTAGAATAAATCAATAAAGCTTTAAACAAAGAGAGAGATGCAAGAGACATATCAAGTAATTGCAGCTTATGGACCCTCTTACTTGGGCCCAAAGTCACACCAGCAAGTGAGAAAGAGAGAGGAGGGAGAGCCAGCGGAAGAGAGGAGCGGTGCCCGGAGACTGGGACAACGGTCGTCACCTCGCGGTGCTTGTGGTCCCGCTGCTCTGTGTCTTTTAAAGGTTCCCCGTATTGCGGAGACATACGGTAAAATATTTGAGGGTGAAAAGGGTTTGCTTGGTTTGCTTTGCTATCCTCACAGGTGAGGGAGCGCGGCCGGCGGGGGCAGAGCTGGTTTGGGTGAAGGGGCGTGAGGCTACATGGGGGTCCACTGGGCGATTTTTCTCATTTTTATGTTTAAAGTTTATATTTTTTAGAAACGATAATTTTGAGTGAAAAAGGAAGCCGAGTGGTAATAATAGATGGTAACAGTTTCCGTAAATTTAAGAATGTGATAGTAGAGTGGATGGGTTGTAAGTGCCTTCCCCGCGGCAAAGATGGGGAAGCAGGGAAGGAGTCAGAGGAGGGGGAGGTGCAGGCTGCGGGGGTCTGTTGGGAACCTGAGGGCCCCACGCTCTTCTCTGGGCAGCGGGGGCAGGGGCTCCGCTGCAGGGGCTCGAAGCGCCGGGGACCGGGCTGTACCGGAGGCCACCTGCTTTCTTGGGAGCCCGCGCAGTTCTAGCTCCCGCTCTGTCTGATAATTCTGCAGTCCTTTTACTTTTTATCAGAGTGATATAGATACATTTTGAAAAAAAAAAAAAGAATAGTATCAAAACAGCTTGATAAAAAGCAGCAAAGCCTGGCTCTGAGGCAGCCACGCTCAGCCCTTCTGGCAGTTTCTCCTGGTTTTGGCTTCCGTTTCTCAGAACAAGATGCTCGTTTGCCATTTCTTCTCAACATAGAGAGAATCAGTTTTTATTCAATCAATAACCAATTAAATAAGAAATGTAGACTATTGATAGTTAAAGAGACTATGCAAAACCTTTCACTGTTGAGTCAAGTTGTAGCTCTATGTCCTTCCTCTTACAATTTCCTGTAAAAGTTAATATCGCCTTGTTTTCATGTTCTTGAGTTTCCTATATATCTGTAGCCATTTCACCCAAATATTCCATTAGTCATCAAATGCTGATGAATAAATTCTCAAACACTCAGAAACTTCGAATAATCTCTCAGCACCCCCCACCCCCTTCTGCCTGTCCTCTGCTCCCAGCTGTGCGGCCCACAGAACTGCTGGCTACGGGGCTCCCTTTGCTGGTCTCCCCTGCAGAAAGCGCTTCTCTGGTGATGAAGTACATCCCGGGGGTGGTTTTCCAAGAACAGGGGCAGGGAGCTTTTTTGCTGGGGGTGGGGGAGTGTGCTTTTTTCTTTTGTTTTGGATGTTTTTTTGGTCTCCGTGTTGAAAATTCTTCATTCTCCCATCACTCTTTTTTTTTTTTTTTTTTTACAGATTTTATTTATGTATTTGTCAGAGAGAGAGAAAGAGCGAGAGCGAGTGCACAAGCAGGGTCAGGGGCAGAGGGAGAAGGAGGCTCCTCGCTGAGAAAGGAGCCTGATGCGGGACTCAGTCCCCAAACCCAGGATCCTGGCCAGAGCAGCAGACGCTTAACCGACTGAGCCACCTGAGTGCCCCGCTCCCATCGCTCCTGATAGAAAGTTTGGTATGAGATTCTAGGATGGAATAGCCTTCCCTTAGGATGCTGAAGGCATTGGTCCTCATCATAAGTTAGAGTAATATGAGCTGCTGTAACAAATAGATCTTAAATGTATAAAGTATACATGTATAAAATGTATAAATGTATAAAAACGTGTATATGTTATACATGTTATACCATATAATGTTATAACATATACATATATATGTTACAAATGTATGAAGACCCCAGCACTATCAGAGTGCAATCCCTGCGCCCATTCCCGTGTGTGGATGGCTCCGCACCAGACCCACTCACCTGTGGCTCCTCTGCCCATTAGGCTCTGTGACAATCTGGGTCCTGCTGGGGGGGTGGTGCGTGGGGGTGGGGGCGGGGCAGGGTAGAGCACAGAAGGCACACCTGCTTCGTAGAGACCTTGGCCTAAAACGAACATCTGTGATGCTGCTTTGGCAAAAAATCATCAGGGAGCCACACCTCAGTGCCAAGAGTCCTAGGAAACATGGTCCTGTCTCGACAGGAGTGACAGCTCAAGACGGTGGTAGGGTGAGCGTGAGTTAATGGATGGTCAGCCCTCTGCTTCAGCCAACACCTTCTCTAAAGAATCCTGTGACTCCTGTGTCACCAAGGGCATGGGCATGTAGGTGTTTCTTCTCGGAAACTTTTGGGAAGGAACTCCTCTTTACTACTGTTGTTCTGACACTTTATGATGACATGCTTCTATGAGTCTCGTCGAGTTTATTCTGATGGATTCTTTCATTTTAGAGACTCTGAAAATTCTGTCCCTTTCCATTTTCTAGAAACCCTCCTAGTCCAATGTCCCTAACCCAGTACTGAGTCTCTAGTGTCCTTTCACTTTCTCTCCTCCTGCCCGTCTCTACTTCTGGCTCACTTTGGGGAGGTTTCTTGGTTTTATCCTCAGCTCCTTAATTCAATTTATTTCAGTTTTAGGGCTTTTTTCAAGATTTAATTTATTTATTTGAGAGACAGAATGAGAGAGGGAAAGGGAGAGCTTGGGGAGGTGATCAGAGGGAGAAGCAGGCTCCCCGCTGAGCAGGGATCCCAATGCGGGACTCGATCCCAGGACTCCAGGATCATGACCTGAGCTGAAGGCAGAGGTGTTAACCCACTGAGCCACCCAGGAGCTTTGATTTAAAAGATAACGTGAAAAAGTAAGGTACCAAGTGTGTTTTTAATCCCACCATCCCCACAGCTCTGACCAGCCCACCTCTGGTCCTGGCTGCTTCCACAGCTGGTGACAGAGGGCCCCAGGTCATGAATGTAGTCGTGCTATTGTCTCATTTCTGTTCCTTGGTCTTCCCCTCCCTTCAGGGGCCACGCATCCATCACTGAGTGTGCTGTCCAAGCCTCTTGCCAGCTAGCCCCTCTGCCCTGTCCTGGCTCCTGCTGCCCAGCCCGCTGGCTTTCACTCCTGGAGCGAATGATGCTCACGTCATGGTTCCAGAGTCACCCGGCGGCGGGCCTTTCCCAACACGGTGGCTTTCAGGACATCAGCTGATGTGTCTGGGAACTAGTGGTCTGGCTAGCGGTCAAGCGGGGTCTGGAATATGGGGGGGGGTCCCTTTTTGTCGAAGATGGTAACGCAGATAGCCCCTGATGCATTCACGCCATCACATTCTGGGATCTAGGTTTTCACCCCTCGCTGGTACGTTTTCTGACGGGAAGCTGCAGAGATCACTTGGAAGCTCGTCAGTGTTTCAGGGGCTCATCCTGCTGGAGGCCCAGAGATCAGGGTGAGGTGGACACAGCCTCATAACTCACTGCCTTAAAGGCCTCTGGCAACAGAACAGAAGTGTCGGCTGGCACTTACGTTTGATGACTTCTTACTCTGTACTTAATTCTCTACTTGAAAACCACGTGGCAAGCTCATCCCCCAGGGCTGCCCGTGTTCCCCAGGGAATAACTGGGCTTTGACTCAAGTCCTGAGCCTCATTCAGGACCATCTGCCCCAGGCTGACCTGGAATCTTTGGTGCCACAAACAATCATCGATACTTGTCCCCAGGGCCACAGCCCAGAAGCTGCCCAGTCTGGGTTCATGGTAATCACCAGCTAACGTGTGCCCAGGGTCACAGGCTGCCCTGCACCACAGGTCCAGGACGCCCAGCCCCTCGTGGACGCCCGCGCCCCCTGGAGCCTCGGCCACCTCCGCCTGAAACTCAAGAAGCTGAAGGTAATTTCTCTGCTACCTCTCGGGTGCGGGTGCAGCTCATGAGGAAATGTCAACTCAGAGACTAGGGACGTGGAAAATGCACGGTTCCTGTCGTCAACGACCGGCCGCATCCACGCCAGTGAGCCTCATGGTGCCGGCCGGAGCCGTGGGGCGGCGGGGACGCCGGGGGTCCTCTCCGGTCCTCCGAGGACCCTTCCTCTCCGGGAAGCGAGGGCGGCGGCCTTAAGGAGGCCAGTCAGTACCCTTCCTCTAAACAAGACCTTTCTTCAAAAAATAACAAACAAGACCACGTCTTGCCCACCACAGACTCTTTATTTCTGGAAGCCTAAGCCACCGAGTGAGAATAAGCCTCTCATGGCTGTGCTGCCGGGGACGGGGTCCGAGGAGGGCGGGCGGGGGCTGGCCGGGCCCGGTGCAGACCCGCCGGTGTCCGGCCCTAAAGCAAGAGGGAGTCCCTTTCCTCTGGGCTCCGAGCGCGTCTTCTAAAATTGCTCTCTTGAAACCTGAAGTGATTTCCTCTTTAGCATCCCCGCTTCGGAGTTTCAGAGGGTGACCTAATTTCACAAAGACGCGTGGCACCCTCGCCCTTACCCCCACTCTGAGCGCCCTCACGGACTCCGATTCCCAGACAGAGGAGCGCCCCCCACCCAGCACTGGGGGCGCTGATGCCCACGAGCGCGTTAGAAGGCGCGGTGGGCTCAAGTCGAAGGGAGTGTGGGCTTGAAGTGACCCTCTGAGTGAGTCTGTGCAGTCACGGCCGGACGTGGCTGGTGCCCCAGAGGCTCCCTGTGTGTCTGTCCCCAGCTGGAGGAGGCGCGGCTTGCCACCATCGACAGGGACAACCGCCTGCTGCTGGAGAAGCTGTCCTGCGTCATGAGGACCGGGGGACAGACCGAGAGCGGAAACCACCACGCGCACAAGAGGTACCGGGGCCCCCGCACCCTACAGTCAGCACCAGCCCGGGCAGGGCCCAGAGCGCCGCTCCGGGGCCCACGCAGAGGCGCTGCCCCGGAGCTGGAACGTTTTCTTGCCACCCTCCGTGCAGGGAGCCCTGTGCTTTTTCCTCTGTCCTTCCTAAATCAGAGGGTTTCCTGGGGCTCGGGCTAATTCTGTGCCCACAACCGAACAAGGACACCGACAGCAGCTCGCAGTGTCCCTCTGTGCCGTCCCAAGCCTGCTGCACCGTCCTCCCACCAAACCCTCATAAGCACCCCATGAGGAAGGGGCCGTGGGGAAACGGAGGCAGCAGGCAGCGAGGAACATGGCCAAGTCAGCCCCCAGGAGGCGGTAGGAAGCAGATTCCTGCCCCAGGGCCTGTGCTCAGGCTGGGCTCCTGTACTTCCATGTGCAAAAACGGCCCGATGTCCGTCTGGAAAATGCATGGAAGGTCATGTGACTTTGTGTCCCGCGTGGCATGGTGACTGCTCCTGTTTGTTACGGGGAGCCTGCTGCTGGTGCTACTCTCGACCAACAACATTGTTTTTACCCAAACCGGGGCTCTCTGTGGAGGTGCAGGACAGCAGGCCTCCACAGTCTTGAAAACCTGCTACAAATATTTAGAGACACTTATGAACCCCAAGAGCCCCTCTTCTCTAAAGCACACAGCCCCTGTCCCCTACACCCTACAAAGCCCCAGAGTCGGCCCCTGGTTTCATCACTGTCCGTTCCGTCCCGCAGTGCCTGTGAGGGATGGTTTCAGGCGGGCGGGTTTTCAGTCCTACTTGAGCCTGCGCCAGTCTCAGAGAAGCTCACAGTGGTTTCCAGATTTCACAATAAATTAAGATTTAGTTGACCCTCAAGCACCAGGAAGTGTGTCACAGAGGAGGGCTCCACAGGAGGGGCGGATCCTGCATTCCAGCTGAGCTGGCCTCCTGGAAGGAGTTCTCCAGCAGTGGTTCAACTGAGGTTTCACGGGGAGGTGGGAGGGTGCGGGTGGGGGACAGGGAGTGGGTCTGGGTGTCGAAATGCCTCCATGTCCAGCCCCTGCCATTAAAAACCCGGAGGAATGGGTCAACCTCCATTTTCCTGGGTTAGTTTACATTAGATTCGGAATCACTTTCTGCTTTAAAGACAGATATTAGCTGGAGTATAAAAACCCCTGTAACGAAGTAGCCTAAACTAATCGTTCATTTCCATGCACCTCAATCCAGGACAGGATCCTGCAGGGAGAGCCCCCCACCTGCTGCCTGGATTCTCTTTGAAAAACGCAAGTCCCAGCCAGCCTGCAGGTCACCCCACACCATCGAGTGGCTTCCCTCTCCTCCTCCTCGCCTGCCTGATATGTCACACTCAGGAAATGGGGGAAGAAGGAGGGAAAAGAGGGAGCAGAAGTGATCCCGGGGAGGGGCCAGCCAGTCAGAGGGCACAGGAAGTGCCTGAGCTTGAACAAGGGGCCAGACAGGGCCAGACTTCCGGAAACATAAAAGGCATGAGGGCCAGAGGGGGCTGCGAGGCCAACCAGCTCCTCCCACACCAGGACACCGTCTTCACGGGCCCTGCAAGCGACATGCCACCTCCTTCACCTGCTTGGATTTTAAAGCAAAGACCCGCTTGTGCCTTTCTATGCACTTCTCTTTGTTCAACTCTGGGCCATATGTCGAGAACAGAGTGTGGTCACTTTGCATGTTCAGACTCAGGATCAGTTCAGCATCACTCCTGTGTTGAAGCAGAGAGCACCGAGCTAATCACAAGGTAACAGTAGAAATGACGTGTCTCCTTGTGATTAGTTTAACGAAGCCCCAGCAAGAATGGAAGTCAATGATTTTTGTCAAGAATGCATCAGTGGGGACGCGGGGTGGGGGGGCACCTGGGTGGCTCAGTGGGTTAAGCAACTGCCTTCGGCTCAGGTCATGATCCTGGAGTCCTGGGATCGAGCCCCACCTCGGGCTCCCTGCTCAGCGGGGAGTCTACTTCTCTCGCTGACCTCTCTCCTCTCATTCTCTCTCTCTCTCAAAAAATAAATAAATAAAATAAAATATGTCTTAAAAAATACATAAGCATAGGTAATGTTAAAAAAAAAAAAAAAGAATGCATCAGGGGGCACCTGGGTGGCTCAGTGGGTCAAGCCTCTGCCTTCGGCTCAGGTCATGATCCCAGGGTCCTGGGATCGAGCCCCATATCAGGTTCTCTGCTCAGCGTGGAGCCTGCTTCCTCCTCTCTCTGCCTGCCTCTCCGCCTACTTGTGGTCTCTGTCTGTCAAATAAATAAATAAAATCTTAAAAAAAAAAAAAAGAATTCATCAGTTTGAGCCTGATAACTGACCATTTCATTTCTCTGTCCTTTAGTTAATAAAAGACACTTATCAAATTAATAAATGGTGTGGAACGGAAGCCACCCAGAGCACTGCAAACCAGTTGGTTCAATTAGTATAAAATTACCTAGCTACCTAACTACTCAACAAGTCTAAGAGAAACTACATAACCAGCAATTGGGCTTTCACTCCTCCTGTTATTCTTCAGGGCTTTATTGAGATTGTAGTCGGCATACGGCAAACTGTGTATGTGCGCTGTTCCACTTGACAAGTCTGACACGCTTTACCCCTGGGAGAATATCCCCACAATCAAGATAATAGCTACATCCATCGCCCCCCCCGAGGTCTCCTATTCCCATCAATCATCACCCAACCCTTCCTCTTTCCCGTCCACATGCATCCACAATCTGCTTGGTGTCCCTAGGGACAAGCTTGCATTTTTCTGAGTTTTGTGGGAGTATCTCCCTGCAGTGTCTGCATTTTCCTGCCTTTCACTCCACGCAATGTCGTGGCTGAGAGAGTCGACAGACCATTCCTTTTTGTGCCGAGTTGCCCTCACGGTTTTTTATCCACCCACCTACAGGTGAGCATTTGGACTGTTTCTAGTCCTTGGGTATTACAAATAAGGCTGCTAGGAGTATCACGTTTTTAAAAAAATCAAAACCTATTATCTCTGCCCAAGACTGAAAATTCAATGATAAATGAAGAATCTCAACTATGAGTCACACAGAGAAGATCTTCCAAGCATGACAGCATAATGAGGTCCCTGGACCCACTCCCCAGCGAAACTGGTAAAAATTATTTTTAAAACAACTAATTTAAGTTTATGGAAATGGCCCTAAGGGCATATACCATATAAAGAAACATTTTTCCAAGAAAAGCTGCTAAAATGTGGCCAGAACAGATAGGTTTCATATTACTGGAACTGGGACCGACTCCTTTTCCCCTCCCTCCCAGCTCAGCAAAGCAGAGACTGTTCCAGACGGCCACAGCTGACAACAGAGGACTCCTTCTCTCACTTACTCCCAGCTGGAGAGCTTTCTTCCTGGAAAAGGCAGGACTTCAGCATTTATCATCCTGTCCCCAGCTGCCTACTACTGAGACCAAGTCTCAGATGAGTATGGCCCAGAGATGGGGGCTCCTTTCTGCCCAGCTCCCACTCAAGAATGGAGGCTCTATCTCAAGTGCAGTGTTGCTGGGAATCCTGGGGCCTGATCCCCTTGGCCTAGTTCAATTACTATAGTGATTTGAAGCCATGAAGGTCTACATGTCCTCCCCTACACAGTGGAAGGGCATGGGGTGTCACATATGGAGATGCTTGGCATCTCCCCCACTCTGAGCTTCAGAGCTCTGAGATTTTGCCTGGGAGATAAACATGCCATAAAACCAATGGCTCCTGATGTCCCCTCAAAGTAACTGACTTCTTTTGCAACAGAGTGTGGGCAAGTTCCAAACTTCATTGGACATGAAATAAAAGACATCCACATTGGGAAGGAAAGCATAAATCTGCCTCCATTCACAGATGATATGATTTTGCATACAGAAAATCCCAAGGAAACGACTAAAAAAAAAAAGTATTAGAACTAATAGACAAGTTCAACAAGGTGGCAAGATAGAAGATTAATGGAAAGTCCATTTTATTTTTATATACTTGCAATTAACAGTTTGAAAATGGGATTAAGAGAAGTATTCCATTCACAAAAGCATCAAAAAGAACAAAATACTTGGGAATAAATTTAATAAAAGAAGTGCAAATCTCATATTTTGAAAACTATAAAATATTGTTGAAAGAAATTAAAGAATATCTAAATTAAAAAAAAAAACCATGTTCATAAATCAGAAGACTTCATATTGTTAAGATGGCAGTACTTCTCAAACCGATCTCAGATTTAATGTAAACCCTACCAGAATCCCAGCTGACTTCTTTGTAGGAGTTGACAAGTAGATATGAACATTCTTCGGAACTGCAAGGGACAGCAAATTGTCACAACAATTCTAAAAAGAAGAACAAAGTGGGAATCATGTGTCCTGATTCCAAAACTTTCTGTAAAGCAATGGTGATCAGGACAATGTGGTACCAGCATAAAGGCAGTATAGATTAATGGAATACAATCAAGAGTCCAGAAATAAACCCATGTGTCTATGCCAATTATTTTCAAGTTAAGGTGCCAGGACCATTTGATGGGGAAAGAATAGTCTTTTCAACAAATAGTGCTAGAACAACTCTATACTCATATGCACAAGAATAAATTTGGACTCTTCACACCATATACAAGAATTAACTCAAAATGGATCAGACCACAATATAAAGCTGAGAATATAAAAATTCACATAAGAAAACACAGAGGTGATTCTTCTTCACCTCATATTTGGCAACGTTAATAGATATGACGCCAAAACCATGAACAAAAAAGAAAATAGTAACTTGGATAAGTTAGGGTTAGTCAAAATTAATAACTTTTTTTTTATTAAAAACTTTTGTGTTTCAAAGAACAATATCAAGAAGGTGAAAAGACAGCCCGCAGGATGGGAGAAACTATTTGCAAGTCATATATCTGATAAGGACTTGCATCAAGAATGTATGAAAACCTCTTATAGTCAAATGATAAAAAGAAAAATGGCCCAATTAAAAGATAGGCAAAGGATCTGAGTAAATATTCCTCCAAGGAAGATATATAAAGAGCCAACAGGCACATGCAAAAAAATGCTCAACATCATTAGTCATCATGAAAAGGCAAGTCACAACCACAGTGTGATACAACTTTACTCCCACAAGAATAAAAGGCAGATAACAAATGTTGCTGAGGATGTGGAAAACTGGAGCCCTTATCCACTGCTGATGGGAATGTAAAATGCTGCAGTCACTGTGGAAGACAGTCTGACCGTTTTTCAAATATTTAAACATAGAGTTACCACATGATTCAGTAATTCCACTCCTAGATACATACACAAGAGAAATGAAAACATGTCCAAAAGCAAAACTTGTATATGAATATTCACAGCAGTATTACTCATAATAGCCAAAAGGTAGAAACGATCCAAATGTTCAAAACTGAAAAACGAATAAACCCATAACATGGAATGTTATTCAGCCATTAAAAGGAATTAAATTAAGTACTGGGCACCTGGATTGTTCAGTCGGTTAAGTGCCTGCCTTCAGCTCCCTGCTCAGCACGCGTCTGCTTCTCCCCTGTCCTCAGCCCCTCCCCTCTACTTGTGTTCTCTCTCTATCAAATAAATAAATAAAATCTTTTAAAAAATAAATAATAAAATAAAAGGGGTAAAGTATTGAAAATGCTACAACATGGATGAACCTTGAAAACATCATGCTAAGAGAATGAAGCCAGTCCCCAAAGACCATATGTTATATGGTTCCACTTATATGAAATGTCCAGGTTAGGTAATTCCAGAGAAATGGAAAGTAGATTAGTGATTACTTAGGGTTGGGTGCGCAGAGGGATAGTGAACTGATAGTTAAAGCGTACAAGGATTCTGAGGCTCCTGAGTGGCTCAACTGGTTAAACATCTGACCCTGGATTTCAGTTCAGGTCATGATCTCAGGGTTGTAGAATCAAGCCACTTGTCAGGCTCTGTGCTCAGTGGGGAGTCTGCTTGAGATTCTCTCTCTCCCTCACCCTCTACCTCTACCCCTGCTCTCTCTGTCTCTCGAAAAATAAATAAATAAAATTTAAAAAATGGTACACGGTTTCTTTTTGAGGGTGATGAAAATGTTCTCATTGACTATGCTGGTGGTTGCAAATATCCAAGATACTTATATGAATTTTTTTTCCAGAGCTACCACATTACTGATTCAAATATCCAGTTTTCAACCAAAGCATACAAAGAAACAGGAAACTAATACCCATTCAAAGTGGGAAAAAATGCATCAACAAAAACTGTCCCAGAGAATGGACCTGATGTCAGATATACAAGACAAAGACTTTAAAACAATGGTTTTAGATACTCAAAGAATTGAAGGAAGATGTGGAGAAAGTCAAGAAAATAAGGTATGGGGGCGCCTGGGTGGCTCAGTGGGTTAAGCCGCTGCCTTCGGCTCAGGTCATGATCTCAGGGTCCTGGGATCGAGTCCCGCATCGGGCTCTCTGCTCAGCGGGGAGCCTGCTTCCTCCTCTCTCTCTCTCTGCCTGCCTCTCTGCCTACTTGTGATCTCTCTCTGTCAAATAAATAAATAAAATCTTAAAAAAAAAAAAAGAAAATGAGGTATGAACAATATGGAAAGATCAACGAGGAAATATAAAACCTAAAAAAAAACCTAAAAAAGAAACTCTGAAGTTGAAAAAGCACATAAATGAAATGCAAAATTTACTGGACGGATTCAAAGGAAGATTTAAGCAGGCAGAAGAAAGAATCAGTGAACTTGAAGATAAGCAATGGAAATCATCCAGGCTGAGGAACAGAAATTAAAAAGAGCGAAGAAAAGCAGGCAGAACCTAAAGGACCTGTGTGACAACATTAAGTGGATCAACATATGTATTATAGGAGTTCCAGAAGGAGAAGAGAGAGAGGAAGGGGTAGAGAGAATATTTGAAGAAATAATGGTTAAGAACTTCCCAAATTCCATCTGAGAAGTTCAGTGAACTTCAAGTAAGATGAACTCAGAGAGACCCATGCCAAGACACATTATAATCATACTTTAGAAAGACAAGACAGAGAGAGTCTTAAAAGCACCAAAAAAGAAGAAAATCATTATATACAAGGATCATCAATAAGAGAATTAGCATATTTCTCATCAGAACCTTTGGAGACCAGAAGGCAGTGGTCTGATATATTCTGAGAACTAAAAGAAAAAAAAATCAGTCAAGAACCCCATATCTAGCAAATCTGTCCTTTAGAAGTGAGGGAGAAATCAAGACACTCCCAAATATATGAAGGCTCACGGGGTTCATCACCACTAGACCTGACCCACAGGAAATGTTGAAGGGAGTCCTGAGTGAAATTACTAGTTATGATGCAGTGAATCAAAGCCATACAGAGAAATAAAGATCTCAATAACAGTAAATACATGGGCAAATATCAAAGCTGGTATATTGGAATTTTGGAACTTTAAATATTATTTTATACACACAGTTTAAGAGACTAATTTATTTAAAAGATTTGTTATTTTATGTTTGGCAGCACATGATGGGTAAGAGTGTAATTTTATGATATCAATAACTAAAAAGGATGGGAACACAGCTGTAAAGGAACAGTTTTTGTAAGTTATTGAAGTTAATCTAGTATAAACTCAATTTAGAGTGTTATAACTTTAGGATATTAAATGCAATCCTAGTGATAATCACAAATAAAATAGCTATAGAATATATGCAAAAAGAAACAAGGAAATAATTTAAAATGTTTTACTACAAAAAATCAACTAAGCACAAAAGAAGATAGTAATGCTGGAAATAAATAATATAAAGCTATAAGGCATATGGAAAACAAATAGCAAAATACCAGAAGTCCCTCCTTATCAGTAATTTATTATTACTTTAAATATAAATGGATAAACTCTCCAATCAGAAGATAGAGATTGGTATAATGTATAAAAACACATGATCAAACTATATACCATTTATAAGAGACTGACTTCAGAACCGAATAGATTGAAAGTCAAAGGATAAAAACAAATATCTCAGGCAAATCACAACCAAAAGAGAGCATAAGCATAAGAGCATTCTAATATCCAACAAAATATACTTTAGATTAAAAAAAGGTGACAAGAAGGATATTATGTACTCAAAAAGTTTTAATACATCAAGAAAATAAAAAATTATAAACATTTGTGCACTAAGGACAGACCACTAAAATATATGAAGCAAACTCTGATCAAATAGACGGGAGAAATAGACAATTCTATAGTAATAACTGGAGACTTCAGTATTCACTTAAAACAATGGACAGAACAAGCAGAAGATAAATAAGGAAACAGAGGACTTAACACAACAAACCAACTAGATCATACAGACATACACAGACACTCTACCCAGCAACAACAGTATACACATTCTTCTGAAGTATGTACATGTGACATTTTCCAGAATAGGTCATATTTTAGGCCATGAAGTAAGTATCAATAGATTTAAAGAGATAAATATTATGCAAAGTGTCTTCTCAGACCACAACAGGATGAAATTATAAATCAGTAACAGAATGGGAAACTGGAAAATTCACAAAATTCTGGAAATTAAACAACATACTCTTAAGCAACCAATGGTTAAAAGAAGAAAACACAAGGGAAATTAGTATATCCTTAGAGACAAATAAAAATAAATGTACAACATACCAAAACTCATGGGATATGCAGGAAATTGGTGTTAAGCAGGAAATTTGTAGCTATAAACACATTTAAAAAAAAAAAAGAGAGGTCTCAAATGAACAGCATAATTTTATTACCTGAGGAACCAGGGAAAGAACAAACTGAATTCAAAGCCAGCAGAAGGAAGGAAATAATAAAGCACAGAGCACAGATAAATGAAATAAAGTGTAGAAAAAAATAGAGACAATCAATGAAACTAAAAACTGGTTTTTCAAAAAGATTAAAAAAATTAATAAACCTTGAGGTAGATGTAATAAGGAAAAAAGAGAAAAGACTCAAATTACTAAAATAAGAAATGTGGGAACCTGGGTAGTTCGTTTGGCTCAGGTCATGGTCTCAGGGCCCCAGGATCTGCACTCAGCTTGGAGTCTGGAGTCTGCTGACTCCAAGTAAGTAAAATCTGGAAAAAAAGAATTACAGGAAAATACTACGAAAAATCATATGCCAAACAAATCGCATGCATAGATGGAATGGACAGATTTATAGAACTGGAAAACCTACCAACACTAAGTCATGAAAACAGATCTGAATAGACTTATAATTAGTAAGGAGATTGAATCAGTAATCAAAAATCCCCCAACAAAAAAGCCCTGGACCCAGTGGCTTCATTGGTGAATTCTACCAAATACTTAAAGAAAAACTAATACCAATGCTTGTCAAACTTCCAAAAAATTGAAGAAGAGGAATTACTTCCTAACTCATTCTGAGTGCAACATTCCTTGTACCTAAGCCAGACAAAGACTCCACAAGAAAAGACTGGATACCAATATCCCTTATGAACATTGATGCAAAAATCCTCAACAAAATGCCAGTAAACCAACTAGCAGCATATTAAAAGGATCATACACCATGACCGAGTGAGAATTATTCCTAGAATACAAGGTTGGTTTAACATAAGAAAATGAAATGATATAATACACCACATTACCAGAATGAAAGGGGGAAAAGATGATTATCTCAATTGATGCAGAAAGAGTGTTTGACATGATTCAGCATTTTTTCATGATAAAAAATACTCAGTAGGCAAGGACTAGAAGGGAATGTACCTCCACATGATAGAAGTAATGTATGACAACTGCCATGGATGTGATGAGGTTGAAAGACTGAGAGCTTTTCCTCTAAGAACAAGAAGGTCTTGCTTTCAACACTTCTGTTCAGCATCGACTGGGGGTTCTCTCAAGAACAATTAGTCAAGGGAAATAAGACATATCCAAATTGGAAAGGAAGAAGTCAAATGATCTTGGTCACAGATGATATGATCTGACAAGGATTAATATCCAGAATATGTACAGAGCTCCTAACTGTGTGAAACCCTGGGATCCTGTCAAACCTCGAGTAGCCACAGGTCATCTGTACATGTACCTTTCAACGTGAAAAGAAAAGCAGCGGCTCGGCTGGATGTCGTCCCGCTGACACAACCGTCTGGGCCGCGGTCTCCTAAAGCAAGACCGGTGCGAAGCGAGCGGGTCTGCATTGCCAAGGAACACACTGTCTCCCCACACTCTCCCTCCCAGAGTATCTCAGGGCCCTCTGTGTCTGCGGGTGGATATCTAGAAAGTTCTCTTCAGCTTCTGTCTTAGTGCACACGGTGTGTCCTGAGGAAGGCTTGACACCCTCTCTAAAAGACACCCCCGTTGACACTCACTGTGACAACGCTCTTTTCCCTCATCAGATGGGGCACACTCTGTGGTTTGGGAGTTTACCTGTTGACTCCTATCTTCCTGAGAACCACAAGCCTCACGATCACCGGGCACTGTCTGTGCTGTTCACAGGTGCAGACCACCGGCCCAGCACAGGGCCTGGCGCCAGCATGTGTGGAGTAAATGTTTGTTGACCAATAGTCGGAAGAACTCATCAGTGACTTCCCAGATGCCAGATTCACTTGCTTCCCTTTGAAGTTCTGGGCAGGATTTCCAGGGGTTCCTAATTAGAAAGTAATATGCATTTATATCAGAGAATATAAAGGAAAAAATAAAATTATGTGTAATTCCATCACCCAGAGATAATTTTTGTGTTATTTGTCTGCATTTTCTCATAGTTTTACTTTTGTGCATATAGAAGTGTATTGAGTATAGTCAGAATTGTTCCTCATATATAATCTTATATCCTAAATTTTTTCATCTAACATTAAATGAAAAGAATGTTTACACCTCATTAAAATGTCTTCTTGCATACCACTGCATGTGCTCGCGGCCTGTTTCCGTGGGGTGACCCCACTGTGGATGTGCTCAGTACCTCGGCAGCCGGGCTGTAGGTGACACCACGTCCACGCTGCTGTAAACAGATGCACCAGTGCTCACCAAGACTCTTTCCCGTGCTGCTCTTTTTGTGTTGGATGCAATCATTGGGATTTTTCACTGTTTCCGGCCTGCACAAGTGTCCATTTTGTTCGATCGACCCCAGTGCGAGTCCCTTGTGTGCGGCTTCCTGTGCTGTGGGAGGAGCTCACTCCTCTCCTGTGGGAGGACCTCACTCCTCTCCAGGTGCAGCTCTTTGCACTGTCCCTCACACTTCTCTTCTGGCCTGTCTTGCCCTCAGGTTCTCCTGACTGCCCAGAAGGGCCGGCCCCTCCGCCCCCTGCCCTCTCTCCGCATCACTCCGCTGCTGCACATTCCTCCACTGACCAGGTCTTTAGTCTTGTTGCCCCCACCCACCATAAGCCTACTAGGAGATTCTTTTTTTTTTTTAACTTAATCAATTAATTAACAGATAATGTATTATCAGTTTCAGAGGTAGAATTCAGTGATTCATCAGTTGCATATCCCACCAGTGCTCAATATGTCACGTGCCCTCCTCAACGCCCATCCCCCAGTTATCCCTCCCCTCACTCCCTCCCCTCCGGCAACCCTCAGTTTGTTCCTTAGAGTTAAGAGTCTCTTATGGTCTTTCTCCCTCTCTGGTTTCATCTAGTTTTATTCTTTCCTCTCTTCCCCTATCATCCTCTGTCTTGTTTTGTAAACTCCACATTTGATCAAGATCATATGATAATTGTCCTTCTCTAACAGATTTATTTTACTCAGCATAATACCCTCTAGTTCTATCCACGTCGTCGCAAATGGCAAGATTTCCCTTTTGATGGCTGCGTAGTATTCCATTGTGTATATATACACCACATCTTCTCTATCCATTCATCTGCTGATGGACATCTAGGCTCTTTCCATAGTTTGGCTGTTGTGGACATTGCTGCTATGAACATTGGGGTGCCCGTGCCCCTTCGGATCACTACGTTTGTATCTTTAGGGTAAATACCCAGTAGTGCGATTGCCGGTCACAGGGTAGCTGTTTTCCACTTTTTGAGGAACCTCCACACTGTTTTCCAGAGTGGCTGCACCAGCTTGCATTCCCACCAACAGTGCAGGAGGGTTCCCCTTTCCCCGCATCCTCGCCAGCATCTGTTGTCTCCTGACTTGTTAATTTTAGCCATTCTGACTGGTGTGAGGTGATATCTCACTGTGGTCTGGATTTGTGTTTCCCTGATGCTGAGTGATGTGGAGCACTTTCTCATGTGTCCGTTGGCCATTTGTATCTAACAGGTGATTGATTCTACCTCTGTGTCCCACTTAGTTAGACCTCGTGCTCAGGATCCAGGCTACTACCCATTCTCTGTGACTCTGGGCAAGTTTTAACTTCAGTAAGGCTAACACTAGTACCCAGCTCTAACGGTTAAGTGAGATAACCATAATTCACAGACTCTAAGATATACCACCCACACACACACCCTTTACGGCTCTGAAGTGGGAACACATCTTACGGCATCTGGCAGGGCACGGTTTTGGAGAAGGCAATTTCTCTTTCTCGGTGGCATAGACGGCAACCATGGCAAGCTGTTGTCAGTGAAACACAGTGTGTATAAATGTTCTGAGGATGGCAAGGGTGAACTCGACTGCTCACGCGACTCTGACACGTCTTCCCACACCCACCCAGCTGCTTACACGGCCTGTGCTCCACCCTCCGACAGCCCGTGGGAGCCCCTGCTCCTGCTTCTTCCTCCGACACCTGCTCGCAGCCCTGCCTCCAGCCTTCACATCTCCCACCTGGGCGCCTGCAGCGGGTTCCCATAATTCCCCCCACGCCCCCTCTCCTCTGTTCCCTTCTCTGCAGTGGCAGAGACGTGCCTCACAGCCATTCTGTGGCTTCCCATTGCCCTCCAGGTAAGTCAGAGCTCCTCGAGCTACACCTGGCCCTGCAGAGTCCTAAATGCACTTGCCACCAGGGACCTCCTGCCTCACTCGCCTGCCCCTGTCCCAGCACCACTTCGGGTTGCTATCTCTTCCCAGTGTCCTTGGGAAGCCCTGAGCCTCCCCACCCCGCGGCCCCCAGCGCACTCACTGCACGGGGCTGCCTTTTCTCCTCTGCACCTTCATCGGGTCTTCCCTACCTGCGTTGTGAGGTCGCTGCTCATCTCGGAAGCCCGGCCCCTCCCAAACCCCACACTGGGAGCAGGACGGGCTACCAAACGCGTGTCCAACAAGTGAGCTGAGCAAACACTCCTTTTCTGGGACCCCTGCCGGCAACTGTGGGCACTTAGGCTCAGTGCAGAAGGGGGTTCTGTCAGGATTTCAAGAACCATCTGCACTGCTTTTTGGAGTCTAAACAGGTAGAGGAAAGAAGAGGAACTCCACAGAGTGCAAAGAGAAAACAAAACCACTCTGGAAAGGACCAGAAACCTGAGCCATTGTCACACAGAGCCCAGAGGTGGCAGGAGACCAGGACAGGCTGGCAAGTACCCGGACGCTGGCGGAGGGTGTCCCAGGAGACTGCAGACGTGCACAGTGACTAGGTGCCTGCAGTTTCTGCTTCAGTTTAAATCCGTAGCCACTTGAAATTTGCGTATGCTGCATCAGATTTGTCGCTCATTCGGACTCACTGATTCTTTGCAGTTCTAGGGCATTTTATTCTGTTGTCTGCAAGCATTTGCCAAATGGTCATATCCTAAAAACAGATGGCATGGAACAATGACTCAACTGATGAACACAGCCATTTCCTCACACACAAAAATTATAAGGAGATGAAAACAAGCTCAGCTGATTGATTATAGGTTGAGGGAGAGAGATTTGGTGAAAAGTAATAACTTGGCAGGATAGCATGCATAAAATATCACTAGGAAATCATGTGACAGTCCTGAATTAGCTGTAGCACACTTTGTCCAGAGAGACAGAGAAACTTAATAATTTGAAAAGTTTGCCAGATAATTTAAAAACTAAACTCTCTCTCTTCATCTTATTCTTGCTGCTGGCAAAACCATAATTCTGAACTAAGATAAATAAGATTTTCATTTTATCATTAATTATCCTGTTTATTAATGTCCCAATGAATCATATTACAGACTTGGAAAATCTTCACTTACTTCCCACACCTGTGAGCCACCGTGTTGTGGTACATTTCAGTAGATTGCTTTCCCTTGAAGTCTAGTCAGTTGTAAGACATTGCATAGACACCGAAGTTTAAATAAACACCCTTAGCCCCAAACCCCTGCCCTGAGCATCCCCAGGTCCCACGGGCCCCCAGCCCAATTCCCTCCTTCAAGGGGCCCTGGTCCTTTAGGCAGCTGCTGGCCCCACAGGCATCTGTGTGGGCAACAGTAGGGATGTTGAGAAGTCCCAGCTTCCTGCATACTTGCCTTGGACATGTCCTACACAATCTTGAGGCACAGAGGGAACAAATGCCTTTTCCAAAGATGCATAGCTAGTAATTACTAATTACTGAGGCATTCAGAAAGTCTGTTTTTCAATTTATATTGAAACCCCCAATATTTCATCTCAAATCTTTGTATTTTTTTAAGAATTTTATTTATTTGAGGGCATCTTGGTGGTTCAGTTGGTTAAGCGACTGCCTTTGGCTCAGGTCATGATCCTGGAGTCCAGGGATCAAGTCCCACATCGGGCTCCCTGCCCGGCAGGGAGTCTGCTTCTCCCACTGACCTCTCTCATGCTCTCTCTTTCTAATTCTCTCTCTCTCTCTCAAATAAATAAAATCTTTAAAGAAAAGAATTTTATTTATCTGAGACAAAGATAGAGTGACACAGAGAGTTCACGAGTGGGGGGCAGTGTAAAGGGTGAAGCAGGCTCCTTGCTGAGCGGGGAGCCCCATGTGGGGCATGATCTCAGGGATCATGACCTGAGCCAAAGGCAGACGCTTATCGGACTGAGCCACCCAGGAGCCCCTCAAATCTTTATTTGTAATTATGAGACTAATGTCTGTTTACTGTGAAAAATGAAACATCAAACCGTAAAGTGTGTGAATAAAAGTGGGGATTCTCTCGGACTGAACTTAGAAGTAATCACTGTTGGCTTGCTATTGAGCAGTGACTTTTATTCATTATATTTATTTATTTAAATAAAAATGGGATCATATTCTATTCAGTCCTGGGCCCTTCCTACCGTTTTCTGGGTGCTGCTGCCGCCACTGCCTCCTGTGGTTGATCTCCGCAGGCTCACTTGTTCGATGACGTCACTCTATGCCCAGTATCTGTGCCATTTTATTTCAGGTCTGTGTCCTCAGGCAGAACACTGTGATTTTGCTTTTTACTCTAGTCTCAGAGGCTTTTCCCTCGGTTTCATCCATTTATGTTTATTGATGTAAGTATCCTGTTTGCTCGGTTCTGCCTTTTTCCTTGTTTTGCTTCCTTTCTTTCTCCTCCATTATGTTGTTTTCTTTAGCAAATGTCAAGAAAATGCTTGGAACCTATGTTTCAAATCCATCCTTCATTTATTTGTGTTGACCCTCTTGAAATTCCTCTTTTACATAACAGGAAACAGGTAAAGCCCAAGGGCAAAGGGAGATGTTAAGATAAAGTCAAACAAAGGGAGGGAAAACAGAAGCTCCTAGAAATAGGGTTTCCTGCAGCCCAGAGACCTCACTGTGTTTGAAGTGTCGGCTTGATGCACTGGCTTGATGCTGTCGGGAAACTGGCCCAGGCGCCAAAGCTCTTGGGCTTCTGACAAGACCAGACCCTAGGGATCCAGGCCTCCTGGTGAGGTGATCCCTGCTCTCCATGGAAAGACAAACACGGATAGCTTAAGGAAACAACTCATTGCTTCTGGATCCCAAGTCAGAAAGAACTGTGGTCTGAGTGTCCCAAACCAAAGGAAAGCTCCGTCACAAGCAGCTTGCACCCCGTTTTAAGTTCTCAGAAACTTCAGCCTCCACATGTCTCCGTACAGGAAGAAGAGCACAGGGCAGAGGGAAGGACACCCGCTCTGGGGACTCCTCAGCCAAAAATCCCTCCCCTGCTCTTGGGTCTGAGGGTTTGAAGTAGAAGAACTTTCTCTGAGGGTTTGCTTGTGCTTTTTCCTGACCAGCCCTGCCTCCCAGCCTTGGAAATATTAGGGAATTAGCACGGAGGTGGGGATGGAGGTAGCAGGACACTTTTTATGGGAGGACTCTTTCCTTCAGAAGGAAAACCAAAATCAAGCTATTTGAAAACTGCAGGGTTAGGGAGAAAAGAGCTGTTCCATAGGACCAGAAGGTTAGAAAATGACCCCCAAACCCCCAGTAGCCCTCCTTGACCAGCTGCCTGAGGACACCCCTCCCTAATGTCCGTCAGCTGGGCCTGGGACTCGTGCTCACCTGCTACAGACAGGGAACACCCCAGTTTACCACTGTGGAAATGGGCCTCTCATTGACGTGGCAGAGAAAACTGCTCTTCTCCGGAGAGCCTGCTCCCTTCTCCTGCAGCCACATCTCCTCTGGTAACACTCACCGCCCTAATTCGCTGGATGGCTGCACTGCCAGCCTCCCTGGGAGCTTCAGCATTTTTTTTCTAGTTTAAATATTAGCTTGCAAAATATCTAAAATATTTTCAAGGAAGTATTTCAACTTCCCTCATTCATCCCTAATTCCAAAGAGAAATTACTTAGCTAACTTGGTACTTGTTTTTACCCGGGGAGGATGAGGTTTCTATAAGAGCATCCCATAAAGCTCATTAGCCAAGAAGCAGATTCTTAACTACAGAGAACACACTGGTGGGGACCAGAGGGGAGGTGGGGAGGCTGGGGGGGGGTAGGGGGGAATAGAGGAGGGTATGAAGAGGCACTTGTCCTGCTGAGCACTGACTGCCGTACAGAACTGCTGAACCCCTGCGTTGTGCACCCGAAACTAGCATTACACTCTGTGCAACTAAGTGGAGTGAAAATAAAACCTTAAAAAACAAGAAAACTCATGAGTCACCCTGAAATTTACGGGCACCCTCCACTGACCGGAAGCATGTATTCCTCTAATCCAGTGCTGCAGCCCCAAATAATCACCACACGAGAAGGAAACACAAATGCAACCCACGCCAGGGTCGCGGCAGCATCAGTCGGAAGCTGACACAAACTGCGCAGAGGGGCGTGCTGGGGGCAGGGGGCAGGAGGCGGGCGTCTAATTCGCTCTGCCCGTGAGCCTGCATTTCTCGCCTGCGAGGAGAGGATAGGAACCACTCCCAGAACTCAGGTCAGGGAGAAAAGAGTAACATTTGAAAAAAAATGATGATAAATGGGCCTGACATTTACTTGGCGAGTAGTGAAATACCATTTCTTTCTTTCCTTCCTTGCCATATGCATCTTCACACAGAATAAAAACATTAACTGATAAAAACCCCACTGATTTGAAAATTATTACACTCCCATGGTCACTGCACCATTATTCATAGTAGCCAATACATGGAAACAACCTAAGTGTCCACCAATAGGGGAACAGATAAAAAAAAAATGTGGAATACACAGACACACACACACATCCATACACACATGTACACATACACATAAACACACACACACACACAATGATAGAATATTACTCAGCCATAAGAAAGAATGAAATCTTACCATTTATGACAATATGGATGGACCTCAAGGGCATTGTGTGAAGTGAGACAAAAAAACAAACACAATACAATCATCCTTATGTGTCAAATCTAAAAATAAAACAAAACCAAAAAAATAAGCTAGATGATACAGAGAATAGCCAGGCAGTTGCCATGGTGATGGGGGCGTGGACAGACAGAGAGTCAAAGGTGAAAAAAAAAATAGTAGAGACAGGGCATTTAATATTCCTGCAAACCTAAATTCTGTTCATAGAAAATCATTCAAAGGAACATGTTATAGACAAACAGTATGTTAAGACATTGACTCATCTCAAGGATTTTATAATTTCAGTGTGTGTGTATATGTGCGTATAGACATGTATGTCTGTGTATGGATGTATGTGAGACTATGTGTATATGTGAATGTGTGAGTGTGTGTGCATTTGTGTATACATGTGTGTGTCCATGTATGGGTGTGTGTAACTGTGTGTATGTGTGTGTGTGTGAATGTGTGGATGTGCATGTCTGTGCATGTATGTGTGTTAGAGAAGTGGGTTTGGAAAGAAATGGGATGATGAAAAGCAGGTGTTCTATTAAGGTTATTCAATTTTTTTAAAAAATGTATGTATATGTATGTATGTATGTATTTGAGAGAGAGAGACGGAGAGTGATCATGAGTAGGGGAGGGGGAGAGGGAGAGGGAGAAGCAGACTCCCCGCTGAGCAGGGAGCCCAATGCTGGACTTGGTTCTAAGACCCTGAGATCATGACCTGAGCTCTCAAGGCAGATGCTTAGCCAGCTGAGCCACACAGGCACCCCAAGGTTATTTCTTTTCTTTTCTTTTTTTAAAGATTTTATTTATTTATTTGACAGACAGAGATCACAAGTAAGCAGAGAGGCAGACAGAAGCAGGCTCCCCGCTGAGCAGAGAGCCCTATGCGGGGCTCAATCCCAGGACCCTGAGATCATGACCTGAGCCGAAGGCAGAGGCTTTAACCCACTGAGCCACCCAGGCGTTTCCCCCACCCCCAAGGTTATTTCTATATGACAGAATCAACCCAGGGATAAGGGAACATTTTTACATCAGTAGTAGGAATCAGAATTTAATTACTGAAATATTTCTGCGTCATCATTCAACAATTACGCCTCCAGACCTGGCCATATCACACACTCAGCAGAGCTCCCAGTAGTGACTTCTCAGTTTTGGTTTGCAGTTAGGGGCAGAAGAGAATTCAATAGGTTCTTTTTAAAAGATTTTAACCATTTAAGATATTGGAAAATACTTTAATTTGACTTATTTCAAGCCATAGTGATCTGTTACTGTGTTTATTGAGGTGGCTTTCAACTTACCCTGACTGACTATGTAAGTTCGGATAATCTTTTGTGATCATATTGGCCGTCCCTTGATGGGTTCTTTGCCTGATTATATCTTAACTATATTATGAAATTAAAAAGAGCCATAGGAATTCCACTTCTAGCATTACAGAAGACTTGTGCACTGAAGCCCCACTGCTGCTGCAGGTCAGGGGAATGCAACTATCTCCAGTGGAGGAGGTGGCCTTAATTTTCCCCCGTCCAAGTCCAGACCGTACTACACCAGACTCCAGAACACATAACCCTAAGACCTAAAAGGAATCTGTGGGCCTTGGATGGACGGATTGAGTATTGCCAAGAGTGTCTCTCTGTTATACCCAGAAAAGACCCCTCATCCTGCTCTACAGCAATGAACATCTATCCTATAGTTAATGCCTCAAAAAAAAAAAAAAAAAAAAAGACCGAAAGAATCATACACACTTTGGTAACAGAGCAAGAAACCGTATTCCTCTCTCCCTAAGTGACCCGTACAGCTAGGTCCCACCATTCAGACTTTATCCACAGATGTTTTCCAGACCAGCCTTCACAGAGGATGAAGGAAACAAATGGAAAAAAACCAAAAAACAAAAAAACCCCAAAACCCTGGCCAGTGGTGTCCTGAGACCCGGCGCCACCCATTACCAATAAGCCAATGTGTGTGTGTGTGTGTAGAGAGAGAGAGAGAGAGAGAGAGAGAGAGAATATGTATGGGTCTGTGTGGGTGTTTGGAGGTGTATGGATATATGTGTGTATTTGTGTACAGATGTATGTGTCTATGTATGGATATGTGTGTGGGTACTCAAAGTGCAATTGTGAAAGCACTGATGTGGTGAAAGAGTACTTTAATGCATTTTAGAAAGATATTCAACAACAAAATTAAAAGGATACATGATTATCTGATTATTTAAATAGACGTTACTTTAAAGAAGATGGGCAAATGGCCAGTAAGCCTGTGAAAAGAAGCTCAGTATTATCAGGGAAGTGCAAGTCAAAACCACAATAGGACCTCACTTCACACCCACTAGTTGACCCAGATCAAAAGACAGAAAATAACAAGTGTTGGTGAGGGACATGGAGAAACTGGAACTCATCCTTTGCTGGTAGGAATGTAAATGGTAAATGGTGCAGCCAGTCTAGCTGTTCCTCAAACATAATGTTACCGTCAAGCATAATGTTACCATCTAACCGAAAATTCCACTATTTTCAAGAGAACTGAAAACACATGGCCACACAAAACTTGTATAAGAATGTTCACAGCAACATTATTTATAATAGCCAAAAAGTAGAAACAACCCAAATGTCCATTGACTGATGAGCAGGTAAGCAAGATGTGATCTAACCATCCAAAGGAATATTATGCAACCATGAAAAGAAAAAGACTATATGATTGATTCTAAATGAAATAGAATTGTCAGTAAATTGGAATATTGTATTTCCTTTGCATTCTAGTAAATTGATATTTTACTGTCCTTGCCTAAGGAAAGTGTTATTTCCAATATGTACTTTCAATCCAATGAGAACTGGAACTGATGTTTAGCAAGGCCATGTCCAAGCCTGAACCCAAAGAGTGAAGGGGGCAGGAAGGACTCAAAACACGAACTGAAAAGAAGACAAATGTGACAGGTGTGGTGGGGAAAATGGCAAGTGGCCATGGACTCCTCCAAGTCCTGGTTCTTTTGGGTGCTGGCTAGGTTCTCCCCACTGCTATCACACTGAGGACAGCTGTGTGCATGCGTGACACAGCGCTCCAAGACTACCCCTGACCAGATGATGCAGCAAAACTAGTTTTGTGCTTCTTCAGCTGATAACTGGAAACCAGTTACACAGAGGAGTAATATTGGGAGCTACGGAGGTTTTTCTCTAGCCATGATACTTTATTATCATTGTTGTGCTGTTGGGTATTTGTTTAAAATTCGCAGGTGGATTTGCATAATTTACCTTAAAAATCTGTGATTGTAACTTTAACAAATATCTAAATAAATCAGATTAAAACTCCTCCATGTGAAAAAACTACACCAGACTCCAGAACACATAACCCTAAGACCTAAAAGGAATCTGTGGGCCTTGGATGGACGGATTGAGTATTGCCAAGAGTGTCTCTCTGTTATACCCAGAAAAGACCCCTCATCCTGCTCTACAGCAATGAACATCTATCCTATAGTTAATGCCTCAAAAAAAAAAAAAAAAAAAAGACCGAAAGAATCATACACACTTTCATTTACTCAATAAACTAAATCTAAAATTGAATTTGGTAATGATTGCACAACACTGAAAATAGCAAAACCACTCAGATATATACTTTAAATGGGTGATTTTTATTGTATAAAATTGTCTCGATGAAGCTGCAATTTTTAAAAACGATGATATGGGGGCACCTGGGTGGCTCAGTGGGTTAAGCCTCTGCCTTTGGCTCAGGTCATGATTCCAGGGTCCTGGAATTGAGCCCTGCAGAGGGCTCCCTGCTCATCATGGAGCCTGCTTCTCCCCCTCTCCCTCTGCCTCCTGTTCCCCTGTTTGTGCTCTCTTTCTCTCTCAAATAAATTAATAAAATTAAAAAAAAAAAAAAAGGCTGTCAGATCACTCCACATCGTCAAGAAACAGTTCTCTGTTGGGAAACAGCACAGATCTTCCAACAACATGGTGATTTTGGCTCTTTCCTCTCTGAACTTTGCCCTGAGAGTCTTTAGTTGGCAAATGGGTCTTATTTCACACATGCCTCTTAGGGAGCTTTGATTTTATTTGTATTTTTTAAAGATTTTATTTATGTATATGACAGAGATCACAAGTAGGCAGAGAGGCAGGCAGAGAGAGAGGAAGGGAAGCAGGCTCCCTGCTGAGCAGAGAGCCCGAGGCGGGGCTTGATCCCAGGACCCTGAGATCATGACCTGAGCCGAAGGCAGAGGCCTTAACCCACTGAGCCACCCAGGTGCCCGGGAGCTTTGATTTTAAAGATAACTTGAAAAAGTAAGGTATCAGGTGTGTTTTTAATCCCACATTACACTGTGCATCAAATTAGTTTCAATGTATAGGACTTTGAAATGCTTTACAATCACCATAGTATAATGAGTAGAGATAGTGATGGGTGACAGAGGAGGGGCTGGTGGGGGCAGAGGAGGGGCCGAAGGAGAGGCTGGGTTCATCTGTGCAGCATGCCGCCTGCGCGTAGGGGCCTCCTTCCTTCCTGGCCTTACCTCCCTCCTCTTTGTCACCCAGCCTCTAGCAGCAGTTCCATAATGCAAATGACCATGCGCTGGTTTCTCAAAGATAGTGAGATAGGGGACTGCCAAAAACTCCCAAATCTATTTTGGGACCAGAGTAAATTTTATATAATCCACAAATATACTAAGGGTGAACTACACACAGTACTGACCCTCAAAACAGTGGCTGAAACAGAGAGAACCCTAGGAGCTATTAGTCTGGAGCCTTCCATGATTCTCAGGCTTCTGACATGACAACCTTCTGACATCCCTGGACTGACCAGTCTCCAGTCCTGGGCCAGCCATGGTCCCCTACAGCCCGTGGCGCAAAGCCAAGGATTCATGGAGAAGTGGCGGTCACTAGTGGTGCTCCCTGGTACTGCAGCTCCAGCTCCGGAACCCAGATGCCCAGAGGGGCAGTAGGCTCAAACCACTGGGCACTTCCAAATTGTCCAGGAACCCTCCAGTTAAGATCTTCTCTCTCTGCAAGGGGAATGCTGCTGATGGTCATTTTCCCAACCCTCAAACTCAGCTCCCCAGCAGGATGGCTCCCAAGCAGAGATGGTAATCTCCAGTCAAGTTTCTGTGGGCATGAGTTACTTGGACTCCCACTGACACGGATATGTCCCCGGATCACGTGCCCTGACTTAGGACCATCTGAATAAAACAATCAATGAAGCAACAGTATTCCATGGCTGAAATATGCTCAAATTACGACACCAAACACGCTCAACTGTTAGAGGCCCTGCACAACAAAGAACGAATCAATTCCTCTGTGCTCAAGTGAACACAGGGTCACAGCAGCAAGCGATCAGCAATGTCCTAAAGATTCCGAGATGGTCACTCACCCTGAGCTATTTCCTCCAGAACGTGTAGTTGCCTTAAAGCCACACTTCAGTCACTAACAGATAAAACAACACAAGTCATTGTTGCCCTGAATCCAGCTTTTAGCTGTGGCTTTGTGCGGACTGGCTCTGTGACCTTGAGCAGCAAAATTATCCTTGCAGGGTCTCATTTTCCATGAGAGCCGGTGTCGCAGGCTGTACATTGACTTTTTAAAAAAGTTTTTATTGATTTATTTCGGAGAGACAGCACAAGCATGGTGGAGGGGAAGGGCAGAGGAAGCCACCCACAGCTGAGCAGAGAGCCTGGTTGGAGTGGGCCTGCACAGGGGAGGGGGCTGGGGGCCTTTGATCCCAGGACCCCAGGATCCTGACCTGAGCCAAAGGCAAATGCTTAACAACATAAAACCTCAAGTTAACAAACATTAATCAGACATTACTTATCTACATTGAGGTTAATTTGAAAGACAATTGTTGGGGCACCTGGGTGGTTCAGTTGGCAGAATAACAGCTGCAAAGATGCGGAATTCCTGACCTAGTGAATGTGCTATGCAGGCAGCCTCTAGAATCGGGAAAAGCCAAGGAACTGAATTCTTCCCTGGAGCCTCTAGATGGAAAGCAGCCCTGTCAAACTGTGACACTGGTTTGGGGAGACTCATTTCAGGTACCAATCGAAGGTTAGGAACAAAATTAGAACTCTGCCAAATGTTTGAATGCCGAAGTATGGTTTGATTAATAGAGGAAATTATATTTATTTCCCTCTCCTCACATTCTCCCACAGTATTGGCCTTCAAGGAACACACAGACTACGGGGCAGATGATATGAAAAAGTGAACAGGCAATTACAATCATGTTTCAATGAAGAAAATACAGTGTTACTAAAAAGTGTATGAGGCACACATAAGCTCAACTTGGGGAGCTCAAAGATCTCCTAAATGAAATGGCCATTGTATTAATCTGTTTCCCAGAGAAACTGAACCAATAGGAGAGAGGAGTGTGTGTGTGTGTGTGTGTGTGTGTGTGTGTGCATACATGATTTATTATAAGGAACTGGTTCATACAGTTATGGAGGCTGAGAAGTCCCGAGATTTGCTGTTGACAAGATGGGGACCTGGGAGGGCCCATAGTGTGAATTCCAGCCTGAGTCTGAGTCCCAAGGCAGATCAATGAATGTCTCAGCTTAAGCAGTTAGGCAGAGAGCAAATTCTCTCTTACTCTACGTTTTTGTTCTATTCATGCATATAATGGATTAGATGAGCCCACACTGGGGGAGGGCAATGTGCTTTACTCAGTCTACTGATTCCAATATTAATTCTATCCAGAACAGCTCATGAACAAACCCAGAATCATGTTCCACCAAAGATATGGGTATCCTATGCTCCAGTCTAATTGACATATAAAATTAACCATCACGGACACTCAGGTGTGATCTATAGTGTTAGTTTGTATAGCATCACATCCCAGAGCCTGGTTTGATGAATATAACATGAAACATTTTTCAGTTGTTGGAAAGAACAAAGCAGGTTCTGACAGGGAAAGATCGTTAATGTATACCAGTGAGACAGGCAAATCTCAAAATAATTACGTATCACACCATCGTTCTTTGTAGAAAAGAAAAAGATATTTATAAATGTGTATATGTACATTCAAAGTACAGAAAGGAGAGTATGAAGTGTACAGCAATAGTTGATAGTGATTGTTTCTGGGAAGAGGTGAAGAGAAAGGTATAGGAGAAGAAATTTCAATGTTACCTCTGTGTGTGTGTGTAGAGAAGGAGATGGCAGATTATTCACAAAAGTGCTAAGAAAAGAATTTTTGAGTGGATAGGATTCTTTATGGGAAGTTTTATGTTCTTTTCATTTCTCTGCATTTTCTTTCTTTCTTGGGCTTTTATATTTATAAAGGTTATATCTACCTTTAAAAGGTACTACATGTACATTGTCTGAAATTCAAGGGGTGAAAGAAGACACCCAGGGAAAGTCCTCTCATAGCTTCCAGTGCTCATCCCAGAAGGCATTGCACTGTGGCCAGTTTTTGATTTGTCTTCCAGGGGGGTCGTTTAAAGATCTTATCTATTCGTTAGTTAGTTTCCTGTTTAACCGGAATGGATGCATGTGAGAAACACTTTCCTATATCTTGCTTCCCCCGCCTTAATGTATGTTGGAGATTGTTTTATATCCATACACAGAACTGCCTTGTTCTTCTATTTCTTAATTTCATTTATACATTTTTAAGTTTATGTATTTACTTATTTTTAAGTAATCTGTACACCCAACATAGGACTCAAACTCATGACCCTGAGATCAAGATTTGCATGCTCTTTTGACTGAGCCAGTCAGTCACCCCTGCCTTCTTTTAAACAGCTGCATGGTATTCCACCATGTGAGTACACTGGGAATTCTTGAATCGGTTTCCTATCTGTTGGGTTATTTTTAAAAAATATATTTTATTTATTTATTTGACAGAGACTACAAGTAGGCCGAGAGGCAGGCAGAGAGAGAGAGGAAGGGAAGCAGGTTCCCTGCTGGGCAGAGAGCCCGACACGGAGCTCGATCCCAGGACCCTGGGATCATGACCGGAGGCGAAGGCAGAGGCTTTAACCCACTGAGCCCCCCAGGCGCCCCATATCTGTCAGGTTATTAAAGTGTCCCTAACTTTCTGCTCTGACAGACAGTGCTATAATGACTGTCCTTATGAAGCAGGTCATTCAGCACATGTGCAACATGTATCTCTAGAAGTGGAAACATTAAGGCAGAGTACATCATATTTAGTTTTGGAGACTTTCCAACTTGTTCACCATAGACAGTATACCAACATCACCCACAAAAATAACATATGAGCCTGTTTCCCCCCATTTTTTAAAAAAGATTTAATTTATTTATTTGACATAGAAAGACACAGTGAGAGAGGGAACACAAGCAGAGGAGTGGGAGAGGGAGAAGCAGGCTTCTTGCTGGGCAGGGCTTGATCCTAGGACCCTGGGATCATGACCTGAGCCAAAGGCAGGCGCTTATCAACTGAGCCCCCTCAGGCACCCCTCCCCACAGTCTTGTCAAAAAAGCATCAGCAATTTTTTGACCTTTGCTGATGTTTGAAAAGTGGCACCCCACTATCATTTTAATTTTTAGTATGAATGAAGTTGAGTTTTCTTTCATATGTCTAGACTCTATTTGTATTTCTTTCCTGATGAAGTGTATTTTCAGTAATTTGCTCATTTTAATTCTTGAGCCACTGGTCTTTTTTTTTTTTTTTTTTTTAAGATTTTGTTTATTTTTTTGAGAGAGTGGGAGAGAGACCATGGGGGGGGGGCTGGGGGAGGAGCAGGCGCCCCGCGCAGCAGAGAGCCCCATGTGGGGCTCCATCCGTAGACCCTAACCCAGACCTGGGAGCCAGAGGCAGGTCCTCAGAAGACTGAGCCCCCCGGGCCCCCCGAATCACTGGTCTTCCGACAGTGGCTTTACCTCTGAAGGACCCGGCATGTTATGGTAGGTTTCCCCGTGATTTCTCGGCTTTTGACTTCATTCGCGGTCCGCCCGTCTACATCCTTTTTTCCTTGGTAATGAAGTGCGTCGGCTTTGCTTAAAGAACTAACTTCATCAAGAGGAGGAAAGGCTCAGTGTCATCACTTCTGTGGTCGCGGTCCCCGCGCCCCGTCCGGGACCCTCCACGGGCCGCTGCGCGACTCTCGCACACACTGTCCACCCCGTTCCGCAGGGGCCGCCAGCCGCGCCGCACGCGCCGGGAAACCGCGGGTCCGTTGGGGGTCCTCGTGGCCTCCCGTCCCCTCCCCGGTGACCGCCCGCCCGAGCCCCGCTCCCCGCAGCCGCACAGCCACGTCTACCGCATCTCGCGGGCCGGCCTGGTCTGCGCGGCTCCCGCGCGCGCGGTCGGAGACTCAGAGCACCGGGGGACGCTCGCGCCGGCGGGGGGGTCGTCCGCGAGACCGAGGCCGTCCCGCGGGTGAGGGGCCGCCGCGGGCGGACGAGGGGCGGGCGGGGTCACGGCGGGGCGGGGCTGCGGTCACGGTAGGGCGGGGCGGGGTTCACGGCGGGGCGGGGCGGGGCGGGGCTGCGGTCACGGTAGGGCGGGGCGGGGTTCACGGCGGGGCGGGGCGGGGCTGCGGTCACGGCGGGGCGGGGCGGGGGTCACGGCGGGGCGGGCGGGGGTCCGCCCGAACCCCGCTCGCTGAGCTCCCCGGACCGCGCGCGGCGGAGCTCAGGCTTCGGGTGCGGGAGGGTCGCTCAAGAGGGGCCTCCGGCTCGGACCGCGGGCGCCCCAAGGTCGGCTGGGCCGGACCGCGGGGCTCCGGGCGCCCACGGCGGCTCCGTAGCACCCGCCACCCCCCGCCCGGAATCGGTCTCCGCGGGCAGCCTCCGGGCTTCTCCCCGGGCTTCGGTCGCGGCCTCCTCGACCCGGGGCTTCTGCCTCCGCGGCGGGACGGGGACACGTGGGGCCTCCGGGCCGGCGCCGCCGCCTACACCCCCAGCCCGTCCGCGGTCGCCCCCGCCGGCCGCAGAGCGAGCCCATGAGTGAAGGGCGCACGGACGGCACGACGCGCCCCGCCACCAGGGACCCTGAGGGCAAAGGAAAGGCGTCCATGGCCCCCAATCCGCCGGCAACCCGAGGGTCAAAGAAGCGCCTCGGAACCGAAGGCGCGACCCCGGCTTCTGGCGCCACACGGGACGCGTTCGCGAGCGGCTTCCGGGGCGGGGTCTGGCCGGGAGCGGAAGCTCTGGCGCGGGGCCGGGCGGGGTCGGAGCAGGCGCGGGCTCCGGGCGGGCCCGGCGGGCAGCGGGAAGGCGGGCGCGCGCCGCGGCGGTGGACGGCGCTCGGTCGGGCTCCCCGGCCCCGCGGCCATGAACCTGGAGCGGCTGCGGAAGCGAGTGCGGCAGTACCTGGACCAGGTGGGCGGCCTGACGCGGGGCGCGCGGGAGGCGAGGCGGCTCGGAGCCCGGGCCGCAGGGCAGACTGTCGTCGCGGCCTTGGGGGCGCTTGGTCCGGCCGGGCCTGGGCCTTCGCCCTGGGCTAAAGCCCCGAAGGGACGCGTCCGGCCCCGCGCCCCGCCCGCCCGCGGTGCAGCGGGAAGGACGAGGGACGCCGCGGCGGGCGCCGGCCCCACACGTGCGCGCGGCCCGCTGGGCCGGTGCCCGCGGCGGGCGCGACGCTGCCGCGGGGGACGGCGCGGGGCCGGACTGGAGCCGCCGGGTGGGGAGGCGGCTCGCGCGCGGCGGGTCGGACTGGACGCGGAGCGGGGGCCCGCGTTCTGAGCGTCCCGCTGCCGACGAGTGGCGCGCGCCGGGGGCGACTCCGGAACCCGCGAGGTCGAGCAGGGAGGGGGCCGCGGCGCGCCGGAGCCGGTGCCTCGGTCGGCCCGCAGAACGGCACGGAGGGCCCTGAGCACTTCTCTGGCCCCGGGGACTGGTGAGCGATGAGACGGGCCTGGTGTCCACCCTTGGGGCGCTTAAAGTCTGCAAATTTGAACCCTTCCCTGCGCATTCCTCCTGGCGGACTGACTGGCAACAGAGTTGCAGTTTGCGTTCAAGACCGGAGAACGTTGCTACTGAGGAGATACTGTAAGAGAATCGTTGAAACGGTCTAGTGTTTTAGGGACCTGCTGATAACATTTTTCCGATGTATAAGTTTAAAAAGAAAATCTACCTTCTTGAGCTGTATATTGTCAAAGATCTTACAACAATGTTTTAATTGTACCTGAACCAAGCTCAGCTGAGATGTAAAATGGAGATAGGATTGGTGGACCCCTGCAACGTGCATACAGTTACTGTATTAAGATGTTGATTTACTATATAATAGTCTAATAATATTAGATAATTTGTTTAAAACTATTGAAATAACAGTAATTTTTTTTTTTTAATACAGCAACAGTATCAAAGTGCTCTATTTTGGGCAGATAAAGTAGCTTCACTCTCTCATGGTAAGTGACAACTTCTAATTTTTTTTTTTTCTGATTTTTGTATTTAAAAAATCTTTCTATTTTTCCTTGTACCTATTACTACTTTATGTGATTTTTTCTTTTTCCTTTCAGAGGAACCCCAGGACATTTATTGGTTGGCTCAGTGTCTTTACCTAACAGCGCAATATCATAGAGCGGCTCATGCACTTCGGTCACGAAAACTGGATAAAGTAAGTGTTGGTGTGAATATTAAAGCTTCCCAAAGCTTTTCAAAATTGTCATTAAATGTCAAAATTATTTAAAAGGATCCAGTTTTTCTCACTGAATGTGAAGAGAAATTTTCTTATTCCTAATCTCAGTCACTTTTGCCCCCCCCGCCCCCAATCTAATCTCTAAGTTTTGAAAATTCTTTTTTCTAAATAACCCTGGAATTATGGACATTCCCTTCACTCTCATTACTGCTTATACACGTTGGGTCTTTAATTTGTCTGCTTTCTCTAGAAACATCTATCCATTCTACTTTCCCTCTCTTTTTAACTGTCTTAAACTGTCACAAAATACAGAACCCCAGGCCTGGCTATAGCACTCACAATATCACTCAGTGATCTCTCATCACTTACAGGGTAAAAATCAGATGCATCAGTAGGCACCAAAGGTCCCTTATGATTTCTCTGCAGTCTCTGTGGAACCCACCACCATGACCACCACATGTAACATGCAGCCCAGTCTTGCTGACTACTTGCAGTCCCCTGGACGTGTGACAGCTGTTCATGCTCAGTGCCCGGAATGCTGGCCAACCTCTCAATCTTCTCTCCCTTGCACATGTTTTCTTTAACTGGCTAGTATTTCTCATGCTCTTCTTTCAGACTTTCTGTTGTTTATGTCTTACATATTGCTGTGTTTATGTCTTCCTGCCAAAACCTCCTTGAGGGCAGATCCCAACTCCTTTTTATTCTCAACCATCTTATTGTTTTATTTTGCCTTTTTAAAAAAAAGATTTTATTTACTTCAGAGAGAGAGCGAGCGAGCACACACAAGCATGGGGGGAGTGCCGGGCAAAGGGAGAAGCTGGCTCCCCGCTGAGCAGGGAGCCTGATGCAGGACTATGTCCCAGGACCCTGGGATCATGGCCTGAGGTGAAGGCCGATACTTAATCAACTGAGCCACTTGGGTATCCCTCCTTACTCCTTTTTGAATCATTAGTACCTGATAAACAGATGAATATGAGTTAAAAAAAAAAGACTGTATTTGGATTTTCTGCTAGAGTAAAAGGACATTATGAAAGTAACTTCATTTTATGTTTATAGTTTATAGTGTATATTATCTTGATCTCTTTTTTAATAGATTGATTTCTTTCTTAGCTATATGAAGCTTGTCGCTACCTTGCAGCTAGATGCCATGTAAGTATGCTCTCAGTTGCAGTTTTCTTTGGAAAAATTTAATTATGTGAATGTTACACATCCCTACAGATGTGTAAGGATTCTGATGATCAAGCGTGGCAGTAAAGTAGTTCATGAGGAAATGTTTTCTCTAGTATTGTTTGCTATAAAATATTGATTCTCCATTTACTGGAATCTGACATGCATGAAGAAGATTCTGCTTTAGAATTTTAAATTTTAAACTCTACGTTTTAAATTCAGGTAATGGGTATGATATTATATTGCCCTTTTAAAGTCTACAGTACTTGTGTGTGTACTGTTAGCAGTCATGGGTGATGGACAGGATTTCTGGTTTTACACAGTATGCTGCGAGAGAACATCAGCAGGCTCTTGACATTCTCGACATGGAGGAGCCGATCAACAAAAGGTTATTTGAAAAATACTTGAAGGAAGAAAGTGGCTTGAAAGACCCCTCCAGTGACTGGGAAATGTCACAGTCTTCGGTAAGTCATGCAGTTAGCATGCTGCCCTTAACATCAGTGAGAATTACTCACATGACGTGGCAAACGTAAATCACTTTCATTTATTTCAGTATAACCACATTAAAACAGTTTGGTTCCCAACTTATTTGCAACTGAAATACAAAAAGATCCCGAACATTTCTGTGTCCTTAGTTGGAAGCTGTAGTTATGTCCTCATATGTTTGAATCTGAAAGAGGCTTACCTGAGATCTTTCTTCTCATTTTTGATACCTTAAACCTTTCCCCATCTTACTGTGTTGCAACCCCCCTCCCCCCCAAAATAACCTTGGTTATCTTAGTTTGCTTCTTTGCAGGGAGTGGTCTGGTGTTACTGTGTTATTTAGTATATATTTCAGTCTGTATACTTCATATCTGCCTGAAGTTGTAAATTCCTTGTTGGTGGAGATTATGTGATGTAACATAATAAATAATATTCACAGTTTTTTAATTCGAACTAATCTATTTTTCTTTTTCTTTTTTAACAGCCTTCTTGAGATATCTATGTGCTAAGAAGTGCATTGATTTTTCCACTAAGAAAGATATTTATGAGGGAGCTTGGTGTTAACATTATTATTTTGGACTGCTTATCCATTAATTTCTTGCTAAGAAATCCATGGTTTACTTGTAATGTGTTATTATTTTATGAAATTACTTTATTTTTTTTTTAACAGGTCACAGGGTACTGACTTGGTCTATGTTTAGCTTGTTATATCTTCTAATATTTTTAGGTTTGGAATTCCTGATGACTTTTCTGTGCCTTTCACCCCTTTCAGCTGCCTATTTCTGGAGTTAAGTGTTCCTTGAGGGTCAGAGTCTGGAATATAAGTTGAATTACTCATGTTAACTGTAGTAATGCGGTGTTTACCATTTCTGGATCATCTATAAGTTTAGTTACGTGTTTCTTGAGGGTCAGAGTCTGGAATACAAGTTGAATTATTCATGTTAACTGTAGTAATGCGGTGGTTACGTTGTGAACACCGTAGTATGTGCTAGCTGTGCAGAGAATGATTCCTTCTAGTTCTCAGGCCTTGTAAGTTAGATGGGGAAAGGAAACTTGTCTGGGGTCACTAGTAAGCATCAGAGCTGAGATTTGAACTTAGATCTATCCAGTCCTACAAATCCATGACCATGGTGCTATGTTGCTGCATTTTCCAATATTAACTAAGAACCTTTCATTGAGAGCTGCCTGTCAAACTGCCTGAGTTTAATATTTGTATGCCGTTTGCTATCTAAATCATTACCCTTTTGAGACAGAACAGATAAGGAACAAAGTAGCTGTGGCATGTGCTCTCTAAAAATTGTTAAAATGAGAAGAGCCTGGGAGAAACAGCTTAGAAAATCTTTACTTTGCTTTCCTGTTTCTGTTAATTTATGCCATCTGATGGTTGGGATGGAATAAATCCTTTTAGAGGGTAAGAGTCTCAGTTTTCAGAGAATATATAACTCTTTTTATTTGCACATGGGCGAAAGCACAAGGGTGGGGAGGGTCAGAGGGAGAAACAGACTCTCCACTGAGTGGGGAGCCCGATACGGGACTCGATCCTGGGACTCCAGAATCATGACTTGAGCCAAAGGCAGATGCTTAATCCACTGAGCCACCCAGGTGCCCCAAATAATATATAATTCTTGGTCAAAAGTTAAGCTTAGAAGTATTGATTTAGTGCGTGACTCATTTTCCCAACAGATAAAGAGCTCTATTTGTCTCCTACGAGGGAAGATCTATGATGCCCTGGACAACCGAGCCCTGGCTACCTGTAGTTACAAAGAAGCTTTGAAGCTCGATGCCTACTGTTTTGAAGCATTTGATCTTTTAACATCCCATCACATGTTGACAGCCCAAGAAGGTTTGGAAACTCAGGTGTTTTCATGTTTAACACGATTAATATTGGTTGAATTTTTTTTTCCTCTGAAATCTGTAGAATCAAGAGCAGACTATGTGCAGGTTTAAATGGGTGTATTAACTTCCTTAGCATCTTCAAATGCGGAGCACATTGTTGTCAGAATCTTTAGGGGTTTTGCTATGATGAGACCATCTTTTGGAGAAGTGACTTAAGGTAGTGTAAACTGAGTTCTCGGTATCTGATTCAGAGGTGCCCGACCTGTGTATATCTCAAAGCCCCAAAGGGCTTTGAAAACATCAGTGTGCAGTTCCCAACTCCAGGCAAGTGGAACAGAATCTCTGGTGATGGGGCTTTGGCATCAGATGTTTTAAAGCTCTCAGATGACCTGAAGGTACAACTAGGGCTGAGAGCCATAGACTTAGTATGTGAGCAGTAATAGGAGGAGGAGACATGCAAGAAGCAGAGAGAAAGTGGAGGTGTTGTATGAATGAGGTTCAAGCATAGTTTAGGCTAGTGCCTTGGTTCTCAGCCAGGTTGATTTTGCCCCCTAAGGGTCCATTTTTGATTTTTACAAATTGGGCTTGGGAGTGCGAGGTTGCTACTGGCATCTAGTGGGTAGAGATCAGAGATCCTGCTAACTGTCCTGTGGTGCTAGGACGGCCGACTCTGACCTCACAGAGTGAGGCTGGGAAACCAGCTTGTTGGTCCTTCACCTCGTGATGACCAACATCGCCTAAAAGGCTCCATGGCTCCGCCCTCCAGGTACTTCTCGTCATCTGGGTCTGGAACCATTGTCTTATTTGATCTTGTTATTTTCTCCTCTTGAGTTTGATTTGCTTAGACCAAAAATTATAGAATATTTTTCATTGCTGATGTTTTCCCCCCTATAAATATTGTGAGGACATTCTTTGTTCTTAACATTTTTAAGAAAAAGAACTTCTTGAGTCACTACCTCTTAGCAAGCTCTGTACCGAAGAACAGGAATTGCTACGCTTTCTCTTTGAGAACAAATTAAAAAAGGTAAGTAAAAACACGTTGTTTTTGGTTTATGTAAATATGTCACTGAATTTGGCTTCTGTTCTTTTACTGGTTAAATTTTTAAAAGTTAATTTTTATTAATTTAGCATAATTGCAAGAATAAATTTAGATTACTTAAAATATATGATGTGATTAATAAAAAAGCTTCCAAAACCATGTCTTTCTCCTAGGGACTCGTTATACTAATTAAACTGTCACATAAATGGGATGATGTATGAAAATGAGAACTTTTTCTTATGCTTCCTGAACTTGTAATTTGTAAATTATTTTCTGCCCTGGAATTCCGTGACAAAATTGAGAAGAGAGTTGAGCTAATTGAGAGGAGGGTGGACGGGACCGGAAGTTAGGGCTTCCAGAGGTTCACACTGCCTTGTGCAAGCCCAGGCCCTTGGGCCAAATGGAGTCTGCCGTTTGATATGTACTGCTCACTGAGTTCATGTTTACCTTCTCTGTTGCAGTATAATAAACCTAGTGAAACTGTCCTCCCCGAGTCTGTAGATGGTTTGCAAGAGAATCTGGATGTGGTAGTGTCTTTAGCTGAAAGACATTATTATAACTGTGATTTTAAAATGTGCTACAAGCTTACTTCTGTGTAAGTATTATCTACTCATATCTGTGTGGGAGCATAGAGCCCAGTCCCATTTGTACCTAGGAAGGGTCAGGACTGCTTTCCAAGTAATCTTGAACTAATTGATGATAATTTAAGTTGTCTTTACCTTTTGCTGACTACTAGAGGGTTTCTGTTGTCTTAAAGGAGCAGTTTATAGACACAGGTTTATGCACACTATTGCTTTATTCCATTACCTTGGGAATAGACATGCCCCCATCTGTCTTTTACAATTTGCAAGTTTGGAACTATGATTCTGGCACATAGTCTTATAAAATCCATTCTTTGTTAAAGTAGGGACAGGTGAATTCCTCTGGGTACTGGGTGCTGAGTCAGGCTCACTAAGTAGCCAGTCCATCTCCCCCACCGCACACCAGCCTTTAAGTGCACACGATTCAAGCTTGTCTTTTAGCTAAATTACATATGCTGTTTTTAATGTGTGTGTTGTTGAAGTGAACACACATTTGCTATTTTTAACAGATCTTTGGGGTTGCTTAAAATCCTTGATACCATAAAAATTTAATTGACAAATGCTTATGATCTGTTTATATCTGCTCATATTATTTTTAATCCTTTTAAATAATTGGATTGCTTGTTTTATGTGTTATAGTTCTATTGACTTGAACTAAATACATGTGATAGTATTTATTTCTATTATTAACAAATAAACCAGAATTTTCCCTTTCATCTATAAGATAATCATTACCTTAACTGTGTCAACCTGAAGATGAATAAGTAAAAAAGAGGGGTGCCTGGGTGGCTCAGTGGGTCAAGCCTCTGCCTTTGGCTTGGGTCATGGTCTCAGGGTCCTGGGATCGAGCCCTGCATTGGGCGCTCTGCTCAGCAGGAAGCCTGCTTCCCCCTCTCTCTCTTTCTGCCTGCCTCTCTGCCTACTTGTGATCTCTTTGTCAAATAAATGAATAAAATCTTAAAGAAAAAAAGTAAGGTATTGTAACCCACAGTATTCTACATGATGTTGTAATGAGTATTTAGACATAGCTAATTTTAATGAGTTATGATCTGTTACGAACTGTTTCTGGTGTAGTAAATGTGTTGCATTGACTTTCAGAGTAATGGAGAAAGATCCTTTCCATGCAAACTGTTTGCCTGTACATATAGGAACACTTGTGGAGCTGAATAAAGCAAATGGTAAACATTTTTTTAATTCAAATAATAATTGTTGGGGTGTCTGGGTAGCTCCTTTGGTTGAGAGTGGTTGATGTGCAACTCTTGACTCAGCTCTTGATCTCAGGGTAATGAGTTCAGGCCCTGTCTTGGGCTCTGTGCTGGATGTGGAGTGTACCTAAAACCAAACAATAAATAAAATGATAATTGTTAAGGGATGGTTGGGTGTGGGGTTCCTGGGTGGCCCAGTGGTTAGGTGTCTACCTTTGGTGCGGGTCATGATCCCAGGGTCCTGGGATCAAGCTGTGCGTTGGGGAGCCTGCTGCTCCCTCTTCTTGCTGCTCTCCCATTTGTGCGTGCACACACACTCTCTCTGGCAAATAAAATCCTTAAAAAAAAAATCGTTAACACACAAAAAATTCTGTAACTGGAAGTTTTTCTCTCATAAATCCTGGATAATTGAGATTGCAGGTGACAACATAGTGGAGTTCTTCAGTGAGGGTGAGGAATGAGGGTAAGACAGGCTTATCGAGATGACTGAGGGTCGACCAGGACACTCTCCTTTACCCTTGCCTCGTTCTCTCCAGTGTAGTTTCTGGTTTGGGTCACATAAGCTTTAGAGTACTGGGGGGCAGTTTTCCTTTTGTAAAATCCGTAAGAAAATCGGTAAGACAGCAGGCAGTAACTGGAGGGGGATAGATTTTTTGCTTGTGCTTTCCATATTTTAACATTTCAGGAACATTCAGTTACATTTAGATGCTATTTGCCCTTAAATCTTTTAAACTGAGTAGTGAACTCTGCCAGGAGTTTAAAGAGCCAGACACTCCAGCCCCAAACCCTGCTGCTCACAGCCTGTGGGCCAGCAGCGTCCCGTCTCCTGGAGCTCTCTGCAGATGCCTGCAGATGCTGCCTCTCCTGGTCTAATGAGTCCAAGTCTGCGTGTGGGAAATGTCACCTGGGTGTTTTAGGACTTGGACTTATTTATCAAGAAGTTATCTTGCTGAGTTGGTAAACTGAAGAAAGTTTGGTTATGCAGATTGGTTGTGGGTGATTAAGATGGTCCATAATAAGACCATAAAGTCAGAGACATCAGTTTTTGTTTTTAAGTTTTTTATTTATTTATTTGAGAGAGAGCCTGAGAGGGGAGAAGGTCAGAGGGAGAAGCAGACTCCCTGTGGAGCTGGGAGCCTGATGTGGAACTCGATCCTGGGACCCTGGGATCATGACCTGAGCTGAAGGCAATTGCTTAGCCAACTGAGTCCCCCAGGCGCCCCCAGTTTTTAAGACAGGTGAAGAGCTAAGACCTTTTTAAGCAACATGACAGGCTGTGTCCTGTGCCATTCATCCAGTTCATCCCTGCTCACTTAAGGGGGCAGGAGTGGGGACGGAGGTGAACGAAGCAGCTGTAGCAGCTGCCCTGTGCGGTTCATGTATCTCATTAGGTAGAAAGAAAGAAAAGTATGAAGTTATTGCCGTGAGAACAAAATCTATGTGATTTTGTTCTATGTAACTAGAGGAAAGTTGTATTTTAAAATTCATTGGATGTAATTTTTTTCTTTTTCTCTAATGTAGAACTTTTCTATCTTTCTCATAAGTTGGTGGATCTATATCCTAGTAATCCTGTAAGTACATGTATAATGTATACCTTTTTTTGATGGTTTTTGTTTGTTTGTTTGTTTTCTTTGTTACCTGAACCTTAAAAAAATACTTAATTGGTGTTTAATTAGTAACTTACATTTAAGTTCAAGTGAATAATGTTTCATTTCAAGGTGTTGAAGAACCTCCTAGTGCTATGATAATTAGAAGCAGCATTACATTTTTCAGTCCATGAAGGTTTTTTTTTCTTTTTTTAGATATCTTCAGACAATAACAAAAGACACAAATAAGACAAAAATCTTTTTTTTTTTCTGGTTATGGAAATTATATATACTTCTTTTAGAATACTTGATGTAAGAAAAATAAGATGTTGAAAGTGAAAGTCATATCACCTCTCGCGAGTAATGCTCTTTCATGTTGCACGTGTAAGATACCTAACTGAACTGTGTAGTGATTGAATCTTTGTGTCTCCCACTTTGCTGTGGGTCACAGCCAGGACCCAGAAATTGAAACTGGAATCAGGAACTATGTCTTTAGAGACAGAAGTCAGGGATCAAGGCCTAAGGCCCACATAAGGTACATAATCTGTACCTTAGGCCAGCATGAAAATAATTAAGAAAGAGGCAAAACCAGTGCAAGAGAAGTTAGCTAATGAGGTCGATCCTGGTGAGTGCCTGCTAGAGCCAGGGTCAAGCCAGGGCAGACATGATGTGGACTGGTGTTTGAACTAAGTGTTTAGGAGCCTCATCTTGAATGAATTGAAGGCACTTTGAGGAAGAATCTATTCTTTTTCATCTAGGACTTGATAGATAGCCTGTCTTAGAGAAGTTTCCAACTTGAACTAGAATAACTTGAGCTTGAACATGTGATGGGACATCTAGTCCCATCTCTGGCCTAAATGTTAGAGATTTCCAGTTCCAAGTTAAGCATCTATGGTCACAGTAAATTCTGAATTTTGTAGGTGTCTTGGTTTGCAGTGGGATGCTATTATCTTATGGTTGGTCATAAAAATGAACATGCCAGAAGATATCTCAGGTATGAATCTGTTGTTTTCCTCTGTAATAAGCCTATAGGAACTGAATTTTTGTTCATCCTTTTTAATACAATAATTAGTTAATTAATTTAAAAGCAGTATGAAAGAATGATTTCTTTAGCATATTCAGTTAAGTTATATCAATTATGTACCTTTTATAAGATGTCATGAGGGGAGATCAGTCAGTGGTGTGGACCTTGTTCTCAATAACTTATGATATATTTAAATTATTTATAAATGAGAAGAAATATGAAAGAATAATGTGATTTGAAGCCTGTTTTTTATTTACAGAGATACTGTTAACAGTTGTGAAATTACGTGAAACCACGTGAGATTGGGATCACTAAATGTGACTATAGAACAGAATTCTTGGCATAGTGAGCTAGTTTATAGAAGTATCTGCTGCGTCTTAGCTTTAGGAACTCCATGCAACCCAGTCTAGCTCCTGAACCAGTATTACTCAATTACTGACGTGCAGAAGAATGTCCAGTGTGGGAAGAATAACTGTGGATTTAAGGTTTTATAATAATTGACTTCTTCCATGTGAGCGAAATAGAAAATGGCTCTAAGGGAAAGTGTATAAACTTTGGAGAAAAAATTTTAAGAATGACTGTATGACTAGGATACCATCTCTTGTTTCAGCAAAGCAACAACACTTGAGAAGACTTATGGGCCTGCGTGGGTAGCGTATGGGCACTCGTTTGCGGTGGAGAGTGAGCACGACCAGGCCATGGCTGCCTACTTCACGGCCGCACAGCTGATGAAAGGGTACTGCAGAGCATGTGGTAAAATCCACGAAGGATTGCTTTTGCCCACAGAATGGACATTTCCATGATTTCTGCCACGCCATTGGGTTCCTGAACTAAACAAAAGTACCTTACCTGTGTGTTGTTAGTAGCTTATAATTGTAAAATAACTGGAAATTGAGGGAAAGAGAGGCTGGTGTAGTGATTTTGTCTAGCAGTTCACCTTGACCAGTGCAGAAGGGAACTAGGAAATTAAGCTGAGGGAAGAGATGCGACCCTTCTCCTGCTTATGCAAGAATGAAAGTATTCATATGCCAGTTGTTATTTATGTCCTATTTAAGTCCAAAAGGGATTTGCTGTGGGCTTAGAGGACTGTATTTGCCAGTGTTCTAGATTGATATCAATATTAAGGATATCAATACTCAGTGATGTAAATGTGCCCTAAGAGTATCTTACTTTGGGACGTGAAGTGTTGCTATTGTTCCTGTCTACTCTCTTTGGACTCAGGTGGCCCCAGCCCTAGGCCTGCCGTGCAGTGTTCTTTTAATGTGGGCTGTCTCTGTCTCTGGGGAGGTGGCAGGAGTGCAGTAGCTCAAACTGCTGATCTTGCCCAGTGATGCCCCCTCTCGAAAGACAGATGTAATCGCAGGACCTCCTGCTGGGAATAACTGACAATACGAGTTCCAGACTTTCAGCAACACCTGATGTGCAGAAAGCCCTCGTACAAGTTAGCTACCTTGATTGGTTTGCTGGTGGTATTCAGGAGTGGGGTCATACAGTCATTTGCACTGAATGTTTCCTTGTTAGGTTTGACCCTTTTCAGACTATCAGACTTATTTTTGGTGCCCAGTTTTACATCTAAATTATTAATGATTCCCAGATTTTTTTCAGTTCTGTTCTATTCTGTATGTATGACTTCTATATCTAACTTGTCACCCGTGCGCATCCTGTAAAGGAAGTAGCTTCCTCGCTGCGTCAGTCTCTTCAGACCGCCTTACCAAAGTGCCTTAGACTGGGTGCTTGGAAGAATGAAAATGTATTTTCTCATAGCTCCAGAGGCTGGGAAGTCCCTGGTCAAAGTGCTGGCCCATCGGTCCCTGAATGGGGGCGTCCTTCCGGACTTGCACATGCCACCTTCTCACTGTGTCCTGATGTGGCCAGGAGAGAGCTCTGGTCTCTTCTTTCACAGGGGCACCGGGGGGCCCTTATGTGTCACGTTCCCACCCTTCTGACCTCATTTAACCTTTATTATTTCCTCACAGGCCTTCTCCAAATGTGATCACATCGGGATAGGGTTTAACATGGATTTGGTCAAGGCAGGGGCATATAAATTCAGTCCTAATGCCAACATGTTACAAACAGTCCTCCAGAGACGCCTGGGTGGCTCAGTCGGTTAAGTGTCTGCCTTTGGCTCATCAGGTCATGATCTCAGGGTTGCAGGATTGAGCCCCACCTTGAGGCTCCCTACTCACTGGGGAGTGTGCTCCTCCCTTTTCCTCTGCCCCCCCCCCACCTCAAATAAACAAAATCTTAAAAAAAAAAAACAAACTACAAAACCCTCCAGGTTAAAATTGTTCATCCTGTTATTGATTTACCTAAATGGTCCTTGATATCCCGTCCAGGGTTCTCCGGTTTATCCACCGGGATGTGCGAGGCCTCGTCCGGTGCTTTGCCGAAGCTTGGTTCCCATGTCTACTAACCCCTAATCTGTCAATCTGGTAAATTAGCAGGGAAAAAGTCGCCGTAATGTACCGTGGGTGGTTCCTTACCAGCACAGGCTAGGGTGGTGTGGTACGTGTGTCGTCATCGTCCCCCCCCTCCCCCCGTTCACAGACTCAGTTACTATTGGTTGGTAGTTAATTCCTGCCTAAGAATCAAAACCAATGACAATGTTTCCCAATCTAACAGACTTTATCCAATTAAAATTTCAAATCAGCTCATCAAAATAAGCATTATTCTTTTCTGTTCTTCTCCCTCAGAACAATTTTGCATTCTTTTAACTTGCCCTGTGTTTGGATAAATGTTTGAAATTGTGTAAATATTTTAAAGTTTCCTTTATGATTTTTTCTTTGAGCCACTGGTTATGTAAGAGTATGTTGTTTAATTTCCACATATATGTGAATATCCCACATTTTCTTCTGTTAGGCTTTCTAGTTTGATTCCATTGTGGTTGGAGAACATAGTCCTTTCACATTTATTCAGGCTTGTTTTATGACCTAACATGGTATGTCGTAGAGAACGTTCCGGGTACACTTAAAAATTCTGCTCTTTTTGGGTACAGTGTTGTTGTTGTTGTAATCCCTCGGGTCTGGTTGGGTGATGTGTGGTTCTTACCTTCTGTTTTCTTGTTTGTCTTCTGCCCATTATTCTGTCCACTAAGGCAGGGCGGGGCATTGAAGCCTCCCAACGATTACTTTATGAATTGTCTCTTTTCCCCTCCACTTCTGGCTGTTTTTGCTACATGTATTTTTGGGTCTCCGTTTTTTGGTTCTTGATGGATTGAAGCTTTTATTAGTATTGAAGGTCCTTCGTTGTCTGTAACAGATTTTGTCATAAGGCTGATTAGTCTGATATTAGTATAATCTCACCAGTTCTTTGTTACTGTTTGCGTGGTCTTTTTCCACTCTTTTACTTTCAGCTTCGTGTCTTTGAATCTTAAGTATGTCTTTTCTAGACAACATGTAGTTGGTTCGTGGTTTTATTATCCATTCTGCCAATGTCTTGCCTTTTGATGGAATTTTATCCAGTTATGTGTTAGATAATTACTGAGAAGCTAGAATTTAAATTAGCCATTTTGCTCTGTTTTATATTATATCTTTTTTGTTCTTCCTTGTTACTGCCCTTTGTATTAGATATTTTATAACAAACATTTTAATTCCTTGATTTTTCCTTATACTATGTTCTTTGAGTTGTGGTTTTTTGTTCTTGTTGTTTTTAGTGGTTACTTTGGAGATTACAGTTAACATCTTAAAACAGTCTAGTTTGGATTCATACCAACAAAGGGGTTTACAACACCAACAACCAGTTCTCTGATTCTCTGGACACCAGCTGGGTCCCTAAAAGTCAATTCAGTTCTGATATTACCCAGACTTAGTGGAGACCTTTCACAGGGTGAGCTCGCAGTGCCACAAGACTGCCCCCCCCCCCCCCACTTCAGATGCCAGTGGTAAGTCCTAGGCCACTTTTACTTCTGACTGGCTATGAATCAGAGCTTCCCATGACCCTCTCCTGAGATTTGATGATTTGCTAGAATGGCCCACCAAACTCAGGAAAACATCCTACTTACATTTTCTGGCTTATTATAAAGGATACACTAAGGAATAGCCAGATGGAAGAGATGCACAGGGCAGTGTGTGGGCAGGGGAGCCTACAGCCGTCTGTCCCTTTCCAGGCATGCCACCCTCCCAGCACTGCTTTGTTCTTGCCAACCCAGAAGGTCTGAGGCTCATTGTTCTAAAGGTTTTATGGGGCTCAATTGCCAGCGCTTCCCTTCCTGGGAGGTCAGTGGTGAGGAACAAAAGTTGCAACCCTCTCATCACTTGGTCCTTTTGTAACTGGTCCCATCACAAGGCAGAGCCATACCTGGAGTCACCTTCATTAGCATAAACAGGTATGATCAAAAGGAGTCATGAATAACAAAAGAAATTCCCATCACTCGGAAATTGTGAGGGTTTTAGGTGCTCTGTATCCGAACAAGGGAGAAGACGATTGTCTTATTCTACCATAGCAACTTCCTTCCTGTAGGACGTAAAAACTAATCCCTGTGCAGCTCTGTTCCCTCCTACCTCCTTTCTCCCTTGTACTATGACCATACACATTACATCTTAAACATTGTAAGTCCCTCAACACAAATTAATAATTATTGTATTCAGTTATCTATTAAATCAGATAGAAGATAGGAGTTGCAAACAAAAATACATCTTATGTTTGTCTGTGTGGTCACTTTTTTTTTTTTTAAGATTTTATTTTATTTATTTATATTTTTTATTTTTTTATTTTTTTAAAGATTTTATTTATTTATTTGTCAGAGAGAGAGCGAGCGAGAGCGAGCACAGGCAGACAAAGTGGAAGGCAGAGTCAGAGGGAGAAGCAGGTTCCCTGCGGAGCAAGGAGCCCGATGTGGGACTCGATCCCAGGACGCTTGGATCATGACCTGAGCCGAAGGCAGCTGCTTAACCAACTGAGCCACCCAGGCGTCCCAGATTTTATTTATTTATTTGACAGAGATCACAAGCAGGCAGAGAGGCAGGCAGAGAGAGAGAGGAGGAAGCAGGTTCCCCGCTGAGCAGAGAGCCCCATGCGGGGCTCGATCCCAGGACCCTGAGACTGTGACCCGAGCCAAAGGCAGAGGTTTTAACCCACTGAGCCACCCGGGCACCCCTCTATGTGGTTACTTTTACTAAGCTTTTTTTTTTTTTTAAAGATTTTATTTATTTATTTGACAGAGATCACAAGCAGGCAAAGAGTCAGGAAGGCAGAGAGGAGGAAGCAGGCTCCCTGCCGAGCAGAGAGCCCGATGCGGGACTCGATCCCAGGACCGTGAGATCATGACCTGAGCTGAAGGCAGTGGCTTAACCCACTGAGTTACCCAGGCGCCCCTCTATATGGTTACTTTTACTAAGCTTTTTTTTTTTTTAATGTGGTATTTGAGTTACTGTGTAGTGTCCTTTTCATTTCAGCCTGGGGGACTCCCTTTGGTATTTCTTTTTTTCTTTTTTTTTTTTTTTAAAGATTTTATTTATTTATTTGACAGAGATCACAGGTAGGCAGAGAGGCAGGCAGAGAGAGAGGGAAGCAGGCTCCCTGCTGAGCAGAGAGTCCCATGTGGGGCTTGATCCCAGGACCCTGGGACCATGACCTGAGCCGAAGGCAGAGGCCTTAACCCACTGAGCCACCCAGGCGCCCCTGCCCTGATAAATTCTTGATTTTGCCTTCATTTTCAAGGATCGTTTTATTGGGTATGAAATCTTGGTTCTCTGTTTCTTTCAGCACTTTAAACACTGTCCATCTGCCTTCTTGGCCTCCACATATTTGATTAGAAGTCAGATGTTAATCTCACTGGGCCTCTTGGGTGCTATTAGTTGAGGATTCTCAATGCTTTAAAGATGGGAGGGTCGCCTTTTCAGTGGTCTGTGATTTGTCTAGGTGTGGACCTCTGAGTAGCCTACTTGGAAGGGTTTTTTTTTTTTTTTTGGCTTTGAGGTGTTTGGGCCCAAATATTCTTTGGTTTCAAATATCTTTCTGCTCCTTACTGTTTCCTTTTGCTTTCTGGGGCAAATGCATCATCGTGCATATTTTGGTGTGCTTGGTGGTATCCCCCAGGTCTCTGAAGTTCTGTTCGTTTTTCTTCATCGTTTTATCTTTCTGTTCCTTAAATTGGGTAATCTTCAGTTGATCTGTTTTCATGTTCACTGGCTTTTCAGCTTTTTCAAACTGCTGCCAAGCCCTTCTAGTGATTTATTTTATTTTTCAACTCAAGATTTTCTGTTTATTTCTATTTTCATATTTAAAAATAGGTTATTTAAATTGTTTGTCTAGTACATCCAACATCTGGTCTTTGTCTCAGACACTTTCTATTGACTGATTTCACCCCTCACCTCTGACCCTCAGATTGCTAATTGTTCTGTGTGTCTTTTGTACACGTCAGCTATTTTTCTAGAACAAACACCCCTCAGATTGTTGTAACCCCTTGGTTAACTTCCAGAGTTTTGAAAAAGTTTATTTTGATAATTAGGCAGTGTTCTTGTTTCTTTAATGGAGGAGAGTTTTTTTAAGAGGTCCTTACTTGGCCATTTTGGAAGTACTTTCTCCAGGTAAATCCTTTTAAAGAGTTCATGGTGCGCCTGAGTGGCTCAGAAGCCTCTGCCTTCAGCTAAGGTCATGATCTGAGGGTCCTGGGATCCAGCCCCGCATCAAGCTCTCTGCTCAGCGGGGAGCCTGCTTCTCTTTGTCTCTCTCTGCCTGCCTCTCTGCATCCTTGTGATCTCTTTAAAAAAAAAAAATAAAAAGAAGGGAGTTGAGGGAAATTGGAAGGGGAGATGAACCATGAGAGACTATGGACTCTGAAAAACAGTTTGAGGGTTTTGAAGGGGTGGGGGGCGGGTGGTGGCCAAGTGTTGGGTATTATGGAGGGCACGTATTGCATGGAGCACTGGGTGTGGTGCATAAACAATGAATTCTGTTACACTGAAAAGAAATTAAAAAAAAAAAAGTTCTTCATGACTCTTCTGTAGGTGATACAGTCTGAGTCATGATTTTTTTTTTTTTAAGATTTTATTTATTTATTTGACAGACAAAGATGACAAGTAGGCAGAGAGGCAGGCAGAGAGAGAGGAGGAAGCAGGCTCCCTGCTGAGCAGAGAGCCCGATGCGGGGCTCGATCCCAGGACTCTGGGATCATGACCTGAGCCGAAAGCAGAGGCTTTAACCCACTGAGCCACCCAGGTGCCCCGCTGAGTCATGATTCTTGATTAAAACCGGAGAACATACCATCCAGTTGGTTACTATTTATAGACTTTCTTAGACCCATCTTCAAAGAAATATTATTCTGTTCCTTTTAATGTAATTACTGGTCTGACAAGATGGAGATTCAGTTAAGGGATTGGTACTTAGTTTGTGCCTAGAACTGTTGCAGAGGATGTGAAAATGGGGTATACACGACATACTTCTGAACTCCCTGGCATAGAACTGATAGGAATTGAGATAATAGGAATCAACGCAAGGGAGAGCCATTTAGGTTAGAAAGGCAGAAGCATTTAATAAAGAGGAGTGGAACTTGAACACGTCACAAAGGACACACAGTACCGAATCAGAAGAGGAGAGGAGGGAAGACAGTCCGGGCTAAGGGTCTGACCTTAGCATCATGGAAGAAAACAGGAAGCACACATGCCCTTCTGCTTCAGAGGGTTTTTGATTTTTTTGTTTTTACTGTAGAATGATGAAAAAGATGAATAGGTTGCTGATTGTAGAAGTAGTAGGTAAGCAGTAAAAAACCTGTTAGACCTTGATTAAATATCAATAAAGAAAGTGTTAGAAAAAAAGTAAGCACCTTGTTTTTCGGCTGTGATTAAGTTATTTTGCAGACAGGATTTAAACTTGATAAATTAATTTCTGCCGAATTATAACGTTTTAGGTGTTGAATATGTGAAATTTTCCATTATTTTTAGGTGTCATTTGCCAATGCTGTACATCGGATTAGAATATGGATTGACCAATAACTCAAAATTGGCTGAAAGATTCTTTGGCCAAGCGCTCAGCATTGCACCAGAAGACCCATTTGTTATGCATGAGGTTGGCGTGGTTGCATTTCAGAATGGAGAGTAAGTACCGAGAGGCCCAAAATCCTCCCTTTTTTCTTTTCCGTAAATGAAGTAAAACCTCAGTCACTATTTATTAGATTTTTGTTTATAAATACGTACCATTTTAGGAGATGGAGGCAGACAGTTTGAAAAAAAAGAAGAAAATACAAAGTGTTTTCTTGGATTTCTTTAAATTTGCTAACAGTTTGGTTCCTTTGGACACGGGCTGCACAGGCACATAGTTCCAAAACTGGACAGTTGTTGCCCATGGTGAAGTGACCGTACCCCACGGGGTGGCTTGGAGGCATCCTGGAGCCCTTCTCCTTGATTAGGAGCTGGACTCGTACATTTGAGGAAGATTTCTCACAATTGTGAAACAAAACTGTTGTTGTTCATTTAGTTGGCAGTTAAACCAAAAAGTAAACTAATTAGAATGGCTCAGTCTGAGTTTCCTGGTCACTTGAGACATTACTGTATCCTTGGATATTTGTAGAATAATTCAGTGTCCTACTGTAAAGAGAAAAATATTTATAGTCCTTCGCACTAAATTATACATTAATTTAAAGACAGCGAATCAGTACTACTGTAGTGTTTTTTATGGTGTGTGTGTATATCTTCTAAAAATTGGATGATCTAGTATATATGAAATCAAGTTTGGAGCTGTTTTAATATAATATACAGTGATGATTTAATAGACAGTCTATTGGTTTTGTAAGCCACAGTCAGCACTTTCCTGTTTGCAGACAGATGCACATTCCCAGACGACGCAGAGGTGACATTCTGCTTTCCTATTCGTGCTCTCATACTGTAAATGAGCGTTGTTTTTGTTTTTGTGTGTGTTTTTTTAAGATTTTATTTATTTGTTTGACAGACAGAGATCACAAGTAGGCAGAGAAGCAGGCAGGGAGAGAGGAGGAGGGCCTGATGCGGGGCTCAATCCCAGGACCCTGGGATCATGACCTGAGCCGAAGGCAGAGACTTTAACCCACTGAGCCACCCAGGCACCCGAGCGTTTTGGTTTTTTGCAGTCCATTTTGTGTCACATTTGTCACATTTTTTTGCTTTCTCTTGATGGTGTAACTGTTTAAAATGATCCCAAGCCTGGTATGTGCTGTTTGTGACCCTCCACACAACAGGGCTACAGATGATGAGTTCTGTTGCTGGCTGTGTTCAGTGTCAGTGCATCAGCATGTATGTTAGATAAGGTATCAGTCAACAGAAGCACATGGAAAACAGGTTATATGTTCAGTAGTTGACCACAGGTTTGTAGGAACTTGACCCTACATTCTGCCTGGAGCCATAGTTTAGTATTTGCTAAAAGTGTTCACTGTGACTTAATGGAATATAACTACCAAGAATAAAGAGAATTAACCGTATCTTCTAAAATCTGATGACCTGTGATGTTAATGCTATAAAATTAATCATGTATCTGATTTGAATTTGAATTTTAATAAACTATTTACAGAAATTCACCTCATTTTTCTTACTATGTGTATACTTGCTAATTCTGAATAATCTGCAAACTTTTCCCCTCTATTTTAGATGGAAAACAGCAGAAAAATGGTTTCTTGATGCTTTGGAAAAAATTAAAGCAATTGGAAATGAGGTATTTTGTGTAATATCTGTTACTCTTAAGTGTGTTTGCTGTTGAATGAGAACAATAATAAGGACAGTCTATCTTGCCCAAGACAATGGGCTAATACTTACCCTGGCAAATGGCTTGTTAATGTTGAGATTTCAGGCATTTATCTTGCTACATGGAATAAATTGGGTCTGTTTCTAATTGAGAGGCTAGGTGTCAATTGTTTGCTTCCTAAGAGACTGTAGTTTTGATATGTGGGAGTAATTAGAATATATTTGTTGATTATTTGATATGGGGAGTGTTGTGATCGTGGACACTGGTGGGCACTGTATCCTCTAACATACGATACCCTTCTCTGGAACTGAAGTTGCCCCCTCGTTGATTAATGTGTAGATGGACGGTGCCCAGTGCTGTAGGAGTAGGGCATCCCTTTAGTCAGACCTATCATGGCTCTTTCTTCCCTTGTACTTAAAAATAGATTTAGATCTCTCAGCGTTTGAAATATTTAACTAGGTTTTACCATGTGAAAGATGTGTGCTCACGAACTAACTTTCCAGCTAGCTTGGATGTATAAACCTGGGTATTATTTTGAAATTAACAATTTTAGATACTGTCAGCTTCTGTAGGTAAGGGATTTGCATATTCCTACTCTTCTGGTTCTTGATTCTTCTCATTTACCTCTATTTTGTTTTATTCCTTTCTGACTACCACGTCCCATTTTTACCTTGTTCCTATTGGGGCAGCCTTTTTTGTAGCCCACAATCTTCCTTGGCTGTTGCTTCCTCTACTGACAGACCCAGCTCCCTCTGGAGCCCTGCCAAGGGGCAGTTCACTTGTCCCCATACACATAGCTTTATCTGTTTTGGTCTTTTATTTGTCCCAGGAACTTAAAAACACGGTATTTCTGTATGTTGATACAGTATGTATATAATGAATGTGTTTCTGTTCATACAGGGTTGCCACATGTCACCCTGCCAGTCTTCAGAGTTGAATAGCTTAGAGCTTTGCTGCTCTAACTAGACCAGCTGCCTTAGCATCACCTGGAAGCTGACTAGAAGTGCACAATCCTAGATGCACTGAATCATAGTCTGCAGTTTAGGCAAAATCCCAAGATGATTCTCAGGCACAGAAAGCTTTAAGACACACTATCACAAACCACACTGAGAGTTGAAACTATATTTTTTGATTATCTGAGGGCACTGTGGAGTCTTACAGAAATTTATAGTAATGGGTTTAAGTACAAATGCACAATACTATGAAATTGATAAAATGCCCATTAAAAAGTGAAATGAAGATGGGGAAGTCCTGTTGACTTTAGTTGTTAACTGTAGCAAAGGTCAGAGTAGCCATAGGGAAGCAGTGGTGCCTTAAGGGTCATGAAGGGTGTTTTTTTTGTTCCCATGGGCTCTGGCTTCTGGAGCCAGGCTTGGGGGCTGGAGATTGTGCCTCAGGTCTGTCGTCCTGTTAGCTTAGACTGATCGTGTGTCCACTGTGTGCTAAGCTCTGAGCAAGGTGTTGGGAGCCAATAGGAAACTGGCGTGATAGTTCCTACCCTTAGACCTGTTGGGGATTGTAGATTAAATTGGCAGTAATTTAAAAAATCATAAAAACAGCTGTGATTGAGCAAATAACGGAACCCACCGGGGGCAGTTAACCCAGACTTGAGGGGGGCCAAGAAGGCCTCTTGGGTATGGCATCTTACTCCTCCATCCTAATGCAGGTGCAGACGTCAGCCAGATACAAGTGAGGAAAAGGTTATAGAAGGTTAGAGAACAGTATGTGCCGGCTTGGAGTGAATCCATTACAGCTTGGATTTTAAGTTCATAGAGTTTAAGTTCACAGGATTTACTTCAAGAAATGTGTCAAGAGGGTTAAGTGTTGATCATTAAGGACCTTGTACCTTATCCTGAGGTGGTGGGGCCCAGACAAGACTTGTTACATGGGGGCTGGTGTTACAGTGAGGCAGCTGATGAGCGAGTCTTTGGTGGTTCCTAGGGGTTAGGGATGATGAGGGCACCAGGCACGAGAGGCAGGCGCTCAGAAGGGCCTGAGGTTGGGGAGCTGGGCTGGCAGGATAAGAGTTTAGTGGGCGGTGTACTGGATTTGCAGTGCTTGTGAGCCTTCTAAGTAGGAATATTTAGTAGGCAGATGGAAAGCTCTGAGCTGGAGATACAGAAGTTGAACTTCTTCATGGTGTGGCTCATTAACAAAGTTGTGTTAATAATAATAGTGTCCTCAGAAAGTCTCTCCTAATAGGAAAGAAAGATGGAGAATCCAATGAATACCTCCTTCATGCTGCGTAGGCACTGGGAAAGAGGGCGGCCTTCGTGGGTGTGTGGGATGGTGTGGCTGAATGGGTCCATCTGAAAGGTGGCATTCCTGAGTCATGGGTTTGATGCTGCTGTGTTTCAGGTTACGGTTGACAAATGGGAACCTTTGTTGAACAACTTGGGGCACGTCTGCAGGAAGCTTAAGTAAGTAAAGTAGGACATTTTCAAAAATATTCTCTGTGACTGAAAGTTTACGTAATTTTGTGTAGCCTTCTCCATCCTTTTTTAAAAGATTTTTTATTTGTAATAATCTCTACACCCAGTGTGGGGCTCAAACTAGAACCCCAAGTTCGGGAGCTGCATGCTTCACTGATTGGGCCTGCCGAGTGCTCTTTTCCGTACTTTCATTTTGAGATCTTCCAACTGGGTCCTTTGCTGTTCAGATATAGCAAGCATCAAAATAATTATCTCTAGTGGTTTTTATTACTTCCTTATTTTTATATTCTGGTGATATAATTCTAGAAGTTTAAAGAATTATACTTTTATTTTCTTAGATTAAAAAAATTGGTATTCAAAATTAATTTGGAAGAATTAGGATAGTAGGGTTTAGTTAAAACCATGTCCATATTCTAACTCACTCATTTTCTGTAGGTATGAGTTTTATGGTGTGCTAAACAGCAGCCTTTGAGAAATAGGTTTTTTTGGTTAAATAAGTTTGGGAAACTCTAGGCTACTCAAAATATAACAGGTTTTTCTGTTTCAGGATATCTTGGAGTCTTTACTATTCATTTTGAGCTGCAGCATTTCCCAAACTTTAGTGAACCTTTTTTTCACAAAAGATCTACAGGGCAGGTATTCCAGAGAGCTTTGGGAAATGCTGTCCCAAGTAACTTCTGTGGACCTTTGGTTCTTTTAACCGGTGGTGGTGTGGGGGGTTTTGTCTTGCCATAGAAGAGGCCTTGCAGTGTCGTGGGGCTCCAGCTCCGGCCTGGGTCCCTGTGGGAGTGCCCTCAGCTGGAAGGTCTCTTTCAGGGAGGTGTCCAGGTAGACGGTGGTGGAACCAGCCAGAACTGTTACTCTGATTTCCCAAAGTGTTTCTGATGTTTTTATATGGATGAGTGCTCATCTTAGACCTAGCAAGTCAGTGCTTTCACTGCGCCTACTCACTGTTCCTCTCTTTCTTCCCGCTCTTCCCATTCCCAACTCCCTCTCTCATCCTCTCGCAGAAAGTATGCCGAGGCCTTGGATTACCACCGTCAGGCACTGGTGTTAATTCCCCAGAATGCGTCCACCTATTCTGCCATAGGGTATATCCACAGTCTGATGGGCAACTTTGAAAATGCTGTTGACTATTTCCACACGGTATGTCTAGTTAACATTTACCACTCTTTTTAAAAAAGATCTTTTTTTTTTAAAAAAGATCTTTTCTAGGCAGTGTTGGGGTATTTGTTTGTTTTTCTGGGTAATGTTTATTTTGCCATTTAAAAATTCTTCAGGTGACCTTGTGCTTTCTTCTTTCCTTTGCAGAGAAAAGCATTGTGTGCATTTTGCAGTCTCATCAAATGAGAGATCAATATGAGACTTGTCTTAAATGTACAATGAGACATACATGTATTTGTGATATTTATTGGCCCCGTTTAAACAGAAAAAAAGAAGTTCCACTCTCTCTTTTTAGGAGTTGTAATTAATGCCCTTAGGTCACTTTGGTCAGTGAACAAAACAATCTATGTTCATCACAAGGAAAGAATTTCTCCTAAATCCACATGCCGTATTTTGCCAAATCTAAGACACCATTAATAAGCCAGTGGACTACACACATGCACACACACACTCAACACAGACACACACAAATAAACCTTGAAACTTTACATGATTCTTTTTCTTTTCTTTTCTTTCTTTTTTTTTTTTTTTTAAAGATTTTATTTATTTGACAGAGATCATAGGCAGGCAGAGGGGGAGAGGCTCCCCACTGAGCAGAGAGCCTGATGCAGGGCTCGATCCCAGGACCCTGGGATCATGACCTGAGCCGAAGGCAGAGGCTTAACCCACCTGAGCCACCCAGGTGCCCCTACATGATTTTTTCTTATCTCCCTGTTTTTTGGTACTTGGAAAAAGTGCTCTTTTTGGCCATACTGGGACATACAGATTTTCATCGAGGATGACTGTGGTTATCTACATAAAAAAGAAAATGTAAGTGAAATAGATATTATGGTACTCTATCAGACTTTGGTTCTTCAAAATCACTTGCGTATGACATTGCAGAGCAATGTGTCTGCTCTTGGTGCCGGTACGTAGACTCCGCTCTTGACTAGGTTTCTCCCAAACAAAGACATTGGCTCTGCAGGTCTTAGGCTGCCAGGAAGTGTCCACAACAATGTCAGTTCCCGTGTTTGAGAGTGTTCACGTCTCTATGGCTGCCAGGTCCCGCTGCTCACTGCCCCATCGCAGGGCACTCGTTACGGCTGTGGGCGGCTGACAGCAGTATTAAGCAACCGCCAGCTGTTGGTTGTTTATGACTTCCCAGGTTCCGAAGGGTTACAATTTGAAAAAAATATATGGGTCTTAGAATCAATGAAATCATGGTATCTGGAGAGAAAGATAAAATAGGAGAAAACACACATAGGATCGGTTAAAATGTTCAGGTGAGATCAAGTCCTGTAAGTGCCACTCTGATAACCAGAATTCTGAGCTACTCAGAAGTGTGGACTAACAGCTTTTCCGGTTTGTGTGATCTTTCAAATGTGTGTGGAGATGGGATAATTTGCCTCTCTTATATAATTAACACAGAAGGCTTAGACGTCTCTATGTGGAGATACGGTTTTGAAAATCTTTCTGGACAAGTGGGATTTCAAACATAAAACAGAATGCTGTAATGACCCTCCACGTGGCCATCACCCAACCTCAGCAACATCAATTCGTGGCTGTTCTTGTAGCCCGCCCTTCCCCACTCCTTCTGATTCCCTGGAGTGTTTTGAATTGAGTCCTGCAGGAATATTTTTAAAAGAAAGAGAAGGAAATACATTTTCTTCTAATAACCATGCTGAATCTTTTCTGACAGGCCCTTGGTCTTAGGCGAGATGATACATTTTCTGTCACGATGCTTGGTCATTGCATTGAGATGTACATTGGTGATTCTGAAGCCTACATTGGTAAGATTATAATTACTTTGACTGACATTGTATTCCATTCTTTGGATTGTTGTGTATCTCTGTAAATCTCCTGTAAGGTTCTAAATTATCTATCTAACCATTTAACTCGATCAAGAAACCCCATTTATTTTGTCGAAACAAGTCTGTGGGAATTAAGGACTTACTAAGTATTCATGCATTTTAAAATTGAGCACTTCGTAAATGCAAAATACTGTTATAGAGTATGTGTAAAGTGCTGTGATACAGGAGAATCAATTTAATTGATGGAAAAAATCTTAAAGACTTTTAGTTTCTAATAATTTCTAATTCCTAATAAATGAAAATCTCTGGCCTTAATTCTTCATAAATGGGGTTTATAGGCTATTAATAGCATATTAACTTGTATATTTCAGTGGGATATTAAGCTGGCTTACATTCACATTACAGTGCTCTGTAATTCTTTAAATAATTTTTTTGTAATAATAAGCAAGTCAAGATAAATCTGGATGGAAATGCTGTATTTGGGTACTTACTTAGTTACAAACTTTTTAAGGTAACGAGGGTATAGTGAGGTTAAACCTTGAGACCGAGACATAAAACCATGAGAGGAGAAAAGGGTTAATTAAATTAGCCTTCAATAAAATGAAGAACTTCTGTTTATCAAAAAATCTATAAATCATTAAGAAAAAGTTCAGTTAAAAATGGGTCCATGTTGCACTATATATTTACTAGAATTTAAATAAAAATTTGAAAAGGAAAAAAAAAGGTAAGCCTCTAGCGGGCAAAACACTTGAACAGGAGCTTCAGCAAAGAGATCCACTGATGTTGCAAATGGGTGGGCTCAGTGTCAGTATGCATCATGGAAGTGAGACTAAAACCACACTGGGATGTCACTGCGCACCTGCCACACTGGCTGCAGGTGGAGAACACCAGTAGTGCCGAGCGTCGGTGGTGACACGGAGTAGCCGATACTCTGGTGTATTGCTGCCTGTTAGTGTACTACACTTTGGAACACTGTTGAGCGTGTCTGCTATGGTTAAACAGGCCTGTTCAGTCCGTTATGTGTTGCTGCTTCACAGACTGCTCCAACCCACTAGGCCGTATTATTTCTCAGCGTTCTCTAGGTTGATTGGTGGCCCATTTGCTGGTCTCATTCACAAATGGCAGCCGTGGTCAGCAGACACTTGACACTTGATAGACTGACAAGCCTAAGATGGCCTCATGCATAGATGGGGACCTTAGCTGACACAGCCAGGTTGCCTATGGGTCTCTTATCTCAGGCTTCTTGATAGCATGGAGGTCTCAGGTTCTAAGGAAGAGAATTAAAGCCTCAAGACCTTGAAAGCTGGAAGTGTCACAAATCACTTCGATCACATTCTGTTCAGCACAAGTTCCAGGACTCAGTGCATGTCATCCTGAGTGGGGGGCTAAAGAGGTGTGATTCTTTGGGGTGTTAGGGTGGTGATCTACCATGTTGCTCTTAGGGTGTAGGAATACTGCTTCCAGGTGTGTTCCCAGTGTTCAAGGGCCTCAGGAGGCCAGTGCTCACACACAGGATTCTTTCCAGCAGCTACGTTTGGAATTACACCAACTGGAAATAACTGAATGGCCGTGCATAGGAGAATGGAGAAGGAAATTGCGGCGAGCTCATGCAGTAGAGTACTACACACTTGAAAGGACTATTAAGTCATCCTGTAACATAGATGAATCTCATTTTGACAAAAAGAATATACACTGATTAATACCATTTATGTGAAGATTAGTAATAAGCAAGATAATCAGTGGCGATAGAAAAATTTGAGCAGTGATTACTTCTGACTTGGGAAGGGAAGGTATTCACTGGAAAGGGCACGGGGTGGTTTTCTGGGAGCTGGAAGTGTGTTCTCTTTCGGGCTGGTGGTGGTTATGTGGGTATATGCATATATGAAGATTAGCCCAGTAATGCACACTTTTTAGTGTGTATGTTATAACTCGCTTCCTTAAAGCTAAAGCATAAAGTCTGAACACCCTAAGCTTAAAGCATCCTAAAGACCCTGGGTTAAAATCGCAGCTTTGCCACTCAGCCATGTGGCTTTGGGCAAGTCTGAGCCTCAGGTTCTTTTATTCAAAGAGGATTGTGAGGCTAAATGCAAAATTCCCATAAAGCTAGGGAGAGTCTGGAGGTAGAGTATTGAGTGAGACAGACATTTTGCCTGTTCTCTTGAAGCTAATGGCCTTGCAGAGGACATTCCCGAGTATATCAGTCATCATGTACTATTTTTATTTTTTTTATTCAGGTGAAATTGTCATATTGCATATTAGTTTCAGGTGTATGACATAATGGTTCAGTATTTGTATATACTGTGACATGATCACCTAAAGTCTGGTTAGCGTGCTTCACTGTGCACGCTAGATTAGAAAATGTTTTCTTTTCTTGAGAACTTCTAAAGTCTCTCTTAACAACTTTCAAATACACAGTGCAGTATGAATAATCACCGTGCTGCACTATTTTTATTTTTAGAAGACTTGCATGTCGTCATCTGTCGAAACACCTACTATTGAAAGCTGTTAGTTTGAAAACTGTGTAATCTTACACAGTTCAAACATAAACATACTGTTTATGTCCGAAATGATTGACCTTTGTTGACCTTCTCTGTTGGAAGGCTCTTGTCCATTTGTCTTAAGATTTTGATGTATGGAAAGGGTTTTTCCTTTCACTGTGGTTCCTTTGTGCATAAGGCTTGAGACTGTAGTTGTGCCAGAATGCCGGCCAGCGGTTCTTGGTTCGTAGCAGGCGAGGGCAGGTGCCTGCTGGCTGGCTCCACTCCTGTGTGAGGGCTTTAGGGACAGGCATTGCTGAGCCACTGGGAGCTGAAACCACATGTACTTCTAAGCAAGTCCTCTTGAGAATCAAGGGAAAAGGAAGAGGAGAGTGATTGGCATATTTTTTTCTTCTGAGCTAAATTCATCCTCTTAAAAGTACCATTCGACTAAATGATGGAGGTAGTGCTGTGTAACCATGGAAATGACAGAGTTTATTTTATTCTCCTTGTGTTGTTTCCTTCTAGGAGCAGACATTAAAGACAAGTTAAAATGTTATGACTTTGATGTGCATACAATGAAGACACTAAAAAACATTATTTCACCTCCGTGGGATTTCAGGGAATTTGAAGTAGAGAAACAGACTACAGAAGAAACAGGGCTTGCACCACTAGAAACCTCAAGGAAAACTCCAGATCCCAGACCTTCATTGGAAGAAACCTTCGAAATTGAAATGAATGAAAGTGACATGATGCTGGAGACCTCTATGTCAGACCACAGCACATGACGCAGACAGTTCTCAGCTCCCGTCCTGCGGGAGGTTAGGGTTTCTCACATCCTTGTGCCATCTTCAGAATTCCCCATTTTTTGGCACGAATACAGACTCCCTGCTCCATTTAGGAATGGAGACCTGCAGGAAGAGACCGCAGCAGACACCTTTGCAGCACATGTTTTCTGATCCTACAAAACAGTTCTGTGTAGAGAAATAAAGAGGTAAATTGCATATTATGTCTTTTTTTCCCTTTTTCAATCAGCTTTTCTTTTGGATTGATTTTAGGTTTATGAACAAAAGTTGCAGAGGTAGCAGAGAGAGCTCCCACAGACCCCTCACCGGGTTTCTCCCCATTCACATCTTAAGTGACCAAGGAACCTTGTCATAAAGAAGTGCACGCCGGTACACTACAAGTAATGTAACTGCAGGCTTTACTGGGATTTCACCGTTTTCCCATCAGTGTCCTCATGCTGCCCCAGCGCCCTGTTTAGGAGCCACACTGCACTTGGGCACCTCTCCGCTGTGACCATGTCTCAGGCTTCTCTGGTCTTTCATGACCTAGATGGGTTTGAGGAGGACTGGTCGGCTGTTTTGTAGATTGTCCCTCGATTTGAGTTTGTTTGATGTATTTCTCATATTGGACTAGAGTTCTTGGTTTGGGAAGAAAATACCACCGATGTGGATGATGTACTGTTCTCATCAGGGGTACACAGTACCAACACAACTTACAACAGATGGTGTTAATCTCGATGGTGTCTACCAGGTTTTTCCGCTGTGAGGTTACTGTTTTTCCCTGTCTGTAATGCATGCTTTAGAAGCAAGTCATGAAGTTCAGCCTATCCTCAATAGGACCAAGGGTTTTTTTGGGGGCGGGGGGAGTTAGTTTGTTTATAGAACCAAGGGATTTAAGCTCCACCTCCGGAAGGGTGAATATCTGCATATATTATTTGGAATTCTTCTGTAATGAAAATTTGTTTCCCCTATTTATTCAACCATTAGTGTGGACTTTCACTTTAGGTTCTAATCCTACACAGTATTATTTTAGGGCTTCAGTTTTTTCAGCATTGGCCATTGGGAGCTCCTTCAGCTTGGCTCCTCTGTCCCTGTGATTTACCCCCATCCGTTTTTTTGTTGTTTTGTTTTTTGTCTTTATTCTGGTAAAATAAGCATAACATGAACTAAGGACTTAAGGTAGTAATAATGCGTCATTATTGACACAAATAAACCAGTGCGAGGTATGGATACGGATATGGGCGGGGAGTCCGTGGGAGCTTGTGCTTTCTGTTCCATTTTCCTGTAAATCTAAACTGCTCTAAGAAATTAAGTGTGTGAGTGTTGCTTATGGAGATGGATAGCCATCTTAACCATTTTTTAAAAATTAAAAAAAATTTTTTTATTTATTTGACAGCGATCACAAGTAGGCAGAGAAGCAGGCAGAGAGAGATGAGGAAGCAGGCTCCAGGGAGCCCGATGCGGGGCTTGATCCCCGGACCCTATCATGACCTGAGCCAAAGGCCAGAGGCTTTAGCCCACTGAGCCACCCAGGCGCCCCCATCTTAACCATTTTTAACTGTACAGTTCGGTGGCATTTATTTCCAATTTTTTCTTCATCCCAAACAAATTTTGTACCTGTTAAGCATTAACTCCATATTCATCCTTCCTGCCAGCTCCTGATAACCTCAAATCTTTTTCTTTTTTTTAAAGATTTTATTTATTTGAGAGCAAGAGAGAATGAGCACAAGTGGGGTGAGGGCCAGAGGGAGAAGCAGACTCCCCACTGAGCACAGAGCCTGATGTGGGACTCAATCCCAGGGCTCTGGGATCATAACCTGAGCTGAAGGCAGAGGCTTAACCATGGAACCACCCAGGTGCCCCCTGATAACCTTTCATCTACTATGTGTCTGACTTTGCCTATCTAGACCAGTCCATATAAGTGGAATCTTACAGTATTTGTCCTTCTGTGTCGGACTTTACCTAGGATATTTTTAAGGTTCTTTTACGAGAACTTTGTTCTTTTTTATGGCCGAGTAATATTTCATAACATATACCACCTATATCACGTTCATCAGTGGATGGACACCTGGGTTGTCTCCACCTTTCGACTATGTGAATAATGTTGCTGTGAACAGGAGTGTATAAATATCTGAGCCCTGTTTTTGGTTCCTTTGAGTGTGTACCTAGGAGTGGAATTGTTGGCTCATGTGCTAATTTGGTGCCTAACTTTTTGAGGAACTGGCCAACTTTCTATAGCAACTGCCCATTTTACATTCCCATGACCAGTGCATGAGGTTCCAGTTTCTCTGCATCTTTACCAGGGCTTTTTATTCTTTCTTTGTTACTATAATCATTCTAGTGGGTGGGAAGTAGTAGCTCTTTTAGTTGATTTGTGTTTCCGTAATAACTGGTGATGTTAGCATCTTATCCTGTACTTATTGGCCATTTGTATGTCTTTGGAGAAATGTCTATTCAGATCTTGTGCCCACTTTTAAATTGGGGTGTTTATCTTTTTGTTGCTGAGCTCTTGGAGTCCTTTACCAGTTCTGGATACTCTCAGCTACGTGATTTGCACATATCTTTTTCCATTCTTTGCACTGTCTTTTCACTCTCTTGATAGTGTCCTTTAATACACAAATTTTTAATTTAACGAAGTTTAATTTCTCTCTTATTTTGTTTACTATGCTTTTGGTATTATATTAACAAAACTACTGCCAAATCCAAGGTTATGCAGATTTTCACTTAGGTTTTCCTCTAAGATTTTTATAATTTTAGTTCTTCTTTTTTCTATTTTTTTAAAGATTTTATTTATTTATTTGACAGAGGGAGAGAGATCACAAGTCTGCAGAGCAGCAAGGAGAGAGTGAGGGGGAAGCAGGCTCCCCACTGAGCAGGGAGCTCGATGCGGGGCTCGATCCCAGCACCCTGAGATCATGACCTGAGCTGAAGGCAGACGTCTAACTATCTGAGGCATCCAGGCACCCTTCCAACTTTGTTCTTTTTCAGAATTGCTTTGGTGTTTTGTGGTTTCCTTCAGTTCCATATGCATTTACTTTTTTTTTTCTCTTCCATTTCTGTAAAAGAACAAGAAAAGCATTGGAATTGTCATGGAGATTTCATTGGATTTGTAGATCTTCTTAGTATCATGTAATCTAATCCAGGAACACAGGCTGTCTTTCCATTTCATTATGCCGTCTTTAATTTCTTCCAGCAATGTTTTGTACTTTCATTGTGGAAGTCTTTCACATCTTTGGTTAAATTTATTCCCAAGTATTTTTTCTTTTGGATGCTATTGTAAATGGAATTGTGCTCTTAGTTTCCTTTTTGGATTGTTCATGCCTAGTGTATAGAAATACAACCAGTTCTTGGGTGTTGACTTTATATCCTGAATATGTTTATTAGTTTTTAACAGAGTTTGTGTGTGTGTTTACATACATGTATTTATTTAGAGTTTTCTACATAATAGGATCGTGTCATCTGCATGTAGAGATAGGTCTGCTTCTTTTTCCAAATTTGGATTCCCTTTATTTCTTATCCTTGCATAACTAACTGCTCTGGCTAGAATTCCACGATTACGTTGAACAAAAGTAACAGAAGCAGGCTCCTGTCCTACTCCTGATCTTAGGGGAAGGTTTAGTCTTTCACCATTGAGAGAGGTGCTAATTGCAGGTTCTCACTGATGCCCTTCACAGTGCTGGAGAAGTTCCCTTCTATTCGTAGCCTATTAAACGCTTTGTTGTTACTGCTTTTTATCAGGAACGGTTGCAGATTTTGTCAGATGCGTTTGTGTGTATGTGTGTGTGTGTATGTGTGTGTGTACGCGTCAGTTGTGATGGTGAGTTCTAGGATTTGGGGGCTGTTGAGGGAAAAACATGACCATAAAGTGGCAGTAGCCCATTTCATTTGGGCAGCTGTGTTTGAGCAGCTCTTTGCGGGCAGTGTGGTGGCAGCCAGACAGGAAGTCTCGGATTAGAGAAGTCTAAAGTGCAGTGGCAGTGTGGTCTCTCACAGTCCTGGTATTTACAGGTAGCAGATGCTGGGTGTAGATTTGCCTGGTATGCAAACCAAGCAGGCTCTAGATGGCTAAAGATATGCTTGTTTAAGCTATGTTTAAAACAATTGCATGTGTAAAAACTGGATTTGGTATCGTTGGGCTTCAGCTAACCGTCTCCGCCTGCTGTGAAGAAGTAAACAACACCGAGGTCGATATATGGGGGACATCGGATTCATTTCTATAACGTCATGGAGGTTTTTCCCTTCATTTTGTTATCGTGATATACTAGCCTGATTGATTTTTTTATGTTGAACCAGCCCTGAGATCCAGAGATAAATCCTAGTTGGTCATGTTGTATGGCCCTTCTAGTATAATGCTACATTCAGTTTAAATATTTTTTGTTAAATTTATATATACATTCGTAGAGGTATTTATTGGTCTGTAGTGCTTTTGGATCTTGTATTGGGGTAATGCTGACCTCATAAAATGAGGTAAGTAGTATTCTCTCTTCTTCATTTTTTTGGGGGAAGTTTTAAAAAAATAATTGGTGTTAATTCTTTAAATTAAAGAAATTTGGTGGAATTTATGGGTAGAGCCATCTGGTGCTAGGCCTTTCTGTGTTGGGGGATTTTTGATTACTGATTCCGTCTCCTTATTTGTTACAGCTGTTTTCTTTTGAGTCAATTTAGGTAGTTTGTGTATTTCTAAGAATTTGTTTGTTGGTTCATGGTATCCTGTTATCTGTAACAATTTCTCTTCCTCCATTTTATGATTTTAGTAATAGGAGTTTTTTTTTTTTCTTCTCAGTCCATCTGGCTAAAGTTTCAGCAATTTTATAGATTGTTTCAAGGAGTCAGCTTTTGTACTTACTAACTTTCTCTATTTTCCTAGTTTGTATTTCATTTCCACTTGAATATTTTATTTCCTTCCTTGTGCTAGCTTTGAGTTTAGTTTGCTATTCTTTTTCTGGTTCCTTAAGGTGTAGAGTTTTATTATTGAATTAAGATTATTTTTTTTTTAAGATAAACATTTAGAGGGGCGCCTGGGTGGCTCAGTGGGTTGAGCCTCTGCCTTCGGCTCAGGTCATGATCCCAGGGTCCTGGGATCGAGCCCCACGTCGGACTCTCTGTTGCGCGGGGAGCCTGCTTCCTCCTCTCTCTCTGCCTGCCTCTCTTCCTGCTTGTGATTTCTCTCTCTCTGTCAAATAAATAAGATCTTTTAAAAAAAAAAAGAAGAAGATAAACATTTAGAGCTATAAATTTCTCTCTGAGCACTGTTTTTGCTGCCTTCCATGTTATATTGTATTTTTGTTTTCATTTGTGTTTAGGTATTTTCCAGTTTTCCTTGTGATTTCTTTTTTGATCCGTTGGCTGTTTAATTTCCCACATATTTGTGAGTTTTTTGGTGACCCCTCTCTTATGAATTTCCAGTTTTATTCCATTGTAATGGGAAAGGATACTTTGTGTAAGTTCAGTCTTTCTAAGCATATTAAGACTTTTCTTATGGCCCAATTTATTGTCCTTCCTGGAGAACATACAGTGTTCACTGGAGAAGATTGTGTATTCTGCCTTTATTGGGTGGCGTGGTTTGGTTTATAGTACTTTTCAAGTCTTCTATTTCCTTCTTGATCTTCTGCCTCCTTACTCTGTTACTGAAATGGAGTGTTGAAGTCTGAAATTGTTGAGTGTAGAACTGTGTCTTTCTCCCTTCCATTGTGCCAATTTTGGCTTCATGTATTTTGGGGCTCTCTTACTGGATGCATTTTTGTTGTACTTTCAGCTTCTTGATGGATCGACCTTTTTATCAGTATATAAGGTCCTTTTCATCTCTTAAAACAGTTTTGCCAGCCCAGCTCTCCCCGTTAATATTTACATGGGAAATTTTTTTCATCCTTTTATCCTCACCCTTTTGTGTCTTTGTATCTAAGCAAGTCTCCTACAGACAGCATACAAATGGATCATATTTATAAAATCTATTTGGGGGTTTAATTGGAGAGTTTGATCATTACATTTGAAGTTGTTGCTGATAAGGAACTGAGCTGCCACGCAGCTGTTTTTGATGTGTGTTGTGTATTTCTGGTTCCTCAGTTCCTCTTTCTTTGTCTTATTTTATAGTTGTTTTTTTTTTTTTTTAATGTATTCTGTGTATTTCTGTATTTTTTCATGGCTACCTTGGGGATTACGTTTTCTATCTTAAATTTATAACCACCTCGTTTGAGTAATCCCAATTTAGTGTTAATAGCATCCACACACTGCTGCTATGCGCCCTGCTTTCCCCCTTTCTTAATAGTGCTATTGTCACAGATTACATCTTTATTCATTGTTCCAGTTAACATTGATTTATGATTTTTGCTTTATTCATTTGCCTTTTAAATCATACAGGAAAAAAAGAATTACCAACCAAGAATACATTAATACTGGCTTTTGTATTTACCTGTGTAGTTTTCATTACCTTGTTCTTAATTTCCTGATAGGATTTCAAATTCTTGTTTAACATTCTTTCATTTCAGCCCTTTAGCTTTTTCTGAAGGGCACTTTTACTTGTCTACCAGTGATAAACTCCCTTAACTTCTGTTTATTGGGGATGTCTCAATTTCTCCTTCTTTCTTGAACACTTTTGCCAGATACGAAGTTTTTGGTTGACAGTGTTTCTCATTCATCTAATATGTCATCCAATAGAGATAGGATTGTATGGTTCATTTGTCGAAATCTTGCAAGCCCTCATTCTGACTTCAGCATCTACAGTATCTATTTTTCAATGGATTCTGAGACATTTACTCAGAGCATGATTAACAAAGTATTGTACAGAAATGAATTTTCTGGGGTGCTTGGGTGGCTTAGTTGGTTGGTTAAGCAACCAACTCTTGATCTCAATTCAGGTTTTGACCTCAGGGTCATGAGTTCAAACCCCACTCCCAGCATGGAGCCCACTTAATTTTTTTTTTTCCTGGCATCTGTAATGTTCCCTTAAGCACCACAACTTTTATCTTCACCTAAAATGTATTCTGTATACATCTAACTTAAGCCAAGGCAGAAAGATAATGGCTTGTGTCCTTGAGATTTCGAATTGCTGACTCCAGGAGGTCTTTCAGTAAGGCTTTGTACATTTGACAAGTCCGAATGCAGCTGTTAATGGTTCTGGAGCCCAGCATCCAGGCTGTTCTGTTTCAGCTTACCACAGTGAATGTTGGTTTAATGCAGTGATAATGCACTTGCACTTTAGACTCAAATGCGGAGGTTTTGAGTTTTCATCTTTATTTAATGACTTTTTGGTTTCTTTGTCAGAGATCACATGTGCTTATTGCTAGGCTTCTCCTCTTTAACTAGGGCTAGAAAATCAAATGAATTTAAAATAGTAATTTTTAAAATCGATAAAAATTAAGGTATTTATTAATACTGTTTTCACATTTATTTTGCCTTCCAGACCAAAATATTTCTTTGTGTAATTTCTTCACTGATCATGTGGTATGATTTTTTTTAGGTGTCTGAAAAGCCACAGTCCTGATAAAGGAGCCATTACCATATTGTCAGTGCTTTAAGAAATAAAAGGCAGGAGCCAAGCTGTTTTTCAGATCAGCAGTTAATGCCAATGTTTAGGCTTCAGAGAGTGTCAGAGAAAGGTAATGTGTAGTCGTACTGTCACGTAGTTTTTCATTACTGTCCAATTTTGTACTCTTACAATGGTAGCTTCCTAAACAGGCATCCTTCTTGCCAACCTCAACGTGACTGTGCTGCTGCTTCCAGAGGAATATGGTACCCACTGCCCTACCAGTTCGATGTGCTCCCGAGGAAAATGTGACCAGCATTTACTCCAGGACCACATTCACGTGTGGCAGAGTTAACCTGCTTTATTCGTTCACTTTATTCTCCTGACATTTGGAGATTTTTTGGCTTTATTTTGTCTGTTGTTCTAAGTGTATGTGAAACATTTTAACAGGCTTGGCGATGACGTCTAGGAAGGCAGATTTTGTGATGTACTTATTTCTTACATAAAATCTTAAGCTACGGTACAAGTAGATTTCATTCACTAGATCTTGACATTTGTATTAGTTTTAATTTTCAGAATAATTTCTTCAAACCGGAATTCTCAAATTCTGTGATTTTTTGGGAAGCATTTCTTAGAACCTTGTTAATGAGGGGCACCTGGGTGGCCCAGTCCGTCGGACGTCTGCCTTCGGCGGGGGTCTTGATCTTGGGGTCCTGGGATCGAGTCCCCCGCCTTGTTGGTCACTGATTGCCCGCTGGCCGGCTACTGGGCGAGGCCTTCCCGCACCGAGCCGCTCCCAGACCGTCCCGAGACCCGCGTGCCCGCGCCCCTCGCGGCGCTCTGGCTCCGTGCACTCCGGGTCTGGAAGTCCGGGTCCGCGCCACGCCCGAGGCTCTGGGGCGTTGGTGGGGCGGGGGGGGGGGGTGGACGTGGAGCATCACGGGCCGGGGGGAGGGGCGGTGGCCCAGTTCTCGCGACGTTTCGGCTCCGGGTGGGAGGCAGCGTTGACTCCGCAGCGGGTGCAAGATGCGCTCAGAGAAGGAGGGGGTGGGAGGCTCCGGGGCGGCCGTTGCCGCGCGGGGCCCGAGCGGGAGGGAAAAGGTGTCTGCTGTGGAAGTCCAGTTCCGCCGGGAGTCGCCGCGGCGGGAACCAGAGGTGCCAGCAGCCTCGTCCTTCGGCTGTGGGGGCGGTACAAGCAAGCCTCGCGAGGAGAAGAGGACAGTTCTGAGCAAGGTGGGGGGGCAAGGGGCGGGGCAGGCAAGCCTCGCGATAGGAGGAGGGTCTTCACCAGGGTGGGTCGAAGCAAAAACGGAGAGGTGCGTGCAAACCTCGCGAGAAGAGGTGATCTTGAGCGGGGTGGGGCGGGGCCAAGGGGAGGCGGAGCTAGGGGTGGTGTGTTCCGGAGGCGGGTGAGCGCGCAAACCTCGCGAGAAGAGGGACGGTCCTGCGCGAAGGCGTGGAGGACTCGGGGTAGCCGAGGGGGCGAGGCTGTGCCTGCGGCTTCAGCACCGCGGACAGCGGACTGGCGCGGGCCTTCTCCCGCCCGGCCGGACGCGGCCTTTCCTGGCGCGCGGACCTGTGGGCCTTCCCGACCGCCGAGCCCCGCGTCCGTCGTCTCCTCAGGTGGTGATCCGGCGGCTGCCTCCCGGCCTCACCAAGGAGCAGCTGGAGGCGCAGCTGCAGCCGCTGCCCGCGCACGACTACTTCGAGTTCTTCGCGGCCGACCTGAGGTGAGACGCGCTCGGGGGAGACGCGCTGGAGGGAGACGCGGGGCGGCTGCGGGGCGGCTGCGGGGCGGCTGCGGGGCGGCTGCGGGGGGCGGAAGCCGTGTCCGCGTCTGCCCGCCCGCGCCGGCCGGACCTGGGCTCGCTCGCGCGGTTCGCGCGGCAGAGCGTGCGGCTGCGGGGCGGGCGCCCGTGTCCCGGCTCGGACCCGCCGCCGCCGCCGCCCCGCACCTCCGGCCTCTCGGGCTGCCCGTCACGCCGGGAGGAGGGGGGCGCCGGGGACGCGCCGCCGCCGCGCGCCGCTTCTCTCCCGCGCGGAGCAGCAGACCTCGGGCTGGACGTCGCGCAGGGGCCGTCGGGCGGCTCGCGGTGCGGGTCGCGGTGTCCCCGCGCCCTGGGCCGTCGCGGTCCCTTGTTACCCTCGGAGCCGCCGGTGCCCTGCTGACCCCAAGGGGCCTCGCGCGTCCCGTCGGAGAGACGCGGCGCGGACGGGGAAGGCGGGTCTGGTGCGGAGGAGCCACGGGGGGACTTGGGGGACCGACGTTTGGGAAAACGGGTGCGGCCGAAGAGCAGGCGGTGGCCCCGCAGTGACGCGGGGCGCGGCCCCGGCCCCAGCGTTTACCTGGCTGCGCCCTCGGCACGTGCTTGCCTGAGCCTCCGTGTTCTCCTCCGTGGAATGGGTTGGAAGTTCCTGCCGACGAAGGACGTGGGGTGTGAGGTCGGGGAAGCTTCGTTCGTGCGCCGTCGCCGCGTCGTGCGCCGCCGCGCAGGTCCCGCTCGAGCGCCTCACGGGGTGCGCGGGGGCGGCGGGGACTCCTCTAGGAGTGACCCGGCGCGGTGGTCCCCGGTCCGCAGGTGTGCTGAGGGGTGACCTTGGAATGACCTTGCCTTTGGCTTTCAGCTGCTGCTTTGTAGGCAAGATACTGACCTTAAGCGTCTTTCCCAAGTCACTGAAAAGATCTCGGGTAATGTTTTCCTTATATTTTTGTGTGGGTTTTGCTTTGTTTTGTTTTGTTTTTTTGCTAAAGATGACCCGGGTCATAATCGGCTGAGAGGTGTTCTGTGGCATCGGTTTCAGTTTATTGTGTCTGTAAAAGACACAGAAGCAACATTAAGAAGTCTTACATTTTTACTAACTGTTTTCACTGTTCTCTCTTATTTCAGTCTTTATCCTCATCTTTACTCAAGAGCATACATAAATTTTAGAAATCCTGATGACATCCTTCTTTTTAGAGATCGTTTCGATGGCTATATCTTCATCGACAGTAAAGGTTGGATCTTTGGCTTTCTAAACTCTTTACTATGATCTCCGAGTCCGTTAATTAAGTTTTGCTGGAAATGTTTGTGAGTTATAATAAGTTCTCAGAAACCAGTGTAAAATAAGCTCATAAATGTCAGTTGTATCGCTGTGGTTCTGTGCTTACGTTGAAACTTAAGATGCATAAACCAAAGGACTCCCATTCCTTGTATCAGAGACAAGCTATATATATATATTAAGATTTTCATATAAGTGAGTCTTCTGGGTACGTGAACTTCACTTTCTTATGTTCCAAAACCAAGTGACTTTACTCTTGTGCAACAGAAATTTTCTAAAGTATATTATTCAGTTACATTTCTGTCTTTTGAAACAGAGTCATTTTGGGGCACCTGGTGGCTCAGTGAGTTAAGCATGTGATTCTTAATTTTGGCTCAGGTCATCAGCTTCTGCATTTAATGAGGAGGCTTCTTAAGATTCTCTCTCTCTGCCCCACCTCCCACACTAAAATAAGTAAATAATCTTTTCATTTAAGATTTTATTTATTTGATAGAGAAAGAGCACGAGCAAGGGAATTAGTAGGCAGAGGGAGAGCGAGAAGCAGGCTCCCCACTGAGCAGAGAGCCCCATGCAGGGCTCGATCCCAGGACCGACCTGTGGTGAAGGCAGAGGCTTAACCAACTGAGCAGTCGAGCACCCGTAAAATAAGTAAACTTACATCTTGAAAAAAATTTAAAAAATAAGAATGTTAAACAGAGTACTTCTCATAATTATACCATTATTGGACATGTAGGGGACTGTAATAACGAACTTAAGTTTCTGACTCTTGAACAGCATTGCCTGCTGAGACAGGGACATTTCCCTCTACTCTAAATGGTTCTGGTTCTCTGTGGTTTTTGGATCTTGCCTTTGTCTTCCTTCCCGTCAGACTGTCACCTGTTGTTGTCCGTTGTGACCAAGCCTCTACACCTGTAAGAGCGTATTCTCTGTATCTGCCTCACCAACCAAACTCCTCCCACTGCACCCAGCCCCACTGGTGATAAGTGTTTTCTTCCTCACTGAGAGCCAACAAAATACCCTTGAAGAGTGACTAGGCTGAGGCCAAGGGAGTCTTTCCTGTAAGGAGAAGCAGATCTAATCTTGAACTAGTCAATGTTTGTGTTGAATCCTTCTTTATTCAGGTGCCTTTTTCCTTTATTTTTCAAAAAGTTATGGTAAAGATAACATAAATTTATCATCTTAGTTTTTTTTTTTTTTTTAAGATTTCATTTATTTGAGAGAGAGCACACACGTGCGAAGGGAGAAGCAGAAGCGAGGGAGAGAGACAAGCAGACTCTGTGCCCGAGTGCAGAGGCCAGTGCCTCAATCCCACGATCCTGAGATCATGACCTGAGCCCAAACCAAGAGTCAGATGCTCTATGTGCTCAGCTGATGGAGCCACCCAGGCATTCCTCACAGTTCAGTCGTGTTAAGTACATTCACACTGTTGTGCAGCCCATCTCCAGAACTCTCTTCATCTCACAAAACTAAAACTCTGGACTCTTTTTAAATAATTCCCCATCTCTCCCTGACCCCTAGCCCTTGGCATTCTTCTTTCTTTCTTTCTTTTTTTTTAATGAATTTCCTAGTCTACATACCTCATATAAGTGGAATCAAATAGCATTTCTCTTCTTGTGACTGGCTTAGTTCATATCACATGGTGTCTTCTATGTTCACCCATACTATAGCATGTCTCAGAATTTCCTTTTTAAGGCTGAATAATACTTTACTGTGGGTATATGCCACATGTTGTTTCTGTCAGTGGACACGTTGGTTGCTTCCAGCTCTTTGCTGTTAGGAATAGTGCTGCTGTGAACATGGTGTACAAGTATCTCTTTGAGACTCTGCTTTTAGGTTTTTTGGGTATAACCATAGTGGAATTGTTAGACCATATAGTAAGTATGTTTTTAATGTTTTGAGGAACTGCCATACTGTTTTCCTTAGAGGCTACTTCATTTTGTACCCTCACCGTCTGGGCATGAGGCCTCCAGTTTCTCTTCCCACTACTGCTGTTTGCTGTTTCTTCGATAGCAGACCTCATAATAAGTATGAGATAGCGTGTCACTGGGATTTTGACTTGTGTTTTCTTAATGCTTAGTGGTTTTGAGTATCTTTGTGTGCTTTTTGGTCGTCTGTATGTCTTTGGAGGAAAGCCCATGTTTAAATTGAGTTGTTTCTTGTTAAGTTGTAGATTTTTTTTGTTTTTTGTTTTTTGGGTTTTTTTTGGTATATATTATAGATCGTAACCCCTCATCAGATGTATGATTTTTTTTCCCCACTCCATAGGTAGCCTTTATATTCTGTTGATTGTATTCTGTGACAGATGGTTTTAATGTGATGTGGTCCAGTTTTTCTGTTTTTACTTTAGTTGCCTGCACTTTTGATGTTACATCTAAGAAATCTTTGCCAAATTCAATGTCAAGCTTTTCCTCCATGTTTTCTTCCAAGAGTTTTATAGTTTTAGGTCTCATGTTTAGGTGTTTGACCCATTTTGAGTCAGCTTTTGTCTGTGGTATCTGGAAAGAGTCCAGCTTCATTCTTTTGCATGTGGATATCCAGTTTCTTGAGCAGTATTTTTTTTTTTTTTTTAACGATTCTATTTACTAGAGAGAGCATGCACGTAAGCGAGAGAGAGAGGTAACATGAGCAATATGAAGGGCAGAGGGAGAAGCAGACTCCATAGCGAGCAGGGAGCCTGACACAAGGTTTGATCCCTAGACTCTGGGACCATGACCTGAGCAGAAGGCAGACACTTAACTGACTGAGCCTCCCAGGTGCCCTCCAGCAGTATTTGTTAAAGAAGACTGTCCTTTCCCTATTGAATAGTCTTGGCACCCTCATGGAAAACCATTTGATCATGTATGTGAGGGTTTATTTCTGGGCTCTCTGTTCTAATCCATCAATCTGTTTCTTCTTTTATGCCTGTACCATACTGTTTTGATTACCATAGCTTTGTAAGAAGTTTTGAAGTCAGGAAGTGTGTCAACTCCTACTTAGTAAATATCTATGTACTAGTCGTGTGGGTGCAGCAGGGGATCAGACATTGTTCCTGTCTGTCCAAAGCCCTGCTCTCCTGCTGGTCCTTGACTTTCTTCTGAATAGTTAAGGTTAACACAAAATTATTGTCCAGATAAAAAAGAGTTGCAATATCATCGTCACCTGACCATTCCTGACAAGGATAAAGGATTCAGTACCGACATGGAAGTGTTCCATCAGTTAAGTAAATAGTGAATGTTTCTCGTTATGTTCCTGAACCCCTCTCCCATGCACCCACACGTAATAACCAAATCAGTTTCTCTTGGCTTTTGTTCTGAACTTTTCTGTTTGAAGCAAACCTTGTCTGAGTATTGGGTGTCCCCTCTGAGGCCCCTCTTTTAGCCAAGTATCTCTTCTAAGCATAATAATTCCCTTGAACTCCTATAACAGATTGATGATTTGAATTAACCTTTTAAAATTTTAAAAAAATATGTGACTAAGGAACCTAATTAAAGGAATGCTATGATAAACTCTTCAGGAATGGAGAGAGGGTTTATTGACATTTTAAGGTATGCAGCTTGATGAATTTTGAATGCATTCAGTTATGTAACCACTACTGCAACATGAGAAATCATTTTCTTTAATAAGTAAGTACTCGTCCTTTGTTCATATTTGGAGTTTGATATGCTAAGTTTGCAGGTACTTGAAAATAATAGTTTAAATGTAATGTTGTTATGGTCAGTCTTTAAAAAAGCTAGATCACGGGGCACCTGGGTGACTCGGTCAGGTAAGCATCTGACTCTTGGTTTTGGCTCTGGTCTCAGGGTCATGGGATTGAGCCCCATGTTGGGCTCTGCTGGGTATGGAGCCTGCTTAAAATTCTCTCTCCCTCTGCCTCCCCATCTCCCCCCAAAAAAGAAAGAAAGCTAAATCATTATTTTCCAAAATGAATATAGTGGAATTTTAGAGTGGTTTTTGCAATTTGTTTTCTGTTAAAGGCCTAGAATATCCTGCGGTGGTAGAGTTTGCCCCATTCCAGAAGATAGCCAAAAAGAAAATAAAGAAAAAAGATGCCAAAACTGGAAGCATTGAAGACGGTGAGTCCCTTTACAAAGGCTGCATTATGAAACCGCCAGAGTAAATACACCTATCAAATAGAATTCCTCTCCCATATGTGGGAAGGAACATGTTTCTTTTCTTTTTTTCTTTTTTAATTTACAGATCCAGAATATAAGAAGTTTTTGGAAACTTACTGTGTGGAGGAAGAGAAACCTAATGCCAATCCTGAAACTCTCCTGGGAGACATAGAGGCAAAGACTAGAGAACTTATTGGTCTGTTTGCTCATTTCTTCTCTTTACTTGACTGAGCTATATATTTACTTCCTTTTCAGGATTATTTAAAAATTCACACTTGTGACAGGCTTAGCAGGGTAGAGTGTTTTCCGGTTGTAAAAAATTATGGCAACCTGGAAAAATTTCTGAGCATCTGTCCAGTCCACTAAGGGAGAGCACCAGAGGTTTTAGTTCCATTTATTTGTTCACAGTTATGATGCTCTCAGGTGAGGAGTGGAGAATGGAGTTTTATATTTTGTAGCAGCTGGTTTACTGCGTGTGTAGTGCAAAGGATCTTTTAATCGCTAAAGTTAATATTTATAAAAATCTGCTTAGCATGCATGTGACTATTTTTGGTCAGCACATGTTGAGTGGATACTGACTCAGCCTAGGTGTGCAGAGTGAGCATGAATGGGACACATGAGGCCTGTGCTGTCAGGTATCTGCCCTGCTCATGGGGAAAACTGAAGTAAACACCTGCAGCAGTAATCAGGCTTTAAGCCAGGGCATGTCCGTGTGATCAGTGCCACAGTGTGATGAAACAGTCCTGGGAGGGAGAGCCCTCTGAGAGAAGCCCTGCTAAGACATGGAAGGAGAAGGGGCTAGAGACAGCTGGAAGCTGAGCTGCGGGCCTGTAGGAACAGGAACAGGGTCGGGGGCAGGTGGGGAAGAGATTTGGAGTTTGGGAGACAGCTGAGACTGCTAAGGGAGCCTGATTAGTTTCCCCGTGTCACTCCAGGCATCACTCCAGGCACTCCATGCCTGAGGAAACACCAGGCTTTGGGGAGTGTGGGGAGACTTTGCTCCCGTTCAGGGAGGGCTTCTTACACTAGCTGGCAGAGTCTGCATATGCTCTGGCAGATTAGGTGTGGGAAGAAAGGAAACAGAAAGAATTCAGGCCTCCAGGAGCTTGACTTGAACGGATCAGTGGGTGGAGGCACCATTACTGGCAGGGCAGACTGGGGAGGGAGGAAACACTACTGGAAGTGAGTCAAGAGATCACTGTAGAACATGTTAAATTTAAGAAGAGCAAAAAAAAAAAAAAAAAAAAAGCAGCTTAGAAATTATTTATAGTACACACACCCCCCCCCCCCCCCCCCCCCCCGCCGCCACCCTGCACCTTGCTGTAAATTCTCTTGTACAGGATAACCACAGAAAAGGACCAGGGTCTTCCACTTCTGGGCAGTTTTGAGATAGTCCTTGGTGGCCAGACACCCCCACACTGGAGGGATATCCTCTCCCTTCCCCAGCCCCTTTCCCAGTGCCTGGTGCACAGTAGGTGCATTGTAGTGCTTTATGGGATAAGTAAGTGTTATTCACAATTAGTAGCCCAGAATGAGGCTGTGGAGCTTTGTCTCTGTGATCCTGTTTGCCCATCAAAGTTTGGATCTTAATCTGGCAATTCAAGGCAATTTGCCCTTTTCTTAAATTTTGGCCTTAGAATCCAGTAAGTGATCTAGTCAGAGCAATGAGGGTTGGAAATACTAACTTCCATAATTGAAATTCCATAATTTCCTTTCATTAATTTAATAAATGGAAATATTAGTTCCCTCTGAAGCTGCAGGTTAATGCAGTGGCATAGCAGGGTCTGTAGAGCAGACAGACCTGGGCTCAGCTTCCTGCCCTGAGACTTAGCATCCCCGTGTCGTCCTAGGTCATCGTGACAGTGCCCAGGATGCAGCAGCTGTCTGTAAGTGGTAACAGTTAGGTTGTTAGTTAAATTAGCATTGTATTACATGGCCAGGCACCTTCTCTTTAACAAATGATACATTTTTATGGTTTGTAAAGCACTTTCTAATACAAGGTCTCATTTACCCTTTTCCTATTCATCCTTTGGGGTAACAAGGCAGGTAGTTCATTGGCGAAGGGAGTAGATGGGTGGCGTCTTGTCAGCTCCTCCAGTCACCCGGCGAGGTCTTGTTCCTGCTCTTTGCCGACAAGTCCCAAACTCCCATGGTGCAGAGCAAGAGTCCTCCCTAATTTGAGGCAACTGCCTGTTCCAGAGGGCATAAGCTGTGCTCATCCTGAACCAGAGTTCGTGATTAGCATAGGAGACGTCCAGGGAGGTAATGGGCTCTTCTTGGCCTCTGCACCTGTGATGAAATGTGGACGTTTACACAGCCCTAAATCTGGGGCAGAGCTTTCCTGGCAGAAGCCATATGACACATTATGTCAAGGTGTTTAGGAGTCCTTAATTCCAAGTTAAGAATCCCTGCCTAGGGCTCTTTTATAGAATTCCTGATTAATTCCTGATCCTCAGAATTCGAGAAATGTCATGGCCAGTCTTCAAGTGCATCCAGGGATTCTTCTTTCCCTCATTTAATCTAAGGTCTTGAAAGAGCTATGGAAGAGACCTACACCATCTTCCACCTTCCCACCTGCATTGTGAGCCACTGCCATGGAGAAGACAAAACCACTCTCCCCAAGAGACTGCCTTGAGGCCCACCATATTTGGTATTTGGGCACCAAATTCCAGGGCAGATCAGATACATCCGGGGCATGAAAGCTGAGCATTGAGTTTGAGTTTACAGAGAGATTATTCCTGGGTGGTTAGTGTTGCTTAGATGAAGTACCCTGTGGGGTCACTGTCTAAACTTTTACATCTGGTTATTTTGGTTTGTGGAGTGTATACAAGAGATGACAAGAATCTACATTGTTTAACATCATTGTCTGGAAAGCAGAAAAGGAAGAAATTTCCAGAATATGTGTTGAATCAAAGTGAATCTATAACCAGGTTATGTAATGTTTTAAAATATCCGCAAAAATGGGAAGATGCTCATAATGTTTGGGAAGTCTAATGTGTGGTACTCATTCTTCTTTTTTGCTTTTATAGCATCTTTGTAAGTAATATGGAGATTCCCTTGAGAATCAGGAATTCGTTGCCTACTATTTGTAGAGTTGTCAGTGCCTCCAAATGACTTGACTTTATAGTGATGAAGTAGGAACTCCCCCCAATACAATGTATGCTCATCTAAATTTTATTTATTGGTTTATAAGATTATATTTTTAAGTAGTCTCTGCACCCAACATGGGGCTTGAATTTACCACCTCGAGATCAAGAGTCGCATGCTCTTCCGAAATAGCCAGGCTGACTAAAGATTAAATTGGAAACAAGTATTTAAGATGAAGAAAAGAAATCTTAAAGTTCAATACTATATTATAATTTTTGTGTTTTAGCTAGAAGAACCACACCTCTTTTGGAATATATTAGAAATAGAAAATTAGAGAAGCAGGTAGGTCCACCCTTCACCTGATGAGGACCCTTCCTGTCCCTGCCGTGTCCCCAGAGATAATTGATACACACACTTTTCCACATCTCTAGAGGATTCGGGAAGAGAAGCGAGAAGAGCGAAGGAGAAGGGAGCTGGAGAAGAAGCGTTTACGGGAAGAGGAAAAGAGAAAAAAGCGAGAAGAGGAGAGGTGTAGGAGGAAAGAGGCAGACAGACAGAGGAGAGCTGCTGAGAGAGAAGTAAGGATTAAGGTAATTTTGAGGAAACCGCTCGTTTCTTTTTTCCAAAGCTAGTTCTGCTATAGTTGTGCTTTTCAGGTATTTAGCTCTTCCAACTTGTATGGACATTTTCAGTTAGCCTCCGTTTGCTATTATGGTTCCATTTCTCTGCAGTACAGCAGTGGTTCTCAAACTGTATTCCCTGAGCCCTGGGGGTTCCTTGGACATACTGTTGGGGAGGAGGCCCAGCCTCTTGGGTGTGATGGCAGCACTTCATCCAAAGGAACCCCACACTTACTTGTCACAGGTTGGGCTTCTGCTTACATTTTCTTTTAGAGAAAAGACTCCCTGCCTAAAATGCACACATTTGGAAACTGCTGGCTCAGTGTATACTGGCCTTTCTACGTGAAGGTTCACTCTTGGGATTGGGTTTTACCTTTTTTTTTTTTTTTCTTTTTACAGTACCAGCTGTGGTTTCTCTTGCCCAATTTCTCCTTTGACTAATATGTTCATTTAGAAGGGTGGGTTAGTGCACAGAAGTAGTTCTTCCCCATGTAAAATAGGGTGCTCCAGTGTGAGTCCCCCCTCCTTGTTAGTATCTGCTCAGGTGACCTTAACAAACCTAGATTTCAACCTAATACATATTTTCCTTCATTTCAAGAAGGCTTTGAAGTACTTTTAGGGGTTTATTAAAATTGTATCTTAGAAAGAAAATAACAGATCAGGACTTGAGGGAAGATAGAGTAGGAAGGGAGAGGATGGGGAAGAGGCCAGAGTCGGCATAACTGGGCCACAGTTTAGTTTCTTTTTTATGTGTGTATATTTTACTCAGTTGACATATAGTGTATTGTGTTTCAGAGGTCGAGGTCGGGGATTCATTCGTCTTAAATTACACCCAGTGCTCGTTGCATCCGGTGCCCTCCTCACTGCCCATCCCCCGGTAGCTCTCCCCACCCCTCCCCTGCAGCGGCCCTCAGTGTGTTTCCTATGATATTCTCTTATGGTTTGTCTGCCTCTCTGATCTCATCTTGTTTTATTTTTTCCTCTCTTCCCCGTGATCTTGTTTTATTTCTTAAATTCCGCATGAGTGATACTATATAGTCATAGGATCATTGTCTTTCTCTGATTCACTTACGCCGCTCAGCATAATACCCTCTAGTTCCATCCACATTGTTGCAGATGGCAAAAATCTCAATCTTTTTGATGGCTGCATAGTATTCCATTGGAGATAGATATTTTCATGCATATATATATGTATATATAAACATGTATTCATGTATACATATATTGAATGTATGTATGAATATATAAATATACATATATTAATGTATATATACATGTATATATAACATATACATGTGTATATAAACATATGTATACATGTATATTGAATGTATATATGAATATATATGATTATATAAATGTGTGCATATATTCATATAATGTATACGTGTATATAAACATGTATACTTGTATATATGTGTACATACATACATAAGTGTATATATATTTGTTTTACATCTTTATCCATCATAGATTAGTTTCTGATGTGCTTGATGGGAAACAGTTTCATTATCTGTGAGGAACAACATGCCATTTCTTCAAGGGAGGTGAAGCTTTTTTCTAGGCCTTTGCTTCTAAATCAGTTTCTCCTTATAGTTGGTCACATGGGGCTCACTAGCTGGAGGGATGTCTGATATACAAATCATTTTGAGAATTAAAATTTTTTTAACCTGAAAAATAAAATCAGTGAAGAAATGCTAAAAGAGTTTGTGTTAATATCATAAAAATGACAGCTGCAGAGAGAGAGCTTCATGGCTATTTTTAACAATAAAGAAAACTATTATATAAGCAACCCAGCTGTTTTTATTTTCCTCTGAGGACTCTAAAACTAAGTAATGAGCTTAAGTTGAAGTAGGAAGTTAGTTTACCAAAGTTACAAAAAAAATTCCTGAATATACACATCGTATAGGAAATAGATTACATTATTAACAAAGTTGTGTGATTTTTTTTTTTAAGATTTTATTTATTTACTTGACAGACAGAGATCACAAGTCGGCAGAGGCAGGCAGAGAGAGAGGAGGAAGCAGGCTCCCCGCTGAGCAGAGAGCCCGACACGGGGCTCGATCCCAGGACCCTGAGACCATGACCTGAGCTGAAGGCAGCGGCTTAACCCACTGAGCCACCCAGGCGCCCCTTGTGTGATCTTTTTCACAAAACTTATTAAAAACAGATGTGGGCTGGGTGGACACACAGAAAACATGGCATCTGCTTCCACCTCCTCCCGTGCCTGGCTCCGCCCCCTCCCTCTTCCCTCCTTCCTCCACTTTCCCCTCCCTCCCTCGTCCCTCCTCCTCCCTCCCTCGTCCCTCCTCCTCCCTCCCTGTCTCCTCCCTCCCTGTCTCCTCCTCCCTTTGCCAGTCTGATTTCACGCTAGGCTTCTGCTTGCTTCCTTCCACCGGGAGCTTTCTCCCAACACTTAAGTGTTCTTAAAAGTGTTTCCTCATCCTGTCTCCATAGAGAGACCTCCCTGAACCCCTTGAGAAGCCATCACTCCTCACCCTACATCTCTCTGTCCTTTTTTTCTTTTTGGTAGATGTTTGTAGCATGACACCTAAGAATATCTGGTTCACTTTTTTTCTATTTTGTCACTGCATACTCCCCTCCCCCCATGGCGACCACTGACTCAGCTAGAACGTCCTGTGAGTTCCTTCATGGTGGGCACTTGTCTCTTATTCACAACTATATTCCTAGTACCCGACATAGTCTTTTTCCCCGGTTCCTGGCACATAGCTCTTAAAATCCTTGCCATCTCTGGAGTGTCTTCCATATGCCAGTGAGACGACAGGTGGCTGAGGCCATGGGTACCTTCAGACGTCTGAAGTGGGGACAGGTTTGTGTAACCCGACATTAATTCCAGCTAGCTAGTGTCAAACTGAATAGAATTATAGGACACCCAAGTCTGTGTTGGAGGGCTGGAGAAATGGTGTTGGAAAGGACACCACACATTTGGTTTCAGAGGTGTTGGAGGTAAAAAACGATTCACAGGTGCACAAAATTATTTGTTGGATGGATGGGTGGAAACAAACTATTACACTTCCCTGTGGTTTACTTTTATTACCAGCATATGTTACCTTTTTAATTAAAAAGTATGTCGGAGCACCTGGGTAGCTCAGTTGTTAAGCGTCTGTCTTCAGCTCAAGTCATGATCCCAGGGTCTTGGGATTGAGCCCCACATCGGGCTCCCTGTTCTGTGGGGAGCCTGCTTCTCCCTCTCCCACTCCCTCTTCTGTGTTCCCTCTCTCACTGTGTTTCTCTCTGTCAAATAAATAAATAAAATCTTTAAAAAAATATATATGTCAATAGGGGTGCCTGAGTGGGTCATTCGGTTTAGTGTCTGCCTTTGGCTGCGGTCATGATCCCAGGGTCCTGGGATCTAGCTGCAAGTAGGGGCTCCCTGCTCAGCGGGGAGTCTGCGTCTCCTTCTGCCTGCCACTCCCTCTCCATGTGCGTGCACTATTGGATAAATAAATAAAACCTTAAAACATAAATATCAATAGATATCTGAAAGGAGATGTTTAAATTCACAGACCCCACAGGCAGAAGAAGAGCATGTACATTAGCATAGTGCACATCTGTGATGAGAAGCAAATTTCCATATTTGGTCTTCCCTTTTCTGTTTCATTCTTTTTTTTTTTTTTTTAAAGATTTTATTTATTTGACAGAGATCACAAGTAGGCAGAGAGGCAGGCAGATAGAGAGTGAGAGAAGGAAGCAGGCTCCCTGCTGAGCAGAGAGCCCGATGCGGGGCTCAATCCCAGGACCCTGAGATCATGACCTGAGCCGAAGGCAGCGGTTTAACCCACTGAGCCACCCAGGCGCCCTTAAATGAACTCATATAGTTGAAATTTATCTGTGTGTAATTTTGCTATAGTACAATTTAAAATATGCTCATTTTTATAAGTTAGAAAAAAATGTTCAGAAGTATGCCTTCTACTTTTGTTTTATAAATTGACTTACCTGTGGCACTTGAATTTCAAAGAGTAAAGTATGCAGAGAATTGGGGGAAGGCCCAGATTCAAAGACAACAACCTGCTCAGGCTGATTAAAGTAAGAATAAGACGTGTTTTCAAAAAGGTTATTCTAAAAGCCATCGGTATAGAAGCAACATATTAAACAATATATTTTTACATATTACAAAAGCAGCACTTGTTCATTTTAGAAAAAACTAGAACTTGGTGACAAAAGGAAAGATCATTGCAATTCCACCACCGCCTAAAAATCATCACTATTAACACAGTGTTGCCAGCATTGGATGTTTCTCTGTGTGTATAAACATAGAGACCAGGACATTCATTTGTTAATAAGAGCATCTTCTCATCACATCAGCTGTCCTAAATTGTTCTTCATAACTATAGTATTTCATTGACTGAATGTTCCCCTCAGTATTTAACCAAAAACCTGGTTGCTGCACCTTTAGCTTACATTTTTTTGCTATCCAGACATTTGCACTCAGTGTTGTTTTCTATTTTTAATTATTATTAAACATCCTCATTTATAAAATACTCCAAAAGTGACATTCTCCTGACATTATAATTTCTTAGCTTCTTAAGAAACCAGAAAAGGGGGAGGAACCAACTGAAAAGCCAAAAGAAAGAGCAGAGGAAGTGGAGATCGGAGATGGAAAATGGGAGCCCTGTGCTGTCCTGAAGCCCACGCCCTTTGGGAGCTTGGTGGAGGAGCCCAGGGAAAAGTAAGCCCACGCTTCTGTTGCTTTGACCACGTGAAGGATCACAGACTGTCCTGTCTTGGCACAAGTGCTTGTATTTCATACTGCTTATGGAATTCAGGGATTTTACCACGATATGCTCCTCCACACCTTTATTTCTCCTTGATCATACTAGGAACTTAGTTCCTTTTATCTGCAGCTTCAAGTCTTCGAAGCAGGGACACATCCTTCTCCTGGTTCCTTAGCTGTGCCTGCCCTGGCCTCTTCCTTTGGATTCCCGTTACCACCCTTTAGGTCTTGAGGATCTCCTTCGCACTCTCTTGTCCAAGTGCTGGGATTCTGAATGACTTCTTACTGTCTTTCTTCCACACAGACTTGTGATTAAAAAAAAGAAAAAAGTTTCCTTCTTTTTGGGGGTTCTGGTTTATTGGTTTGTTTGTAAAATTAATTCATACATGATTATGAAATCTGTGATCTGTTAGCACTGTGGTTTCTGCTGGAGGTGTTTGTATCATTGCTTATGATACTGTAGCAGTGCCTTTTGTCATGTTTCTGGCATGAATTTACATTTGCTTATGGATCTGTTTCTCCCCACCAATCCTGCTGCTTTTGTTTTGAGGGGAAGCCACAGATAGCATGTGAGGATTTTTACCTGTGGGTTGTGAAGGGAAAGACTATAAGAACCAAAGGAGCTAAGCAGCCACTTATTTATATTTTGTGCATTTACCAGTGTAATTTTATATGTATAAAAAGGAGTAAATTTCAGTTAATTTGAGTTACACCTGAAGCAGAAACCAAGCCATCAGTATCAGCTCTGTGTCTTGATGGACGTGGACTTGGGCCACTAGGAAAGTCACTTGAGCCGTTTGGTCTCCTGGACTTTATCTGTAAAGGGGGGAGTTATATTTACTTTGGGGGGTTACTGAGAATTAGAAAACTAAGTACATATGCCTGTTAGGTATGTCGTTTAGGGTTAACAGTAGATACTGTGGTTACTATTATTGATTCATCTTTCAATAATTTTTTCTTGAATGCCTGTGCTGTGCCCATTACGCGCATGCCTGTGATGCGCTGACAAGCAGACTTCGGTATTCCCTGCCTCTTTGGTAACTTGTAGTCTGGATGGGAAGATAGGTACTCGACAAGCAGTATACCTAACTAAGGTTACTGAGAATTTGTATTGAATCACAGGTCACAGAATGACAGTGATAAAGAGCAAAGGGAGATGGAGAGAAGATTTCGAGAAAAAGAGCCTGAAACACAAAGATGCCACATGGACGACAGCAGAAAGCACAGAGCTCCCTGTGAGTTAGACAAGTTTTCAAGGAGAAACGAAGAAGAGCCAAAATGGGGGAAAGGAGTCCCCCCAGACACAGGGAAGAAGGGGAACCAGGACAGTGGCGTCCCTGTGGAGGCAGCAGAGTGGCCCTGGAGAGAGCACAGGAGTGAAGGCGGCCCAGCACCCAAAGCAGAGCGCCTGGGAAACAAGGTTCTTTTGTTCGTTCATTCATCAGCCTTAAAAGTATAAACTGCACATCTGTAGGCTTACACCTGCTTTGCCAAACAGAAGTTCCTCTGTTTAGCCGAAACAGAGAAATCTACATTAGGAGTCTTGAGATTTCGGATCACACACTCAGACAGTGGAAAGTCTGCCCCTACTGGGTTCTGCGCTCTCAGGGAGTGCATTGCCCAGGGGCTTGCATTTCATGACACTCTGGAGCTTTCTCTTACACTACTAGTAACAAACTGGTTATCAGGAGACAGTCAGTGGCTCATAAATATGCGTCAGATGCGAGTAGGTGGCGAAGGGTTGGAATTGTCCACTTAGTCCACCAAATGGCTTTCTTTCCCCTTAAGAGTTTGAGGTTAATTTTTATTCAGATCACATTGTTGCAGAGAAGCACTACTAATGGAGTCCCCTCCCTTCCAGGGCCAGGCTCCATGATGCGACCAGTCCCCCACCACCCAATCGCATGATGATCGAGGGCTCCGAGGCTCTCCGGGCTGGTGTCCACACCCTCCTGCCACCCCATCCCTGACCGCAGCAAGCACGCTGTCCTCTGTCTGCATGATTTTGTCATTTCAGGGGTGCTTTAGAAGTGGAAGCACACAGTGTGTGACCTGAAATTGGCTTTCTCACTCAGCAGAATTCCCTTCAGATCCACCCAAGGTGTTGCTGGTGTCAGTAATGTGGTTTTTTTAAAAAATATATTTGATAAAGACAGTGAGAGAGGAAACACAGGGGGGATGTGCAGGGGGAGTGGGAGAGGGAGAGGCAGGCCTCCCGCAGAGCAGGGAGCCTGACGCAGGGCTCGATCCCAGTTCCCTGGGATCATGACCTGAGCTGAAGGCAGATGCCCAATGACTGAGCCCCCTGGCACCCTGAGGGGAGCCGTCTGCAGCCTTGACTAACCACATCTGTATCACTCAGAGGTTTCTGTAGTTACCTGAAGTGCAGGAACAGCAGGTCTAGCCGTGGGTCTTTTGGGTAGAAGTTGTTTTTGAACACTGTGGCTCAGCTGCCTTCTGATGCGGCAGTGAGTGGTCTGTACTTGCATATCTTTAGGTGCTGGGCCTCCTCTCAATTAACTGTGAGGCTCTGGAGGTAATAAGGTGCCTTGTGCATAATGGTACCTTTTGTATGAGGCCTGGCTGGTCTCCGTCTGTGCAACCAGTATTGTCCTGGTGAAAAGCAGGACTGTGTGTGTTGGCCACAGGCAGGAGATAGCATGGGACCCCTGTACCCCTGTGTGCACAGGGATTCAGACCCGCTGCCCCCGCCCAGACCTCTCCCGCTCTCTTCACCGGCCAGGCTTCCACTAAGGGCCAAGGGCATGCCGGTAAATGCCCTGGTGGTGACTGGGGGGCCTGCGGGTGGGTAGAGGTGAGTTGGTGAGCGACATCTTGTGGGATGTGTCTGGGCCCCCAGGTGGCCAAGGGAAGGGGTGCAGGTGCAGGAGGCTCCCCTGAGCCAGGGGTTGGTTGGTCCCCCTCTCCTACAGGACAGAGCTGGCTGGCTTCCCGCTGGTGCTCCTGGTCCTTGACCTTCAGTGTCCCTTGGTCCTTCGCTGGCCTCACCCTCCTGGTGTCCTGAAACAGTTTAGTAGTATTTTACGCACTTTATTCTCTTTCAAAGATTTTATTGATTTATTTGGCAGACACAGCAGGAGAGGGAACACAAGCCGGGGGTGTAGGGAGCAGGGAGCCCAACATGGGACTCGATCCCGGGACCCTGGATCATGACCCGAGCTGAAGGCAGACGCTCAGTGACTGAGCCACACAGACGTCCCTTTTACACACTTTATTCAAGCATTGTTGTGTTCCTCTACCTCAGAGTTCAGTCAGGTGGAGACAGTTCAGGAATAAGCCACATGGAAAGTGCTCCTTATAGATGTTATTAATTCGGCTCATGGCCCTAAAAAGCCACCTCTGGCCATGCCTTGCTTTGTCTCAGGCTGAGTGTTTACCCTGTCTGATGAGTTGGAGGGGCTGAGACGTGTGTGCACATCTTCACCTCTCCACCCGGGAGGGGAACGCCAGGACTCCACTGGCTCTGGGGATGTTCTGGGTTTGAGCGTGACATTTTCCCAGATACTAACTTTACCTTCTTTCAGGTTATTTTAAATATTAACTGTCTTCCTTTTCGTGGCTTTTTTTTTTTTTTTTTTTTTTTGGCTTCAAAATGCCTGGTGTCTGAGATAGTGATGTGAAAAAGGCAGATTTTTAGCTGCAAGATGATTTCCTTTAGCTAATTAGGATCATCAGATCCTGGAAGTAGAGGCATTTTGCTCCCTCCTATATTGCCAGCCTTTGGAAGGGTAACTGCCCCCCCGCCTTTGTCCTGGCAGGACCGGCCAGCCTTGCAGCTGTACCAGCCAGGAGCTCGTATCCGAGCACGAGAAACTGGTGGGGGAGTCTCCGTGGAGGGCCGTGATGGGAGCCGGGGCGAGGCTGAAGATTCGGCGTGGGCTGGTTCCCAGAAGAGTGAAGAGGCAGGGTGAGTCAGCGCGCACGCTTGCTCGGAAGCTCCCCTTCAGCGTTTTATGGGTTAGGAAGGGCATCCAGAAGTGTATCAATTAGCCTCGAGTAAAACTCGCAAGGTATATTTACTCCTTATAAAGAAATCAGAAACTAGAACTATAAATGTGGTATAGAAACATCTAGAAACCATTCTTAAGAAAGAAGCAATCTGTTAAAAAATTGAAAGTTGAGTTGTCATAGATCTTACCGTTTTTAGTTTAAACTAGTATATACTGTTTAGCCAAAACAGAACAGATAATCTGTTTTAAAAAGTAGAAAGTATGATTAAAACAGGGAAGAAAATTAGTATTGTACCAGTGTGAACTCTGAAGCACTTGAAACATGTTGTGGGAATAACCTGTTCTTTGAGTTCTACACAGTTGTAAGTGATCTGTTGGGATCTGGATTTTGTGTGTGTGCGCATCACTGTAGTTTAAAAAAGGGGAGGGAGCCGCGCTCATGCCATTGTAAGCTGGTGATCCAGACACCTGTGCCCCGTGCCGGGAGCATTCTCTGACGTCTGCGTGCTGTAGCCCCTAGCACAGGAGCGTTGCCACCATGTGAACCACAGCTTGAAGTATTGCCCCTTCAACAGTTTGGCCACTGACTTTTTTCACAGTCTCCTGATGGGTGTGCAGCCCGTGGTGTATAACCGCTGTTACGTAAGGGCTGCTGAGGTAACAAGGGCATTATTTGGGGACAGGAATAACTTAGGTACAGCATCTGGGGTTTTCCTTTTTGCAGTCTGAGGCCGTTTTATTTTTGAAAGGACTTAATGGAGCTTTCTGCAATTATGTGTTCACAGTATTTTTTAATGTTTGTGAAATTTTTAAACATTAATGTATTTTGGTACTATGCTTTGGACCACATATTAAATAATTTTAGTTGCTATGGATTTGAATTCCAGTTACAGTACTTTTCCTACATTGAATTTTACATAATAAAATATTGCTTTTCAAAATGTAGCTTTAATTACCTGAGTACTTTGTTGATTATTCCTAACTAAATATGAAATGCTTATCAAAAAACTGAGAATTTGGGGCACCTGATGGCTCAGGTCATGAACTTTGGGTCCTGCCATCAACCTCCGTGTCAGGCTCCCTGGTCGGTGGAGAGGCTGTTTCTCTCCCTGCCTCCACCCTGCTTGTGTTTTCTCTTCCTATCCCTGTTTCTCTCTCTCAAATAAGTAAATTAAATCTTAAAAAATAAATAAATAAATAAAATAAAAACAACCTGAGACTTACTCATTTATTGTTAAAGACATTTGGCTTTTGGACATATACTCTGTCCCATGGCATTGCTGTGCTCTTGCTCTTGACTCTGGGACTCCCAAGAATTTGGTGGGGGAGGGGTAAGAAGGACTTGCTGTGATGTAGTGACATCCATGTGACCCAGCACAACCAGCACCGATGGAAAAGAGAGAGGTAGTAACTATTTTAGACTTTGCAGACTCTCTGGTCTCCGTTACAAGTTGTAAACTCTGCCATTAGGCAATACATAATGGACAGGGCTGTGTTCCAATAAAATTTTCTTTACAAAACATGCAGTAGGCCGTCTGTGGACCATAGTTTGCTGACTCCTACTTAGAGTATGGATCAGAGTGGAACTCCCAATGAGTGAGCCACTGTGTTCTCAGTGCTTATTATATATAGGGCTTTGATCTGGAAACACAAGTGGAACCAAGATGGACTGAAGACTCAAGCACAAGACCTGAAAGCATAAAATTCCTGGAAAGAAACATAGAAGATTCAATCCTTGTCACCAGTCTTGGAGATCATTTTCTGTATTTAACATGAAAAGCAAAGACAACAAAAATAAAAATAAACAAATGGAACTACATTAGGACTAAAAAAAGTTTCACATGAAAGGAACCCATTTATAAAATGAAAATGCAGCCCATGGAGAGAGAAAAATATCTTAACACAAGATACCTAATAAGGGGTTAATATCCAAAATATGTGAGGAATTCATACGACTCAACAGCAAAAAACCTACAAATTACCCAATAAAAAAGGGGGCAAAAGACCCGAATAGATCTTCAAAGAGGACATCCCAGATGGCCAACAGGTACATGAAAAGGTGCGCAACACCATTGCTCATCAGAGAAATAGAAGTCAAAACCCCAAGGAAGTATCACCTCACACTTGTCAGAGTAGTTAAAATCGCACAGACAAGAGAGCAAGTCTTGGCAAGGTTGTGAAGGAAAGGGAACCCTTGTGCACCATTAGTGGGAACGCCAAGTAGTAAAGCCACTACGGTATGGCAGTGTGGAGATTCCTCAAATTAAAAATAGAACTACCATATGATCCAGTAGTGCCACTGTGGGCACTGTTTACACGTTCATCACAGCATTATTCACAGTAGCCAACGTATGGAAATAACCGCAGTGTCCACAATGGATGGGTGGATAAAGAAAATGGAATATTATGTGGCCTCATAAAAGGAAACCCTGCCATTTTCAACAATGTGGATGAACTTGGAGGGCATTATGCTAAGTGAAGTAAGCCAGACAAAAAAGACAAATACTGCATAGTGTCACTTACAGGTCAGTTTGAAAAAAAAAAAAGTCCAACTCCTAGAAACAGTAAAATGGTGGCTGACAGGACTAGTGTGTGAGGGAAATAGGGAGAGGTGAGTGAAAGTCCTTATTCAAGGATCTTATGTATGGCGTAATGACTGTTGATAACACTGTATTGTGTAATTGGAATTTGCTAAGAGTAGAATTTTCTCATCAAAAATGCAAATATGTGAGGTGACACAAACTCATTGTAATCCTTTCATAATGTGTACATGTTACAAATCAGTATGTTGTACACTTTGTTACAGATCTGTCAGTTATACCTCAAAGCTGGAAAGTAAGTAGCTAAAAACGCAGTACTCCCTCTGAGAGTTTCCTGAGATCTGTCCCCAGGGCTTCCCGAAAGTCACTTTGAGATTACTGATTTAAAACAATAATACATCTGTATGACGGGTTACCTTGGTATAAAGCACTTCCATATACACTTCCCAGTTTTGGCTTAGACTCACTTTTAAGATTGGTTGGGTAGGACATAGATGAACTCCCTTTTATAAACTAGGAAACACGTTTAGAGATGTCTAACACCTGTTGCTGGCAAAGTCAGAAGCTGCTTTCATATCTGTAAAGTTTTTATTAATAATTACCCAGAAAAAAAGGTTTCTGAGTTTGCCACATGTCTAAGAGATGGTAGAAATGTTCTTCACATGGACATACCCCATGGGAGTTGCAGCCTACATCACGGGGAGGGGATACAGTGCTCAGTGTGACTGAGGGGCGGTTTGGGGCTGGCCACCTTTTGGTTTGCCTTCTATATTTGCCTTTCAAAATTTCTTTTTTTTTTTTTCTATTGTTTCTCATTTTAGATTCCAGTCTGGTATTATTTGGCTATCTAATAGTTTTAATAATTATATTCAAATGTGAACCTAGCAAAGCAGAACATTAACTATCAGTATTTTAATGGATCTCAGTGTTGCTAGTAAATTATAAACACCAGCTAACTGAAGGAATTCCTCAAATCTGACATGAATTAGGCATTCTGAAGAATCTCATTTACATCTTTGGAAACAAGTTTTCACTTGCTTGATAATAGTGCTTACCAAGGCATCATCTCCCACTTCTTGAGTCATGTGACAGTGAGACCCTTGGGGTAAGATGAGGCAGCTCATGGGCAACAGGTTCTCTGTACAGATCTTCACAAGGAAAGCGGGGTGTGTGGCTGTGGCCTGGGGGCACCTCGTAGGGGACCCAGCTGGTGAAGAGCGTCGGCTTCTTCACATCCCACCACGAGAAAGGATCTTTTAGGTTCGCCTGTCATGGAATTCTCATTTGTATCTGTTTTCTCAACTCTGATAAAAGGAGAATTATCTACACTTTAAGTGGATTCGTTTGCTATTCTGTTCTTCCTATCTTTAGAATTAAGGACATGTCAGAGATTAAAGTGAAGAAGTAAGTAAAGTGAAGAATTAGGTATTTGATTTGTTTGATCTGTGGTAATAGCAAAAAAAGAGAAAAATGACAGAAAATAAGTTTATTTTCAGAACAGTATTCAGTCAACAGGGTTTTTTTTTTTTTAAAAGCAAATTAGCCTACTTCAATCCACCAGTTAATTGTTTCAACCCAGCCCCAGCTATAGCAAGTTTGAATGATAGTAATTGCTATATGAAGATTCAGTTTTAATTCTTTATTTTTAAAATTTTGTCACTTCAGTGAAGTTTAGAAAAATGCTGTCTTCTCTGTGTGAGCTTCTGTTGGGCTGTATTTTGGTGGAAAGCTAACAGCTTCTTGTAAGTGCTTCTCCTTTGTATCAAAAGCATGTTTATCATGTAATGTTTTAAATTTCTCCCCAAATTCTTCACTGTTACACATCTATAGGAAAAATAATTACATCAGTAACTTTGTATCACAAAAGATTGTCCTGGCAGACTTAAGCAGTCTATCCCTTAGAGGAATGGCATTTTTCAACAATAATAGCATTTTTAGTAAAACAGTTCAAATTATTGTCATGGTAGAAATTATTGTCATGTCAAGGTGCCAAACTGAGAGCTGTGTTGCCTACATATAATTACCTGGCCACACACGCTTGAGGTAGCCATTTCCTACATCACTTGGACTCTACTTTTCCGAACTAAAAAGTGGAACAACTGATTTGACAAAGGATTCTTGTGCCACTCTAGGGTGTGAGGGCCAATGTAGGAGATGTTTGGGTAACAAACTGGCAGTTATTGGATGTCTTAACAGCTGGTAGAAACCATGATATCCAGACTCAAGCCTTGCTATGGACTGAACTTTGTCCCCGCAGAGTTCATGTATTAAAGCCCTAACTCTCCTCCCTCCCCCGTGTGAGTGTATCTGGAGTGAAGAAGTCATCAGTGTTCAATGGGCTCATAAGGATGGGGCCCTGATCTGGTAGGATTAGTGTTCTTGTAGGAGGAGACACGAGAAGGTGGCCATCTGCAAGCCAGGGAGTCTTCACCGAAATACCTGGCACCTTGATCTTGGACTTCTGGCCTCCTGAACTGTGAGATAAGGATCTGTGTCTGAAGCTGGAGCTGAGTGAGACAGGCCTGTCCCAGGAAACCTGAGGACTGAGAGGGTGCAGGAAGGAACCCAGTGGTGGCTCCCCTCTCCTGGATCATCCCAACAAGATTTGGTCATTCCTCAGGCAAAAGTGCCACATCAAAACATAAAATGGAAATGTCCTCCAGCTAGCATTTGAACTCCTAACACTACATCCACACAAGTACAGACAGTAAGCACACCAGCTGTCCCCACACCCTGCTGTAACAGGAGAAATGGGAAATGTCTGGCTGGCAGAATACTGACACTGAAATGTCCACAGTGTGTTACAAAGTTAGAATTGCAAGATGTGCTTTAAGAAAGCACACATTGGATGTTTAATGTTAAACACATTGGATGTTTGTGTGTGCTAGAAAATATCTGAAAAGATGTGTACCAATGTGAAGTAGAGGGTCAGTTGTTCTACAACAAAGGAAGAATACTCAGCGGGGAAAAGATCTCCCCAGTGAATAGTGCTGCGTTCTGGACAGCTGTGGGCAGAAAAATGAAATCAGACCACTTTCTTACACCACACACAGAACTAAACTCCAGACAGATTAAAGACATAAATGTGAGACCTGAGACCGTAAAACTCCTAAACCATAGGCATTAATCTTGTAGAAACCAGCCTTAGCAACATACTGGTTGGGTGCTGCATCTCAGGCAAGGGAAACAAAAGCAAAAATAAACTCTTGGGATGACACCAAATGAAAAGCTTCGGTACAGCAAAGGAAACCACCAACAAAACAAAAAGCTTACAGAATAGAAAATACTTGCAAATGACATATCTGATGAGGGGTTAATATCCAAAATACATAAAGATTATATCAGTTCTGAGAAAAACAACCAATCTGATTAATAAGTGGGCAGAAGACCTGAGAATACATTTTCCCAAAGACATGGATGGTCAAAAGGGGGCACATCGGTGGCTCAGTCTGTTAAGCATCTGCCTTTGGGACCTCATGATCCGAGGATCCTTGAATTGAGCCACACACCTTGGGCCCCTTGCTCAGCCGGGAGCCTGCTTCTCCCTCTGCCACTTCCCCTGCTTGTGTGCTCGCGCTCTCTCTCTCTCTGACAAATAAATAATCTTCCAAAAAAAAAAAAAAAAAAACCATGAAAAGGTTCACAACATCCCTAATCATCAGGGAAATGCAAATTAAGACCACAATGCGAGATCACACTTCTATTAAATTTAGATTCTATTCAGAGTGGGTAGAATAAAAAAGACAAGAGGTAACAAGAGCGGGAGAGGATGTGAAGAGGGAACCTTTGTGCACTGCTCTAGTGGGAGTGTAAATTGGTGCAGCCACTGTGGAATATGGCATAGAAGTTCCTGAGAAAATTAAAAATGGAAATACCATATAATTCAGTAATTCCACTGCTGGTTATTTTCCCAAAGAAGACAAAAACACTAATTTGAAAAGATACATGTACCCCTGTGTTTATTGTAGCATTATTTACAATAGCCAAGATACAGAAGGAGCTTGTGTCCATCCACAAATGGATAAAGATGTTACAGATATATATATGTGTGTGTGTATGCACACGCGTGTATATATGCAGACGATGATTACTCAGTCACAAAAAAGGAATGAGATCTTGCCATTTGCGACAGCATGGATGGACTTAAAAGGGTTTTATGCTAAGTGAAATAAATCAGAACAAAAGCAATACAAATGATTTCACTTCTATGTACAATCTGAAAACAAAACAAACAGAAACAGACTCCTAAGTACGGAGAGCAAACCAGTGGTTGCCGGAGGGGAGAAGCGGCTGGAGGGGCTGGGCAAAATGGCTGAAGGGAGGTTAAGAGGTACAAACATAAAAATACTCAAGCTTTTAGGAAAAATACAGGAAATATACCACAATTTAATAGTAAATGCAGGTAGGGTTAAGATGATTTTTAGTTGTTTTCTAATTTTTAAAAGGATTTATGTACAAAAATAGATTTTCATCTCATTCCAAATGAATTCAGATCTGAGTTAGTAAGCATCCTTCTGTCTTCATCTAAGACAAAGCTGTAGAATATTAAAAACAAAAGGAGTGTGGTGCCTGTTTGGCTCAATTGGCAAAACATGAGGCTCTAGATCAAGGATTCAAGTCCCACGTTGGGTGTAGACCTTAAAAATGTAAAAAAAAAAAAAAAAAATCTTAAAAAACAAAAACAGTATCTGCTACAGACAGATCCCAGGTAAGTCAATAGGTCACCTAAAATATAAGTGTCAGGCCCATGAATGTTGAGTGAAGTCTAGTAATCTTTCATATTATATAAAACTCACTGGACTGAGCTCATTTAAAATAGTTGTAATTACAGAGGAAAATAGGATCACATTGACTAGAAATGAAGACGTAGATAGGGTCACAATGACTAGAGGGTCACACTGACTAAAGCTACTGTATAGGAGGCAAAATTGCCAAGGTTAAAAAAAAAGGGGTGGGGTAATCTTGATCCTGAGGTAACATGAGAAAAAAGTGGAAAGCCATTAAGTGAGGTGAGCCAAGGACACACCGGCTTGACCAAAGGCCAAAACTATGCATCCATCTCCTACTCTGGCATAGTATTTTCTGGATTATGAAAAACCCACAGTAGATGGCAAGTCATCTGGGATCTGGTTGGCTCCACCTTGAGCAAAGGTCTAGGAAGGATTCTGTGAGAAGTTTGCACCAGAAGTGCAAAGTCCTAAGGAAAACAATCTGTTACACTTAACAGCTGGTTTGAGACCGAAGGCCTCCAAAGGGTTTCTGGGTGCTGCACACCTTTGTCTTTTCCAGTCCTCATTTTGAGTCAGTTTAGATGAGAACAAGACCACCGTCTTATCCAAGGAATCCTACTTATCCTTCTTGTTGGCCTAGAAGGCAACTCCAGTACTGAAAGGTTTTTCTCAAGGGGCCCAATGTAAACTGACATCAACTACTCACCAAAGAGGTGTGGCCTGGAGCTTGTAACATCCTCCCAGGAATCTATAAACACCAACAACATCTTCCCAGGATTCTATAAACACAGTGTCTTCTCAATTGGCATATTAATTTGGATGTTATGAAAAAAAGTGCTTGCTGTTCAAAAATGTCTGGGAACAGCTTCATTAAAGGCAGTCTCTCAGCCCTTGGCTGCATAGGAGAACCCTCATGGCACTGAATGCTTCACATGGGTTTTACCAGTCAGCCAGGATGTGGATCTCTCACAAAATGTAGTGTTTCCCTCATGTACCCGACCACAGAGCTGAGAAAACACAGCTTAGAAACTGCTGCTCCAGATGGGAAAATTAGCATGCTGAGAACAGGGGGAGAATCATGGGCTCTCGGTATCACACAAGGAAAATTACACAAAAGAAAACACACACATAAGGGTGCTGCTGACATGAAAGCCTTTGTTTTAATTTGGTTGATACACATTTGACAAAATATTTTAGAACAAAATGATCCACAAACAGGCACAAGGTATTTACGGCAACAACTGTGGAAAACATACAATCGACATACTCTCAAACAGAAATGTCTCCTTACAAAAGTTTCTACTGTGAATCTGGAAGACTCTCAGGTCCTACTCATTACTAGGTCTGAACCCCACCTAGAAGGCGCGTTAGGCCCAGGAGCAGGAAGTGCAGTTCCGACAGGTTTGGCAGTTAAGGATCATCTGTTGGTGTGAGCTCACAGGGAAGCAAAGAGACAGACCCGGGAGTGGGGTGGCACGGGGGAAGGCGGTGCAGAATGGAAGACTCGGAAGGAACAACTAAGGATAGGACCTAAGTCACACTCATCTTTCCCAGTTTCCTAGAGAAAGCCACAAATCTTCTTAAATTTACTCAACATCTCTTTTAGCAGAGAATCAGCAACCCTGAGACTCCAATTTTCCATGACATAAAAGCTAATAAACATCTAGAACTGCTCAAGATTTATAAACTAACTTTATATGATCAAAAAGGAACTTAAGATCTGAAAATATATTGAAGAGAAAAAAATTTCTCAAATTTTTCATGCCTAATTCTCAAACATTCCAACTAATAATTTCCACTGTCTGAAGTTAGTTTCACAAAAAGATACACTTTGACTAGATGTTTTAAATTGAGTACAACTTGCTCTTGGTAAGTGAGCCTCCGACATCTTCATAGGATTCAAATATATTCAAAAGAAATTAGAGAAATTTTATCCACTGGAATAAAGTTACAAATTTATTGACTTACAAGATAGCCACAGAGACATGAAAAAAAAAAACAAACCCAAAATGTTCATTCTCTGTAGTACTACTGAGACAATTAAGCACAGTACAGCATACACATCAACAACTACTGATCCAACTATGCTATCTAACTATGCTTTACACAGTTTCAACAAACAAAACTGTAGATCACATACCCACACCATGTGTAAAAATCAAATCGGCTGCTCCTCCAGTGGCTGTTCAAGAGCTTCCATCAGCTTTTTATTTGCCTCCTCATTATGCCGGCTTTGACAGTGAGTTAAATGTTTCTTAAAGCCTCTTGGGAAATTTGATTCAAAATTACAACGTGGACATTTAAGTAAACTCTGCCCGTGGGCTGCTACATGATTTTTAAGGAGAGATTCCAAAAGGAAAGCCTTTCCACAAATTGTACATTTGTAAGGGCTATGAACATTATGCTTATTAACCAAATGGTGCAAAACTGCACCTTTTTTCATAGCTCGACAGCAACAAATTTTGCAGTAATACTTTCCTTTTCCACGCTTCATATACTTTGCAATCTCTTCCTCAGAGATAAAAGCCTCTTTCTCTTCAGTAAATTGTAAGACATTTTTGGACTGCTCTGGACTAGTCATGTCCATTTTGTTCTCTTTACTAAAATCAATAGATTCTACATCAACCTGTTCTTGATCACTGCTTGATTCTTGGCCCTTGCTGTCTAGCACATCTAAATCTGCTTTTATATACTCACTGCTGCTCAGCTCAGCATCTGAGTTCTCTTGGTTGTCCCTCTTGAGCTTCTTTGAGGAAGGAAATAAGGTGTCAGAATCTAAGAGTTTCTTAGGTGTAGCTAGTAGTTCTTCCTGAACCAAAATATCACACTTTTGATCATCTATGGCATCTGTCTGTAGTTCATCACCAAGCTCCACTCCCTTCTGAGATTCTGAGAAGAGAGCAGATTTGGGAAGTTCAGGGAAAAGGGTGTGTTTCCGGGGCTCGGGAAAAAGAGCACGTTTTCGTGGTTCAGGAGATGCTGGAGGGGCTGTTTTGCTGGGCTCAGAAAACAGGGTGGGTTTTCTAGGTTCGGTATCAAGAGAGAGAACAGGTTTCCATATATCGGAGGTTGCCTTAGGGGACTCAGATGGTCCAGAAGGTTTCCGAGGTTCAATAAAGAAGGAAGACTTCCAGAGGTCAGGGGAACCACCACGGGAACTTTTCTGGGACTCGGGAAAATCAAGTGAAGCAGGGGAAGTTTTTCGCTGATCAGGAGAAAGCTTCCAAAGCTCTGGAGACCCTGAAGGTTTTCTGAGCTCTGGAGATCCCGCTGGACTGTGGATCTCTGGGGACAAGGGGGGGCCTGGTTTGCGAAGCTCAGGAGACAAGGGCGGTCCTGGTTTGCGAAGCTCAGGGGACAAGGGCGGTCCTGCTTTGCGAAGCTCAGGGGACACCGAGGGAACTGCCTTCCAATGTTCAGGTGACAGGGTGGGAGCTGTTTTTCGGAGTTCTGGAGGGCCAGACTTCCACGACTCAGGAGACCCAGGGGGAGACTTCCAGGAGCCCGGCGAGACTGACGAAGACTTCCAGGATGCAGGGGACACAGAGGAAGTTGGTTTCCATGGTCCAGGTGAGATAGAAGGAATAGGCTTCCAAGGACCAGGAGACACAGACGGAGCAGGTTTAGCTGGCTTCCAAGGTCCTGATGATGCGGAAGGACTGGATTTCCAAGACCTTGGGGATCCAGGTGGCCCTGGCTTCCAAGAACCTGGTGACACAGCTGGGGCTGGTCTTCTGGGTTCTGGAGAGACAGCAGGGAATGGCTTCCAAGGTTCCGGAGACTCCGATGGGGATGGCTTCCTTGGCTCAGGGGAGATAGTCCGGGCTGGTTTCCGAGACTCTGGAGATGCAGTCGGGGATGGACCCCAAGGGTCAGGGGAAGCAGCCAAAACTGGTGACTCTGGAGATGAGCCTGAAGGTGGGCCCAGTGTTTCTGGGAAATGGGAGTGTTTCTGGGGTTTAGTAAGAGAGGCCTTTACTGGCTCAGGAGATATAGGGGCAAGTTTCTGTGGTTCTGGAGAAGGAATAGGGACTGGTTTCTGAGACTCAGAAACAACAGGGACTGATTTTGCAAGTTCAGGAGAAGAAACAGAGGAAGATTTTGGAGGCTCAGGAGAAGGAAGAGAAGGTGTCTGTGGCTCAGGAGAAACAACAGCGCCAGGCTTCTGAGGCTCCAGGGAAGTGAGAGGTGTAGGTTTTGGGGATTCTGGAGATAAAATTGGGCCAAGTTTCTGTGTTTCTATGGAAAGGGCAGGTATGGGTTTTGGGAGTTCTGAATTAGAGGGTGTTTTCTGGTGTTCCGAAAGAGGAGGGCTTTTCCCAGGATCTGTTTCTTTGTTTAGCTGATTTTTTGGTTTCTCATTCCACTTCTCTGGGCCTGCATGTTTAGAGGTGATGTGATAGTACACATTGGAGTACATCTTGCTGGTGAAGAAGCACTTATGGCAGTGGAACAGCTTTGCACTTTTCTGGTAAAATATCATTTTACCCAACCCACCAGCATCCATTTCATCACAAAATTCTGGATGGGCGGTGCCCATGTGGATCTGCACATTTTCATAATCTGCGCCTCGGAAACTGCAGTGGTCGCACTCCAAGCGTGATGGTGGTTTACGGATTTCCTGGAATACTTCCATTTCTCTTTCTGTCACAACACACGCGATTATCTTCTGTAAAACCTTTCAGCAGTACTGCAATAAAGCAGAAATAAATTATTTTCAGGGAATACAACTTTGAAAAAAAACACTGTTCTCTATCCCTTCTGTAACTGCGTAATTTTAAGTCTGGAATAGCATGTGTATTTATCAGATACCTCAATAAAGATTTTGAAGAGAAAGGAAACATGGAACTAACCTTTAACTGAGATCCAGGAACTGTGACTTTTAGAGGTATCACCTCATGTAATCCTCCTAAAACCATGACTCAGTATTATTTTTATTTGTAGATGAAGAAACAGGTTCAGAGAGACGCCTCACCCAGGTTATAACGGTGACCCAAGCCTGACCCCAGAATCACCTACCATGTGCCTTACATCTTGACTCTGAACCCCAGAATCAACAAGGTAGCTGTCAGCATATAAAGCTTAGCCAACACCGAAATTAACGGTAGGCAATTTAAGGCTGAGCAAGGAACTAGCTCCACTTCAGAGAGCATTTGTTCAACTAAAACTAAAACATGAAAAGATGACTTTTTAAAAATATCAACACATTTTGTAATGTTTTATCCATCCTAATATCAAGTATTTTATTTATTCATTTAATAAATGAACTATTTTCTGTGCCCTGTTTTTCTGGGCACATGGGTTTAAAGAGAGGTCTTATACTATGGTGCTTAGCCACATGTGCACAGATGGCTCTCAAGGAAAGACGCTCAAGCCTAGATCCGGAATGATGTAAAGGCAGTTTGTCTGGCAAAGGGCCATTCGGATGGATGACACCCTTGAGTCAGGAGCCTGCCTGCCAGTATTAGAAGTTAGGGTTAGGGTTAGCAAGTCTTCGAGGGTGGTGGAAAGTACAGGAGCTCATAGTTAAAAATGTAGTCATTTATGCAGAACAACATATTTACACAGTATCACTTGTTCTATGCATACACAATCTTGCACAAACACATCCTACACAAATGAGATATTAAACACACTGCTTTCATTTCAGGAAGAGAAAGTGGCTCTGGAGAAAGAAGACCAGGCTCCTGAGGCTTCAGGGCGAGAAGGTTTCAGAGATTCTAGAAACCAAAGTAGGCCAAGTTTGTATGTTTCTACTTATATAGAGAATAAGCACTAAATTTCCTTGCGTATCCTGAATTGGGGGTATTTCTGAAGGAAAATTCCTAGAAGTGAATTACCTGGTTCAAAGGTGATTTAATTTAAAATCGACACATTTCATAAAACTCTCAAGAAGTACATACCAAGCAACAGTGTATATACCAGGGATCATTCCCCAACTCCCTCATCAATACTGAGCATTATTAAACTTCTAAGTAAAAGCTGGAGTTGCAGCATTATTTTAAGGTGCTTTTCTTTAATAAGAGTGAACATTTTCCCTTATTTATTAGCTGTGTGTATTTCTTTTGTAGGATGTGCCTTGTCCATTTACTTATCTGTAAATAGTCTGCATAAAAGAAATTATCCCTTTACTGTAAGTATTCTCCTAGTTTATCATGTTTATCATGTCTCTTGACTTTATGGTATGTATGTTGTACATATATATGTGCTAGTTTATGACGGTTATATATTATGCTTTCCCGCTCCATTACTTTTTAAAGCAGTCAATATTTTTTTCCTATGATTTTGAGGATTTCATTCTTTTTATATCTGTACTTTTTTGGGGGGAGAGGCAGAGGGAGAGAGATCCTTAAACAGGCTCCATGCCCTGGGTGGCAGAGCTCCACTTGGGGCTCAATCTCACAGCCTTGGGATCATGCCCTGAGCTGAAACCAAGAGTCCGACGCTTAACCAACTGAGCTGCCCAGGTACCTCTTTATATTTGTATTTTTACTCTATCTGGTAAAAAGAGACAGGGATTCAGCCTATTTTTTTCTACTCCAAATGGATAGTTCAGTTGTCTCTGCAACTTTTTTTCTCACTGATCTGTAATGTTCCCTTTAGCATTACTAAATTTTGTGTTTAGAAATCCATTCTGGACTCTGTTTTATTTTTAAATTTTTTTTAGGCAATCTCTATCCCCGACATGGGGCTCAACTCGCTCAACATGGGGCTCACACTCTTCCAACTGAGCCAGCCAGGCACCTTGGACTCCCTTCGATTCTCTACCGGTTCCATCTGGTATGCTCCCCATAACGTGAAAACTCAACAAGTGCTAAAGGAGATTCTGTAACATACACAGTGAGTTTATCCAAGTGAATGAATCACAAAGTCCTTCCTCATTAAATTATGTCCTATCCTTCACCAAAAGTATCAGCTACCACCAAGAGCAGACACTGTTTTCTGTGCTAATAGTAATTACAAGGTTAAAACGTGTTCCTTCCACATTACTGCTCCTCAAAATACAGTAAAGACTAGAGACACTTATCTATATTCAGTGGCTCCCGCTTTAATAATTTCAAAAATATTAACTTAAAAAATTTAACATTTCTAATTTTGATAACTTGTTTTTAAAATGTTATTATTGACACTGTTTTCTATCACCCATATCACTGGTGTTTCATTTGCATTTTGGGGGTGCGGTCTAAATTTAAAAAGGTGAGAAGACAGTTGAGGAAACAAGTGCTTTTCAGAAAGTAGTAGACCCTTCTGAATTACCCTGCAGCCATCCTGGCTTTTAGAAAATTGTTTTTAGGGCTATACAGACTAAAAAAAGAACATGATCACTTAGTACCGAAGAAAAAATCTCTGAAAAGAATCTTCAACTAACAAACATAGTGAGGAAAAGGTGTAGAAAGAACATGTAGGTTAATGACGCCCCTCAGGCCCAATGTCTCATAGAACTAGAAGAATGTTAAAAGAAAAGGCTGCAGTATCTCAATAACCCCATCTGGCCATAAGTGGCCATAATGAACAGTCCAGGGATGTTCCTATTAAATAAGGTGGACATCAGATATTAAAGCACATCATTATATTACAATATGCCCTACATCAAATATATTATAACACAGAGGTTAAGACCTCATGCTTGCTGGGTTTGAGTGAGTCCTGTTTCACTCCATGGCTTTGTTAAGTTGCTGAATCTTTCTATGCTTCAGTTTCCTGGACTCTCCAATGGTTCTGTAGCATATTTAGAACAGTATCTGGTGGTGAGCCCTCAGTGTCAGCTATGATTATTAAACTAGAAACCACAAGGGTAGCATCTAACAAATACTTTACTTTCTGGTAAGTAAATATTCCACAATGACCATGGTAAAGTTCGGGCTGACCAACACGCAGTATCTCATCTGAAATATATTCAAGTCCTACTCACTACAGAAGCGAGGCTTTGTACTTTCATGATTTGAGTTTCTTAAGCTTAAATGAACTGCTAACTATGGAGACTTTCCCCACCTTCTCAAGAAAGTGGGGTATAGGGGCACTTGAGTGGCTCAGTCGAGCCACTTAAGTGGCTGCCTTCGGCTCAGGTCATGATCCCAGGGTCCAGGTTGGGCTCTCTGTTCAGTAGGAGTCTGCTTCTCCCTGCTGTTCCCCCTGTTTGTCCTCTCTCTCTGCCAAATAAATAAAATCTTAAAAAGAAAGAAACAAATTGGTGTTACAGTAGGAGAAAATATTTTTACTTAGTGACCTCTTTCCTCACTTTGCCTGATTTAAAGTCCCATCAACAAAACAACTTTTTTCATTTCCTGTATGTTAACTCATCAACTTTTTACCGATACTAACTCATAAAATAGAGGGTCATCAATAAGCCCAGTGAGCACAATATAGGAATCAGATTACGAACTGTAAGAGTAAAGCATTTTCTTTTATTCCCACAGAAATTACTGGGCACACTATTCGATCATCAGGAAGGTTTTTAAAAAGTGTTTCTGGCAAACTTACCCAATGAAAAGTTGACCTCTCTAGAAGTGCAACAAGTCGAGAGCTGGTCTCCTCTTCACCACACCCTCTATCCCGACGGCTGCCCAAGCGTTCCGGTGCCTTTCTACAGGCAAAGCTCTACCCTGTTTCTCCCTATTTCTACTTTCCATTGGCTATATCTGCTTCTTGCCTCTCTGGAAATCCTACACTAACCCTACATTTTACAGCTGCTCCTGTAAATTACTCTATCTTTGATGAATATCACTTGGGCTGATTCCTGCTGCTTTTGCCTCCTGCAGCCTCCAGCTACCCCAGCTTCTCAGATCGGACGGACTCCTTTTGTTCTTAATTACTGTTTGTTGAATCATCAGCTTTCTCACCCCTTCATCCAGTGCCACTCAGTCAGTTCCTCAACCATCCTGTTCCCTCTGGTCTGTGTTAAACCCCACGACTCCTCAGACTTCAGTGCTCCCATCTCTTCCACCTGTCCCTGCCTATTTCCTCTTCCTACCATCACCTCTTCTGGCCGGTCTACCCAAACCTGCCTGCTCCCAGGCCTCATTATCATACCCTAATAACCTCTTACTTAAAACAAAAACAAAAACAGGAATTGTACAAAATCCACTTCTCAAACCCCGAACTCTATTATCTATGTGCGTATCTAGTACACATTCGTGTACTACTATGTAGGAGTGCATGCATCTTCCTTGAGTATAAGCACTTTAAAAAAATGTTCACATCTTAAAAATATTCTCCTAAATGTTAAAAGGCAAACAAAAACATATGGAAAATTGTTAGAGTAACACTATAGGGGCTCCTGGGTGGCTCAGTGGGTTAGGCCTCTGCCTCTGGCTCAGGTCATGGTCTCAGGTTCCTGGGATCAAGCCCCACATCGGGCTCTCTGCTCAGCAGGGAGCCTGCTTCCCCTTCTCTCTCTGCCTACTTGTGATCTCTGTCAAATAAATAAATAAAAATCTTAAAAAAAAAAAAAAAATAACACTAAATCCAGGACAAGTACATCCAGAGCAGGAAAGAGATAAAGATCTGCAGGCTTTTCTCTGGCAGACTTACCAGCTTATCTTCCTAGAAGTCTTAAGAGTATGTCTTCCAAGGGCAGGCAAGTCTACATGGCTTCTGAATGAACTACAGAAAACAGCCTGTAGTACATAAAGGACAAGGATGAGTTGGACCTGGGAAAAATAAATAAATAAATAAATAAATAAAGGAAGTGTAACCAAAACTACACTGTGCTAATCTGTAGCCTGCAGAAGAATTCTGCCTATTTCTCTCATTGTTCTGCTCCCTCCGACAGCGGCAGGGATCCAATCCACTTGCTTAATGAAATACCACCAAAGATGACCACGGATCCTACCCATGATACCAAGCACATCTAACTCTGCTTTAAAACCTACTATGGAATTAATGTCCTTGTCTAGAACCGCAGCACTCTCAAACCCACTATTTCACTTCAGCTGACAGGACAGCACTCAGCAGACTGCTGCTGTGACCACAGACTACAGGAACAGCTGATGTTCTGTCCATTATCCACACTACACTGCAGGGCAGCAAAGTACCAGGCAGTGAGGAAGGGACAAGAGAATCAACAGGACTAAAGGGCAAAGGAAAAGGCTTCGAGCAACAAGGAAGGAGAGGGGTGCTTCAGTGACGACTCCAGGACTCAAGTCTCTTCACACGTGGATTTCAAAGAGAAAGTATCAGGGTCTGGGTAAGTTTTTAATTTGAAGAGAAAGGAAGAAAACTGGCCACAAGCAAGCTAGGTAACAGCTCACAACACACTTCTGCTGGTAAGTTCCGGCACATTCCTCAGCCTGTGGTCATTCTGATAGCTGTGCTCTCCCCGCCTCCAGTCTCCCTTCCTGGCAATCCACTCCATACAGTTTCTAGCCACGTCCCAAACACAAAAACTTAATGGCATTTGCCTACCCACAATTCCTCAAAGTATCCCCAATATCACAGCATATGGAGCTCTTCACCATCTGTCTGGCCGTGACCGGACCACATTCTCTAAATACTGATCCACCTACAATTCCACTACAAACCAAGCCTCTGGACCTTCACACAGGCATTTCCTCCTCTTTACGCTCCCTATCTTGCCACCCAGCCCTCTGGCAAGTCTTTCCATCCTTCAGGCAGAATTACTTCTTAAAAAATGGCCCACAGGCTCTGCTCTCTGCACCGTCCCTCTTCCGTCCCCCCTGTCCCCAACCCTCTTTGTGTGCACACCCCCCGTGCAGCCATCACTCTTTGGTACTCTAAGAGTCTGGCTCTTAGAGGGCAGGGGCTACCCATTCATCCCTGCAACCCTTGCACATCCCTGGCACACGGTATATGCTCAGAAAGTACCTGTTCATTACCTCTAAAACATCCCATCATGAAGACTGGAGACCTGACCTTAGAATCACAGGATTTTAAAACTCAGAGAGACCTAAGCTACCATCTAGTTTTCAGATCACTGGGATTTGAAGCAGAAAGACTTCAGGGATCACCTACTTCAAAACTTCATCCATAGCCGAGGAAATGCAAACCTAGACATTAAGTAGAGTGATCAGGATGAAGCAAATAATCAGCTTCTGACCGAGGACCAGATTATCTATGTTCTTTCTACTTTATCTTGACTAAACTAATGCACTGGAATCTATAAGACCTTGACAAGGCAGTATAATGGGCAAAATCAAGAAGATGAATCCACAGAAAACTGCACTCCACAGTCTACACGGGAAAGAATGTCCCAATGGATCCACTGTCTCCAGTTCTGGGCAGGAAGGACACTTTGAGTTCATAACACTAAGCAACATGCAAAAGAAAGTAGCCAGGATGGCAGTCAGTCTTTAAAAACATGTCTTTTGTGAGTAAAGAAACTGATCAACTTCAAAATTGGAAGAATTGTGGATAATACATAATGTGTCCTAGGAGCAACAAGTGGAAACTAGCAGGAAAACAGATTCTAGCTCAAGATAAAGTTTTACAAACTACTCAATCATGGACTAGAATGAGCTGCTTTGCCAGGTAGGAGCCCTCTGTAATTATAAGGCAATGGCCAGTACAGGACTGAAAGAATCCTCAAGGGACTCAAGTCCAAACTCTTCACTTTACAATTGAGAAAACTGATGCTGATGGAGAAAAGTGGGCCTGAGATCACAAGAGTTAGGTCAGAGGAAGCCACAGAAGACCCTGATTTCCTGATTCTGGATCTCTGCTGAAACATCATGAGGTCTTTCCCATGGGCACGCTGCAACAATGAGTCCAGAATTCGGCTCCTGGGTAGAGGCTAGACAGAGATTCCTCCCAGCTTTAAGATCCTACCATTCCCCACCCCCCACTAAATTTCAGAGCTCCTAAGCCTAAATATAAAAGTAAACTCTACACAGTCCAGACTAAGAACAGTTTCTCTGATCCTACCTTCTGCCTCTACAGACTATATGCTGTCCCTAAAAAAAGTTCTAAGTGGTTTGCCAGCCCATCACCACATCACACCTATCTCCTATTCAGTAGCTTCCTTAAAGCCTAACACCTGGTCTTCATTAAAAACTTTGATGCTCTAGCTTTTAAAAACAAAACTCAGTATGGATAGCATGTTCAAGGCTAACTGGGTTCAACTAGTATATACCCACTAGCACTGCTCTTTACCACTAAAACTTAATTAAAAATTAGTAAGCTTTATTTTTTAGTTTTAGGTTAAAGAAAATATTGAAAGGAAACGTCTGTCCCTTTATTTACCTTCTTTCCTCCTCTGCACACGATTTTTCCCGTTATCAACCTCCTGTATTAGTACATTTGTTACAACTGATGAAGAAATACTGATATATGACTATTCACTGCAGTGCAGAATTCAGTTAGGGGATCATTCTATCTGTTGCACAAGCCTATGGGTTTCCACAAATGCAGTGTCACATACCCAGCATCACACAATGGAACAGAATAATTTCACAGCCAGAACAGTTCCCTGTGATCCTCATAAACACAGGTCTTCTTATTGTCTCTGGTTTTGACCCCGTCCCTCTTTTAAGACTTTACGTATTCATTTGAGAAAGAGAGAAAGAGAGAAAAGGAGAGGGACAAGGAGACTCCGAACTGAGCGCAGAACCCGATGTGGAGCTTGATCCCACCACCCCGAGATCCTGACCTGAGTAGAAACCAAGAGTCAGAGGTTCAACTGATGAGCCACTCAGGTGCCTCCCCCCATGTATTTTTACAATTATGGTTAAATAGGGGTGCCTGGGTGGCTCAGTTGTTAAACGTCTGCCTTCAGCTCAGGTCATGATCTCAGGGATCGAGGACTTGGCTCCAGCCCAGGTCCTGGGATCGAGCCCCGCACTGGGCTCTCTGCTCTGCGGGAAGCCTGCTTCTCCCTCTCCCACTCCCCCTGCTTGTGCTCCCTCTCTCACTGTGTGTCTCTCTGTCAAATAAATAAATAAAATCTTAAAAAAAATTATGGTAAAATTCAAAGTTTACCATTCTAACAATTTTCAAATGCACAATTGAGTGGTACAGTATATCACAATGCTGTACAACTAACCCCATTACCCATTTCCAGAACTTCTCATCACCAGAAACAGAAATTCTGTACCCATTAAACAAGAACGCCCCATTCCCGTCCTCCCACTGGCCCCTGGTAATCTCTATTCCGTTCTGTGCCAGTGAATGGCATCACACACTTGTCCTGTGTGCTGGCTTACTTCACGTCCAACGTCTATATATAGCACAGCATGCATTAGAATTGTACTCCTTTTTGGACGCCTGGGTGGCTCAGTGGATTAAGCCTCTGCCTTCAACTCAGGTCATGATCCCAGGGTCCTGGGATCGAGCCCCACATGGGGCTCTCTGCTCAGCAGGGAGCCTGCCTCCCCCTCTCTCTGCCTGCCTCTCTGCCTACTTGTGATCTCTCTCTCTGTCAAATAAATAAACAAAATCTTAAAAAAAAAAAAAAAAGAATTGTATTCCTTTTTTTTTTTTCTTTCTTTTTTAATGATTTTATTTATTTGAGAGAGAGAGCACGAGAGGGGAGAAGGTCCTTCCCCGCTGCGGAGCTGGGAGCCCGATGCGAGACTCGATGCCCGGACTCTGGGATCACGACCTGAGCCGCAGGCAGTAGCCAACGGAGCCACCACCCAGGCGCCCGAATCCTTTTCCTTTTTAAGGATGACCCCAGCCACGGTGCACCAGTTTCCCTCCCGTCCGTCTGTGGATGCGCATTCGGAGTACTCCCTCCCTCGCTCTTCCGAACAAAGCTGCTGCTCACACCGGCGTACGACGAGCGCTCCGAGTCCCTGCTCTCAGCCCTTCGGAGTCGAAGCCCAGGAGCGGAGCCGCTGGATCCCACGAACTCTGCTCAGGTCGGAGGAAGCACGACCCCCTTTCCTGCCGCCAGCCCCGCGCCCCGCCAACACCTGCGGTCTGCGTCCGCTCGCAGCCCCCGGGGGCGGGCGCCGCACCCCGCTCCGCCGCTCCTTCCCGGGCTCCGCGGCTGGGGCGCGCCCTGCGCGGTGCGCACGGCCATCGGATGCCTTCGGCGGAGAAGGCCCGCTGGCAAGCCGGCTGCTCCTGTCGCCGGCCGCAGGAGCTCTTCCCGTAACCCGGACGGCAGCCCCGGGCCGGCTCCGGGGTCGGGTCTCGTCCGGCTGCCCGGCCCGTTCCCGAGCAGCAACAAGGACAAAAGCGCGCGCCGACGCGGGGCAGCGAGAACCCCGTCCCGGACGCAGGCGGAACGAGCGCCGCCCTCGCGCAGCCAGCTCCGACCTCCCCGCGGCGCCCCGCACGGCGCCTCCCGCCTCCCGCCGACGACGCGCGGCTCGCCCCCCGCCCCGAGGCCCACCCCGCGGCGCGCCCGGCGCAGGCCTGCTCCTCGGTGCGCGCCCGGGCCTGCGGGACGCCCCGGCCCGCGCGACGCCCCTGCCCGCCCGCGCGCCCCGCTCCTCACCGGTGGGCCGCGGCGGCGTCCACACTCGGGAAGGACGGCGGGAGCCGCGCTCGCGGTCCCCGGCTGCTCCGCGAGGCCCGGCGGCACGGCGGCCTCCCCAATGGCTGCGCGGCGCAGGCGCAGGCGCGGGCAGCGGGCGCGCGGGCGTGCGCGCGGCCGCCGGACGGGCCGGCGGGGGCTGATGGGAAGCGGGTTTGGCGTCCCGCGCCCTCCGGCGCGGCCCAATCCGGTTGCCGATCGCCGGGCGCCGCTTTGCCGGAAGCACGCTCGCGCGTCGAGCGGCCCGCCCCGCCTCCGGAAGTGACGTGACCGGTCCCCCCCACCCCCCTCGCCGAGGTACCTGGGCGCCGAGCGGGGCCGAGTCCCGGGTCGCAGGGCTCGCGGAGCTCGCGTCCGGCCGCGCCGCGGGAAGCGCTGCAGACCCCGAGGGTGGGCTCCGGGGACGAGCGGCCGACGCCGCTGGGAGGCCGCCCCGCTCCGTCGTCGGCGGCGCCGCTGGCCTCTCGGGGCTCTGTGCGCGGAGCGGGTGGCGCCCGTTTGCCGGCGCGTGTGGGCCGCCGCTCGGGCTCCGCGTCGTCCCGCTGCGGCCGTGAGCCGCGGCCCGGCCTCGCTGTCCGTGAGCCGACGCCGTCCCGGGAAGGCCTCGGGGTGTTGGTTCTCCCCGCGGAGGCCGCCGACGCCGTCCCGGACTGGAAAGGGCGGACGGTGCCGCGGGGCCGAGGCCTGCGGGGGCCGGAGTGCGGGTGCGGCTCGGCCCGGCTGAGGCGATGCTGCGCGGGAACCGGGGCTGCCGGGCCGGGGCGGGGGGCGGGTCCCGACCTCTGGGGCCCCGCGTCGTCCTCCGCCGCCAGGCCGCACGCTTGCTGCTCCCGGGGTGCCGCGGCCGCCGGGGAGACGCGTCGTTCCGAAGGCCTGAGCGGCGGCGGCGGGAGCGGCCCGGGGACGAGGCCGCGGGCGGGCGGGAGCTCGGGGAGGCCGCTTCCCGTTGGAGGCCTCCGGTCGCGCTCCCCGAGGCCCGCCGGCGAGGGACGGCTGCCTGGTGTGCCCTCGGGGCGCCGTCCGGCGAGCGGCCCCGGGAGGCGTCGTGACGGGGGCTGCGCCGACCTGGAGGCGCGGAGAAGGCGGCGCGTGGGCGGCGCGGGCGCTGCTCCTGGGCCGTCGTGGCCGGTCCGCGGAGCCCGGTGATCGTGCGGTGGCTCCGCGCGCGGCCGGGCTGCCGGGAGCGCGCCCGAGCGCCTCCGCGGGGAAGACCGCGGCTGGGACCTGGTTTCGATCCCCGGAGGCCTCCGGGGTCGCTCGATACTCCCCTGCTGCTGGGTTGCGGCCGCGGGACGTGCCCTCGCAGGGCGAGGAGCCGGAACACCGCAGTCGCTCTCCTGGGGCCGGCGGGAGCAGGGGCAGCCCCGGAGGCCGGGCTTAGGGAGTGGGGCCGTCCCGGTTAGGGTTAGGGTCCCGTATTCTGCGGGAACACGGTGGAAGCCGGCCTGGAACGGAGAAGGGGAGGGGCTGGGCCTGCGGCTCACCGGGGAGCCCTGCGCTTCGCCGCGTGTCCTCGCACAGCCGAAGGGGATGCCTTCGGGGCGGGTATGGCCAGACACTTGGCAGTCGGTAGAGGAGCGAGGGAGAGGCCTGCCAGGGCCGGCGGGAGACTGAGCGCTCCAGACCGCGTTGGCTGTCGTAGGGCTCCCCTGCAGCCTGCACACAGGACTGACGGAGGAATAAAAGTCTTGTCCTGAGCATGGCGTCCAGGGAGAATGTGGTGACCCCTGGGACCCTGGGAACAGGACACATTGGGGTCCACTCTGGAGTTGCTCCGTGATCTGCAGCATCTGGCTGGTGGGATGCGGGTCTTTTTTATGAAGTTGGGGCATGGTTTCTGTGACTTAGTTCCGACGGCTGGAACTTCCAAGATACCTGTACCTGTAAGGGTGGGTTCCCTGGGGTGGGCCCGTCCTGCAGTGTTGCTGAGAAGTGTGTCTCTCTCTGGTGATGGGACTGTGTACTACAAGCCTGTAGGTAAATGGTTACAGAGGCCAGCAGGCTGTTGTCCTGGATGAATGCCTTGTGGTGAGATGTTAGCTCTTACGGATAGGTGTCCTCCTAAAATGCCCATAAACGTGCTTTTCCCGAATGTAAGGGTACATATACTTTTATTGCTTCTCTTAGCCCTCCTTGTAGTTGGTACTCGAGTGAGGCTGTGTTACAACATGACCTGCATTGTATGGATTTGCATATTGAAAATGTTGGTGACACCCCCGCACACTGTATACTGGCATCTAATTATTAGTAATAAAATTTTATTTCTTTTCTTTTCTTTTCTCGTTCTTTATTGGAGTGAGCGAGAGAGAGAGAGCATGAGAGGGTCAGACTCCCCACGGAGCTGAGAGCACGATATGGGGTTGATCCTGGGAGTCCAGGATCATGACCTAAGCTGAAGGCAGTTGCTTAACCCACTGAGCCACCCAGGCGCCCAATAAAATTTTATTTTTGACAACAAAAGAAGTATCCTCCTGTGATTCTTAGTTTAAGGCAAGGTGGGGGGGGGAGGTGATCCTCTTTTGGTACAAGTAGTGATTAATGATAAAGGAAATTTTCCTTTTAAATGTTTGTGGGCCTTGTTCTTGGACTACCAGAGAAGCTACACTTACATTTACCAAGGTCAAAATGACCTAGTGGAACTTCAAAGCATGGGCTCTATTTCTGCCCTGAGCACACATGGTACATCTGCTTCATCAGACAACCAACCAAAAAGGAGCATTCTGAGCACAAGATAAGAAAAAGAAACTTCCCTGGTTCCCATAAAATTAAAGTCACACAATCTGGCATATACTAAAAACATAACGTAAAGGTAAAACTGTCTGGAATGTCCTTGGTCATGATGATCTGTAACTGTAAAAAAACATATGTAAAAAACATAGGTAACCCCACACCAAATATCCCCCGCCCCCCAGCACACTCTTCTTTGTGAAGATTGTATATGCTTGGCAGCTGTCCTAACTTGGGGTCAAATAAAACTTTTTCTTTCTTTTTAAAAGTTTTTAAAAGAGTTTCTTCATTTTTCATCAATACTACCATAGTCCTTCCTGAGAAACATTATCAGATTCTTTGGGAGCTAAACTTGATCTTTGTTATTGTGGAAGAATAGAGTCCCTGAATTATCTGTCTCCTGTTTCATATTCCACGATTCCTGGTTTTGGTTCCACACCTCCATGAATCACACAATGATCCTGGGTTTAGCATTGGCGCATCCCTCTCTGCAACAGGTGTGTTTGAGAGAAGAGGCAGCCTCTTCACCTCGCAGGTGAGCATCAGGACACTTTTGGTAGGGACTTAATGGGACCCTAATTCTGAACCTGCTTATGGCACCCAGAGGAAATAGATTTCAGATTTAGACTTTAGGAAGAAATTTTTTATCTGTGATGACAAACCGAAGAAAATTTGTAACCTCTAACCTTTACCCCAACCCTTAACCTGAATTCTGAACTCTGAACCCAAACCCCAATCTAAACCTCTAGCCATGAATCTTGAACTGCAAACCGAAACCCCTAATGCCAACCCTAAACCTGAACCCTGAAGCCCAAATCCAAACCCAAGCCCTGAATCTGGAACCCCTAACCCCTAGCAATGTTAACAAAAGCCAAAATGTAAGAACTATGCAAATGTCCTTTATGTGGTGAATGTGTAAACAAAATGTTAAGATTTAGGGTTAAGATTTTGTGGTTTATGGGTTAGGGTCAGGGCCAGGCTGGAGATGAGGGTCAGGGGCAGGGTTAGCATAACTGGCTTTCTCCACCCTCTCCCCATCTCTCTGGCCCTCCTGGTTGGGCAGGACTCACCCAGGGTCACATGTGCATCAGATATTGAATTGGAGCATGGGTCTTCAGCCCCTCACTCCTGGGTATTAACAGGAGAAGTGTGAGGTGTCTGCCTGGTCACTGACTGTTTCAGATCCAACTCAACTGCAGTCAAGAGTGTGGAAAGCCTTAGAGGTCATACAAGGTTCTTCTACCCTCTCACCTGGGAAGGATGCCACTGGCCCCACTCTGCCTGGACAGCCCCAGGTTTCAACATGGCCCTGACCCACATGGGCACTCAGTACACAGATGGGCTTACATATGACTGGTACAGTGGCCTACCGCCCCCATGCACAGCCCTCTTGTGGGCTGGTGGTCCTCTCCTGGCGCCAGCTGGATCCTTTGTCCCAGCCAAGCAGTAGCAGTAGGCAGTTAGGTCTCAAGACTGTCTTTGGCCTGTGACCATCCAGGCAGGATCTCTGGTCCTCCAGTTTAGGTCCTGATAACCCCATGATCATTCACTGAGCTGACTGTGCTCTTGACAGCTTAAAAGGTCCATGGGCATTGTAGACAGCTCCTAGGGATGTTTCCATTCCCAATGTCTGTGTGGTTGAGACCAGCAACTCCTCCTTCATGGCCTCCCAGCATTCCAAGAGAGTAATAACCCTCCAAACTTTGAATGTGGCCTGTGGCTACAACAGTCACACAGCACACTGGCCCTGCAGTCCTTTGGCCTCTGGTTATAATGGAAATATTTGATGTGCATGTTTGCTGGGAATTAAGGATATAGGAGAATCTGTGTCTCCCAGTGGGCAGTTTCTGGCTGAGGCTGCATGGTCTTGGACAGCCACATGCATGACCCTAGAAGGCCTGCCAAGTGTGGATTTCATGCTGTGGAACGATCTTGAGTCTTCTTCCATGGCTTCACTGAGCAATAATTTCCTTACCATCCTCACATTTGGTCTCTACTCTGTAAAGGAGAGAGAAGAAACTGGAAAATGAGCTGGTGTGTTCTTTGGGGATGGGTGATTAATGTTGGCGGGACGGGGGTGGCGGGTGTGACTCCTGTGCTCCCTCCTCCCAGGGACATGAATGAGGTCTGTGTGCCTTCCAGTCTCTGAGATGTGGGGACCCAATGCCCAGGGAAGGAGCCTTGAGTTTCCCACCAACAGCAAAGCTGCTTTTTCAGCAGTTGGAAGAGTGTCTTGCCATTGTGGGAGGACAGGAAGAGTACTGGATGGGCAGCTGCAGCCCCTGACCCTCAATGCACCCCTTCCTTCCTTGGGCTTCCTATGCCACAGCTGTGGAGTCACCCACCAGTGATGTGGAATCTACTGCTTTTCTAACCCAGCATCTGTTCTCATGTCCAAATGCAGCATCTCAGCTTCGCTTTGGAAACCACCTCTTGCCTGCCTCCCATCCAAACAGTTCCAGAGGGCAGACCCCACATTCCACTCACCTCAAAGATAGACATATGATCCAAGTATACCCAACCTTGTGCTCTTTCCTCTGGGGGCTCTGATGGCTTCAAGGATGAGAGTGTGACTCAAACCAGGCCCCAAACACTTAAAGCCTGACTTTTCATGGAACCCAAGAGAGGGAAGCCCTTCCCAGTAGAATGGATGGTGAGTGGATATCAGCCTGGACTTGTGGGAGGCCCCAGATGCCGTGAGAGAGACTGTGCCTGGGAATGGGGCCTCCCCAGAGCCTTTAGCAGGATGGAGGCCTGGAGGGGGTCCAGCTCACACTGAGAATGCGAGCCCCTGGGCCTGCCAGGTCCAAACCCACTCTTAACTTGTCTCTTGCAAAGATTAATGTATTTTTACCATTAAAAAATACTGATTTATTTTACTTTGGTAAGTGTGTCCAGTCCCTTGCCATTCAATAAGTGCTGGCTTAAGCATCAGGTTTGACAATCTGAAACTCCCCATGCACTGTGCTCTCACTGGGCAGGTCATCGCTGGGGCAAGGCAAGACAGTGGGGTCAGGCCTCCGGGGAACTCTGGAATGGTTCTGTCCCAGTTCCTTCTCTGTCCCAGGAGAGGAAAACCCCAGAACAGTAGGGGAGAACCAGCAGGAGGGAAAGGCCCCTGGACGGTTAATTGGTTTGTTTTTTCCTTATTTCAGGGTCCATTTTGTTAATGTGCATTTTTATTAGGAAATTTCCCATTTCTTCTAGGCTCCCTGTTCGATGCAATAAGATTCTCTTACTTGACCTTTAATTTCTACTCTCTTTCTATTTTCTTAACACGGACGAATCTTTTTTTAAAATTAACATATAATGTATTATTTGTTTCAGGGATGCAGGTCTGGGATTCATCAGCTCCACAATGCACAGCACCTGCCATAGCATGTACCTTCCCCATGTCCATCACCCGGCCGTGCCATCACTCCCACCCTCTCTGTTTTTCATCAGAATCGTCACAATTAATGAGCAAATATTGGTATGTTATTATTTACTAAAGTCCATACTTAACTCAGGTTCCTTCTGTTCTACATTTTCCAGCTTGTGGGAGGCCACGATAAGGCTTGAGACGAGGACCAAACCAGGCCCTGACTTGTGTGTCCTTTAAAGGCTGAATAGCCGAACAAAAGGCTAAGGTCGAAAAAGTCGAGTCGCACTGAGAAAGGGTCTGTGCTCTGTGTTGCGTGCTCGCCCACGTGACTTCCCACACGTTTGCTAGTCAGCTAGAGATGGTTTGGCTGGGGTCAGACATTCTTGGCTGGTCCTTGCTGCCCTTGCACAGGCCATAAACTACACCGTTGTAAGACTGAGCTGTGCTTACATGAACTATGCCTTGAGTGGCCTTGAAGTCAGTACATCTGGCTCTAGAAGGTCTGCTATTGGTGCTTGGGAGATACATAATGGGAAAGCTTGAAGGATTTTCTGTGCATGTTGCAAGCTCTTTTGTAATCAGTTAAAAATAGTTACCTTTTCGTAGTTGTTTCTGTTAGCCATACAATGCCTCGCTGCCTTGAATGAACTCGGCACTGTTGGACATCCTCCTTGGTGCTCCTCCTGCCCCCATCTCTTTGTCTCTTCATTTCTTTTCACCATCCTCTTACCCTTACGTTCCTGATCGATTTGTTGTGCCGGCCACGACACCAGCTCCCAGGCAGGCTCCCAGGCAGGACGCCACTTGACATCACGTCTCTTTAGGCTTCTCTTGTCAGGGACAGTCCCTCAGACTTGTCTTGTTTCACTGACTTTGGCCATGTTGAGGAGGACTGATCAAGCATTTTGTACATATCATTGGGATTTACTTGTTTTTCTCATGGTTAGATGGGGTTGTAGGTTTTGAAGGAGCAGATCATAGAGGTGAAGTGTTCTGTCATCACTGTATAACAAGGGAACACTTGTCACTGTCTGTGTTAACATGGTCATCTGGCTGAGGTGGTGTTGGGCATGCTTCCCCACCATGAAGTTACTCTCTCCCATGTGTGTATGGTGTGTCTTTGTGGGCAGGCAAACACTGTGTGGAGCCCACACGCTTTAGGAGAGAGGAGTTAGCTTCTTCTCCTTCACAGGTCTTGACAGTGTCTACATCTATTATTTGGAATTCTGTTAGGTCTATTCAAACCCAATTGTGAAAAAAAAATACTGTGACACCTATTAATAAAAACATACAACTGAGGGCGCCTGGGTGGCTCAGTGGGTTAAGCCGCTGCCTTCGGCTCAGGTCATGATCTCAGGGTCCTGGGATCGAGCCCCGCATCGGCCTCTCTGCTCAGCAGGGAGCCTGCTTCTCTCTCTCTCTCTCTCTCTGCCTGCCTCTCTACTTGTGATCTCTCTGTCAAATAAATAAATAAATAAATAAATCTTTAAAACAAAACAAAAACATACAACTGAATAATTTAAAAGATCACATTGGTTTTATTGAACAATTGGGCAGCTTCCCATCTAGCAAATAGGAAGGACCTCCATTGCCCTGCATGGAAGGAAAAGCTTTAAAAGCAGATGGGGTGGTATCTCAACGTGGTTGTGATTTGACTCTCCCTGATGGCTAATGATGATGAACTATTTTTCATGTGTCTGTTAGCCATTTGTATGTCTTCTTTGGAGAAGTGTCTGTTCATGTCGTCTGCCCATTTTTTGACATGATTATCTGTTTTTCTTTTTTGTTTTGTTTTGTTTATGTTTTTTTTTTTTTTTGGCAGCGCGTTGGGAATGCACTTCATGCTCATGACGTGTTCAAGGGAAAACAATAACTTTTATTTAAAATAAATAATACACAGCATAGAGGAGATGGATGGCGACGAGAACGGTGACTCCATACAGGAGAGGAAGAACACAAGGGGAGGGGATGGAACATTCTGGGGGGATGTCGGGGTCAGGGGATGGAACTGACGGCGTTTTTCTGGGGAGATCTCCCCGCCGAGTTGTGGGCTCTGGATGACAGTCTGTGGGCCACGCAGGAGAAGGTATTGGAGCAAGGGTTGGACTAGGGGTGGGGACAGGGTCAGCAGTAGTGGCCAGTGCAGGATCCAGAGCAGGAGCTACGTCAGAGGCAGGAACAGGAGCACAAGCAAGGTCAGGAAAAGAGGCAGGAGCAAATGAGAGGGACTGGGTCTGGGGCAGGAACAGGGGCCTAGGCAGGGCCAGGGGAAGGGGCAGTGGTCCTGGCAGGGCCAGGGGAAGGGATGGTGGCATTTGAAGGGGACGACGCAGGGAAAGGGGCTGGGTCTGGGGCAGGAACAGGGGCGCAGGCAGGGAAAGTGGAGGCCTTCCTGGCAAGGGCAGGGGCAGGGGCAGGGGCAGGGAGAGGGTCAGGGGCAGGGTCAGGGCAGGAGCAGGGGCAGGGGCAGGGGCAAGAACAGGGTTAGGACTTGGATCAGGGGCAGGAGTAGGGGCAGGTGCAGGGGCAGGACCTGGGTCTGGGGCACGTGCCGGGGCAAGTGCAGGGGCAGTGGCCATGTCAGGGAAAGGAGAAGGGATAGGAGCAGGGGAAGTGGCACGGGCAGGAGCTGGGGCAAGTGCAGGGGTGATGGCTGTTGCAGGGTCAAGGGCAGGAGCTAGTTCTGGGGCAGGAACAGGGGCACAGGCAGGGGAAAGGGAGGTCGTCCTGGCAGGGGCACAGGAAGGGGCAAGGGGAAGGGCAGGAACAGGGTTAGGACCTGGGTCTGGGGCAGGTGCAGGGGCAGGTGCCAGGGCAGTGGCACTGGCAGGGGAAGGAGAAGGCATAGGGGCAGGGGCAGGAGCTGGGGCAAATGCAGGGGTGATGGCCTGGGCAGGTCAAGGGCTGAGGCTGGGTCTGGGTCTGGGGCAGGAACAGGGGCCCAAGGAGGGGTCAGGGAAGTGGGAGTCCCTCTGGCAGGGGCAGGGCAAGGGGGAGCTGCAGGAGCAGGGGTGGGGGCAGGAACAGGAGCCAGCTCTCCCTGACAGCATCAGCATCTCCGAGGGCAGGCGCCCGGACACCTGTGGGCTCCCGGTCTCCCGCCGAAGGGACTCCAGACACCATGTGCCCCTCCGGAGTTGCTGAAGTTGGGAGTGGGTCTAGCTCCTTGGCTGGAGAAGCTGGGAGAGGAGAGAAGGTCACCCGCGGGCCTGCCTCTCCCTGTGGCTTTGCAGAGACAGAGCCCAGCCCGGGGCCTTCCGCAGAAGCCGCAGCCACGAAGGAACCCTCCCGGGGACGTCTCCCCGACTACAGTCCACCCCCTGGGTGCTCCGAGCCAAGTCGTGGCTCCTGGCTCCACACCAGCCTGTGGGGGCTTCTCCCTGTGGGACCCAGCACCGACCCCTCCCCACACAGCCACAGGCACCCCACCCCAGCCTTCTCACCCTTGGACTTGGCCTCCATGGGCTCCGTGTCCAGGACCACAATCCAGTGGAGTACCGCGGGCAGTGGTCTGGGATGTAGCGGGGGCCTTCCCAGGACCGGGGACTCCGGGGTCGGGGAGGAGTGCGTGTCTTCCCGCCTCCTTCCTAGTTCATCCGTGGCCTGCCAAGGCAGAGACGGGGAGTGTGCAAGAGGCGTCAGAGCCCTGCCCGGCTGTACCCACCGTGCTCCTGCCCAGTGCCCCTGCTTCTCCCAGATTCCACGCAGACCTGTGCGTGCACAGCCCCGCACCTGGGTCAGTGACCCGTCCCTGCAGGGTCTCAGGATCAACCCTGGGCAGAAGGGTGCAGCCCCCACACTCCGTCCCACCTAGCCAGCCTTAACCTGGGGTGTGAACATGACCTGCCCACCAGGCATCTGACCCCTCATCAGCCTGCTCCTGCTCGGGGCGTCTCCATCCCCGATGAGCTCTCTTTACACACACACGCACACACACACACACACACACACAAACACACGGGGAGGAGACCTAGGCCTACACGGGTCGTGTGGGGCTGTCTGACTCTGAGCCTCCCGGTGTCACCTTTTGATTCTTTTTGCCAAAGGGCCAGAGTCGTCGGGGAAACCTGACACGACCTGCCCAGTGAGGGGACGTGTTTGGCGGGCGAGCTCTCCTCTGCCTGCATCCTCTGGGCTTCGGTAGGCAGCAGCAGAACATGTCGCTTCCTTCAGGATCTGCCCAGAAATGAGCTGGGCCGGGGGGTTTTCTCTGGAATGTGGGTGCCTGGATACGTGGGTTCCAAGTCCGTTGGGCTCTGTCGTCGGGGAAGTGAGGTCACCACTGCCTGGGGGCTCCTTACCGGACTTCCTGCTCCCACCAGAGCTCCCTGAGGGTGCCCCTCCCCCAGCTGCTCAAGGCTCACCCTCCACCCCGTGCCCTGTCCATCCAGTGACCCCCACACAGCCTCCCCACAGCCCCTGGGAGGCCTGGGTGCAGCTGTTGTCCCCGCTGGGAGGGCCCAGAGCTGGGTTCAGACCGGGCTCCTGCACCTGCCTAGGACTGTGAGCCCGCACACACCCTGTGGCTCTCAGGGCCTCCCCAGTCTCCCCGTCTGCACACTGGGGGTGTCCTGGCTTCTCCTGCTAGGGATGGCATCAGGGGTAGGACCCCTGCATACGTTCCATCCCCGCTCTCCCAGGAGGCTGGTGCACACACTTGGCCGGGCACGGGTGAGCCAGGGGCTGGGCGGGGGCATGGAACACAGCCCAGAGGGGCCTGGATCTGCTCTGGGATCCAGGCAAAGGCACCGTCCTCCTGCCTGTGTCCCATCCCCCGTGGCAAGGTTGCAGTGCATGGCTTCTGACCTTGGTGACACAGGCTTCCCGGGGCTCCCATTAGGTGGAGGTCCAAGGGCCTCGTCTGCGCCCATGTGCTGACCAGCCCCAACAGGGAACCCCGGGCATTCCCGTATCCGTCCTCCCAGGGTGGATGGCCCGTGGGACTGAGAAGGGGACACAATGTTTGGCTGCCATTTCCCAGCCGATGGAGGAAAGTCTGGGACTTCTCCTGGTTCCCTCTCTCCTGGGTTCAGTGTCTGTCTCTGTCTCTGTCTTTGTCTCTGTGCCTGCGTCTGTCTCTGTTCGTGGGTGTCTCCCAGGAGCCGGATCTGGGGGCTCCAGGGCTGAGGGGAGAAACCTCCGAAGTCTCCCTTGTCCCTGTTTCCCTCTCCTGGGCTGGTGCTCGGTTCCTTGCTAAGTAAGGCCTTCTCACCCCGAGCAGAGCTCTGACTCTAGAACCTCTTCCCAGTGGGGGTCCTGAGGCCACAACAAGGAGGCTCCTGCCCCGTGTCCCCAGACCAGGGGTCCAGTGCTCTGCCACATTCTGCAAGCCCACAAGGTCAGTCCCCAGGCTGTCTTCTGCTCAGAAGGACCTCGAGGGAGTCCAAAGCATTTTCCCACGACTGGGAGCACAGTGGGTCAGGGACAGAGATTCAAGGCCAACAGGCTCTTCTGCAAGCCTGAGGGAGACTAGGGACACCCTGTCTCTATGGCCCCACTGATAGAAGAGGAAGGGGAGGCCTTCAGTGTTGTAGCCCTGTCCACACTGGGGGTGGGGGATGCCTCTTCCTACTTCCAGTAGTCCAGGGTGGTGATGGACACCAGGCCCCAGACCCTGACCCTACCCAGTGCCCTGGCAAAGCCCCTGGGCCCCTTGGGGACCCCTTGACCATCAGCCTGTCCTGTCTCCCCTCCCCATGCTTTGGATCTCGGCCCTTGCCAGGAGTCCTGATGCCCCCGACCCCATGGCCCAGCTGTCTCCAATCTCTTTCTTCTTTCCCCCTTGTTACCCACCATTTTCCCAGGGTGTCTCCCCCTCTGACCCCTATCTGGGCAGAGTGGGGTGTGTGTGTGTGTGTGCGCGCGCGCACACACACACACACGCGCGCTCAAACACATATGCTTCTAGCTGTCTGGGGATGCCCGAGGTCATGTCCCCCCATGGGATGGGGTGGGTAGCTCTCCCCAAGCATCTGAGGAGCTCTCACCCTCAAAGCATACCTCATGGGAGGGTCAGGAATTGCCTAGGCCTGGAGGGAAGCTCTGCTCCTTGGACTCTGTACCCGATATTTGTCCTGGGCCAGTCGCTGCCTCTCTTGAGCCCAGGTTCCCAACTGACCCTGAGGGTTGGACATGGAAATGCTTGAACCTGGCCTTTGCTCCAGGGGTAGGTGGAGGTGGAGGAGAGGTGCACCAGGCACACAGACCTCCATTCCGAGAGGGCCAGGTGTGCCCAGGAGACCTGCACACAGCACCTGTCCCCTGACCCAGCCTTGTGGTGGATGCGGACCCACCATGGCGCTGTCCCCGACTGGTCCCCCATGTTCCCTCACCACTGCCAAGTCCTCTGTGGCCCCAAAGTCTGCTGAGCACCGGAACCGTGCCTATCCTGGGAAGCAAGGCTCAGGGTGCAAGGCCAGGCGGGTTGGACATCTGGGGATGCAAAGGTCATCGAGTACCCCCCACCCAGCTGGCCTGGAATTCAGAATCCGTCCCAGGGTCCTGCTCAATGCAGGCTTGAGCCAGAGGACTTGGAGACGTAGGTGGAGGCCAAATCAGGACAGGGAGATCAGTGGGCCCCTTCCACTTCTCTCTCCCTCTGCTGGGTCTTCCTGGTTGTTCCCTGGGACAGAGGTCCAGCCTGTCCTTGGATAGAGCCCTGGCTTGAGTCGGTGAGTGGGAAGGAGGACAGGGAAGGTTAGGGTTTGAGTTAGGGGTTTGGGTTAGGGTCAGGTTCAGGGTCAGGTTCAGGGTCAGGTTCAGGGCCAGGGTTAGGTTTAGGGTTAGGGTTAGGTTTAAGGACTGGGTCAAGGTCAGGGTCAGGGTTCAGGTCAGGGCCAGGGTTAGGGTTAGGGTCAAAGTCAGGGTTCAGTTTAGGTGCCAGTTTAGGGTACGGTCAGGGTTAGGGTTAGGGTCAGGGTCAGGGTAGGGTCAGGGTTAGGGTTTTGGGTTAGGGTTAGGGTTAGGGTTAGTGTTGTGGTTAGGATAGGGATAGACAGGTTTAGGGTCAGGGTTAGGGTAGGGTTTGGGGTTGGGGTTAGGGTTAGAATCAGGGTTAGGTTTAGGGTCAGGGTCCTTGTTAGGGTCACGGTCAGGGTTAGGGTTAGGGTCTGGGTCGTGGTCAGTGTTACGGTCAGGGTTCGGGTCAGGGTCAGTGTTAGTGTTAGGGTCAGGGCCAGCGTCACGGTTAGGGTAAGTTTTAGGTTTAGGGTTAGGGTTAGGGTTAGTTTTAGGGTCAGGTCCAGGGTGGGTTAGGGTATGTTTTAGGGTTAGGGTCAGTGTTAGGGTCAGGGTCAGGGCTAGGACTAGGGTTAGTGTTACGCTCCGGGTTAGGTTTAGGGACTGGGTCATGGTCAGGGTCAGCGTTCTCATCAGGGCCAGGGTTAGGTTTTCGGTCAGAGTCAGGGTTCAGTTCAGGTTCCAGTTTAGGGTCAGGGTCAGGGTCAGGTTGGGTGTTAGGGTCAGGGTCAGGCTTAGGGGCAGGGTTCGGTTTAGGGACTGGGCCAGGGTCAGTGTCAGGGTTCAGGTCACGGCCAGGGTTAGGCTGAGGGCCAGGGTCAGGATTCAGTTTAGGTTCCAGTTTAGGGTCAGGGTCAGGGTTAGGGTTAGGTTCAGGGTCAGGCTTAGGGTTTGGGGTTACGGTTAGGGTTAGTGTTAGGGTCGGGGTTAGGGTAGGGTTAAACAGGGTTAGGGTCAGAGTTAGGGTTAGGCTTGGGGTAGGATTAGGCTTAGAATCAGGGTTAGGTTAAGGGACTGGGTCAAAGTCAGGGTCAGGGTTCAGGTCATGTCCAGGGTTAGGCTGAGGGCCAGGGTCAGGATTCAGTTCAGGTTCCAGTTTAGGGTCAGGGTCAGGGTTAGGGTTAGGGTCAGCGTTAGGTTAGGGACTGGGTCAGGGTCAGGGTCAGAGTTCCGGTCACGGCCAGGGTTAGGCTGAGGGCCAGGGTCAGGATTCTGTTTAGGTTCCAGTGTAGGGTCAGGGTCATGGTTAGGTTTAGGGACTGGGTCAGGGTCAGGGTCAGGGTTCACGTCACGGCCAGGGTTAAGCTGAGGGCTAGGGTCAGGATTCCGTTTAGGTTCCAGTTTAGGGTCAGGGTCAGGGTTAGGGTTAGGTTCAGTGTCAGGCTTAGGGTTAGTGTTAGGGTCTGGGTTAGCGTAGGGTTAGACAGGGTTAGGGTCAGGGTTAGGGTTAGGCTTGGGGTTAGGGTTAGGCTTAGAATCAGGGTTAGGTTTATGGTCAGGGTCCCTGTTAGGGTCCGGGTTAGGGTTAGGGTTAGGGTCAGGGTCCTGGTCAATGTTACGGTCAGGGTTAGGGTCAGGGTCAGGGTTAGTGTTAGTGTCAGGGCCAGGGACAGGTTTAGGGTACGTTTTAGGGTTAGGGTCTCGGTTAGGGTCAGGGTCAGGGTTAGGACCAGGGTTTGGCTTACGCTCCAGGTTAGGTTTAGGGGCTAGGTCAGGGTCAGGTTCAGGGTCACGTCCAGGGTTAGGTTTTCGGTCAGAGTCAGGGTTCAGTTCAGGGTCAGGTCAGGGTTAGGGTAAGCTTCAGGGTGACGGTTAGGGTTTGGGGTTAGGGTTAGCGTTAGTGGTAAGGTTGGTGTTAGGGTAGGGTGAGACAGGCCTAGGTTCAGGGTTTGGTTAGGGTAGGCGTTATGGTTTACTTAGAATCAGGGATAGGTTTAGGGTCAATGTCGTCGGTGTTATGGTCAGGGTAAGGGTTAGGCTCACCGTCAGGGTCAGGGTTAGGTTTAGGGTCAGGGTCAGGGTCAGTGTTAGGGTCAGTATTTTTGTCTGGGTTAGGGTCAGGGTCAGCATCAGGGTGTGGTTAGGGTTAGGGTTAGGGTTAGGTTTAGGTTTAGGGTTAGGGTTCGGGTTCGGGTTTGGGTTCAGGTTTAGGATTTGAGGTTAGGTTTGGGTTCGCGTTGAGGTTCGGTGTTAGGGTTGTGGGTTAGGGTTCGGGTTCGGGTTCACATTCGGCTTAGTATTTGGGTTCTGGTTCGGGTTAAGATTAGGCCCTGAATGGTGGCTCGGGGCTGCTCCATCTGTCCTCCCAGGGCCGACCTTCCTTGTCCTTGGCCCTCTGTCATCCTGGATCCTCTCTACGTCCTCCTTAAACTATTATGAATGTCCCCAGGAGCAGGGTGGCAGGAGTGGGGTTCAGGAGGGCCTGCCGCGATCCTGTGCCCCAGACAACACTGAGAAAGGAGCCCCAGGACATTGTGTCATGAGGACTGGGATGAGGATCCCCTCCACCTCCTTGGGCATGAACACTGTTCCATTCCCTGCTGTCTCACCACTGCTGGGCCCAATCCTACTGAAAACACATCCGTGGCCAACCGAGCCAGAGTTTCTGGGGGTGAGTCCTAGGCTGAGCCCTGCTAGGTGACAGGTGCACCTGTGGCCTGGGATGGGTGCCGCTCACGGTTGTCTCAGACAGGGGTGCCTGTCTGCCTTCTCTCCAGGGGCCCTGCATTGGACCTCTGCTTCCTCACGTTCTCCCCAGGGCTGCTGGTCCCCAGACCAGACACCTGCCAGTCTGAGGGTGACCAGCACTGCCTCCCCAGGGTTTCCTTTGCCTGAGTCCTTCCCCGGGAGCTCCTGCATCTCCTGACACATACTCCCTGTGTGCCTCTCCTCCCCCTTGAACTTGCACGTGTCTAGTCTCTGTCCCTGTGGGACCCAGTGACTTGGAGCATGGATTGGAGCAGACCCATGGGAGACCTTTCTCTGGCCTAGGGTTGTGAGCGATGCTTTTGCGCTCCGCGGTGTGTCTTCCAGCTTTCTGCATTTCCTTGGTTTCTGTGTGGGCCACAGGAGGAAACAGTCGTGTCCTGTCTGGGGCCCGACTGTGGTGTCCCAGCAGGAACAGGGGCCTTGGCCCCGAGATTGTGCCCAGAATTCCTAAAGGGGTCCCTAGGATGACATCTCCTCTGTAATCCATTGGGCACCTCAACAACCAAGAAGGGAAATTCTATGTCAAACAGAGAGAAGAAACAAAAACCAAACCTAACCAAACCAAACCAAACCAAACCCCAAACAAGGGCCCTTTGAAAATAGGTGCAGACACAAACGCACCTATTGAGGGATTCCACTTCCAGAAACCTCCAGAACACGTGCAGGAACAGCTTGGGGCTTGGGAGGGGCCAGGCTGGGGGAACAATGGGCAGGAGGGCTTGGGCTCAGGGTCTCGTTTGGGGAAGGAGGTATCCTGCAACGATGTTCTGGGGCGTGGTGGCACAGCGTTGGGAATGCACTTCATGCTCATGTCGTGTTCCAGGGAAAACAAGAACTTTTATTTAAAATAAATAATACGGCATAGAGGAGATGGACGGCGACGAGAACGCTGACTCCATACAGGAGAGGAAGGACACAAGGGGAGGGGATGGAACATTCTGGGGGGATGTTGGGGTCAGGGGATGGAACTGACGGCGCTTTTCTGGGGAGATCTCCCCGCAGAGTTGTGGGCTCTGGATGCGGGTCTGGGAGTCCCGCAGGAGAAGGTGTTGGGGCAGGGGTTGGGCTAGGGGCGGGGACAGGGTCAGCAGTAGTGGCCAGTGCAGGATCCAGAGCAGGAGCTGGGTCAGAGGCAGGAACAGGAGCCCAGGCAAGGTCAGGGAAAGGAGCAGGAGCAAATGAGAGGGACTGGGTCTGGGGCGGGAACAGGGGCCTAGGCAGGGCCAGGGGAAGGGATGGCGACAGTCGAAGGCGAAGACACAGGGGCAGGGGCTGGGTCTGGGGCAGGAACAGGGGCGCAGGCAGGGAAAGTGGAAGCCTTCCTGTCAGGGGCAGGGGCAGGGGCAGTGGCAGGAGCAGGGGCAGGGGCAGGACAAGGGTTAGGACCTGGGTCTGGTGCAGGTGCAGGGGCAGTGGCCCTGGCAGGGAAAGGAGAAAGGACAGGGGCAGAGGCAAGGGCAGACGCAGGGGCAGGGGCAGGGGCAGGGGCAGGAACTGGGGCAAGTGCATTGGTGATGACTGGTTCATGATCAAGGGCATGGGCTGGGTCTGGGGCGGGAACAGGGGCCTAGGCAGGGCGAAGGGAAGGGGCAGTGTTCCTGGCAGGGCCAGGGGAAGGGATGGCGGCAGTTGAAGGGGAAGACGCAGGGAGAGGGCCTGGGTCTGGGGCAGGAACAGGGGCGCAGGCAGGGAAAGTGGAGGCCTTCCCGGCAGGGGCAGAGGCAGGGGCAGGGGCAGGGGCAGGGGCAGGGGCAAGAACAGGGTTCGGACTTGGGTCTGGGGCAGTTGTAGGGGCACGTGCAGGGGCAGGACCTGGGTCTGGGGCAGGTGCAGGGGCAGGTGCCGGGGCAGTGGCCCTGGCAGGGAAAGGAGAAAGGACAGGGGCAGGAGCAGGGGCAGGAGCAGGAACTGGGGCAAGTGCATTGGTGATGACTGGTTCAGGGTCAAGGGCAGGAGCTGGGTCTGGGGCGGGAACAGGGGCCTAGGCTTGGCCAGGGGAAGGGGCAGTGTTCCTGGCAGGGCCAGGGGAAGGGATGGCGGCAGTTGAAGGGGAAGACGCAAAGACAGGGCGTGGGTCTGGGGCAGGAACAGGGGCACAGGCAGGGAAAGTGGAGGCCTTCCTGGCTGGGGCAGGGGCAGACGCAGAGGCAGGGGCAAAGCCAGGGGAAAGGCCAGGGGTAGGACCTGGGTCTGGGGCAGGTGCAGGGGCAGTGGCCCTGGCAGGGAAAAGAGAAAGGACAGGGGCAGGGGCAGACGCAGGGGCAGGGGAAGAGGCAGGAGCAGGAACCGAGGAAAGTGCATTGGTGATGACTGGTTCAGGGTCAAGGGCAGGAGCTGGGTCTGGGGCAGGACCAGGGGCACCGGCAGGGAAAGTGGAGGCCTTCCTGGCTGGGGCAGGTGCAGACGCAGAGGCAGGGGCAAAGCCAGGGGAAAGGCCAGGGGTAGGACCTGGGTCTGGGGCAGGTGCCTGGGCAGTGGCCCTGGCAGGGAAAGGCAAAGGGATAGGGGCGGGGGAAGGGGCAGGGGCAGGAGCTGGGGCAAGTGCAGGGCTGATGGCCTGGGCGAGGTCAAGGGCTGGAGCTGGGTCTGGGGCAGGAACAGGGGCCCAGGGAGGGGTTGGGGAAGGGGTGGGACCAAGGGAGGATCTGGGTCAAGGGCCAGAACAGGAGCCCAGGCAGGGGCAGGGGAAGTGGGAGTCGCTCTGGCAGGGGCAGGGCAAGGGGGAGCGGCAGGAGCAGGGGTGGGGGCAGGAGCAGGAGCCAGCTCTCCCTGGACAGCATCAGCATCAACACCTGTGGGCTCCCGGTCTCCCGCCGAAGGGACTCCAGACACCATGTGCCCCTCCGGAGTGGCTGAAGTTGGGAGTGGGTCTAGCTCCTTGGCTGGAGAAGCTGGGAGAGGAGAGAAGGTCACCCGCGGGCCTGCCTCTCCCTGTGGCTTTGCAGAGACAGAGCCCAGCCCGGGGCCTCCCGCAGAAGCCGCAGCCACGAAGGAACCCTCCCGGGGACGTCTCCCCGACTGCAGTCCACCCCCTGGGTGCTCCGAGCCAAGTCGTGGCTCCTGGCTCCACACCAGCCTGTGGGGGCTTCTCCCTGTGGGGCCCAGCACCGACCCCTCCCCACACAGCCACAGGCACCCCACCCCAGCCTTCTCACCCTTGGACTTGGCCTCCGTGGGCTCCGTGTCCAGGACCACAATCCAGTGGAGTACCGCGGGCACTGGTCTGGGATGTAGCGGGGGCCTTCCCAGGACCGGGGACTCCGGGGTCAGGGAGGAGTGCGTGTCTTCCCGCCTCCTTCCTAGTTCATCCGTGGCCTGCCAAGGCAGAGACGGGGAGTGTGCAAGAGGCGTCAGAGCCCTGCCCGGCTGTACCCACCGTGCTCCTGCCCAGTGCCCCTGCTTCTCCCAGATTCCACGCAGACCTGTGCGTGCACAGCCCCGCACCTGGGTCAGTGACCCGTCCCTGCAGGGTCTCAGGATCAACCCTGGGCAGAAGGGTGCAGCCCCCACACTCCGTCCCACCTAGCCAGCCTTAACCTGGGGTGTGAACATGACCTGCCCACCAGGCATCTGACCCCTCATCAGCCTGCTCCTGCTCGGGGCGTCTCCATCCCCGATGAGCTCTCTTTACACACACACGCACGCACACACACACACACACACACACACACACACACACGGGGAGGAGACCTAGGCCTACACGGGTCGTGTGGGGCTGTCTGACTCTGAGCCTCCCGGTGTCACCTTTAGATTCTTTTTGCCAAAGGGCCAGAGTCGTCGGGGAAACCTGACACGACCTGCCCAGTGAGGGGACGTGTTTGGCGGGCGAGCTCTCCTCTGCCTGCATCCTCTGGGCTTCGGTAGGCAGCAGCAGAACATGTCGCTTCCTTCAGGATCTGCCCAGAAATGAGCTGGGCCGGGGGGTTTTCTCTGGAATGTGGGTGCCTGGATACGTGGGTTCCAAGTCCGTTGGGCTCTGTCGTCGGGGAAGTGAGGTCACCACTGCCTGGGGGCTCCTTACCGGACTTCCTGCTCCCACCAGAGCTCCCTGAGGGCGCCCCTCCCCCAGCTGCTCAAGGCTCAACCTCCACCCCGTGCCCTGTCCATCCAGTGACCCCCACACAGCCTCCCCACAGCCCCTGGGAGGCCTGGGTGCAGCTGTTGTCCCCGCTGGGAGGGCCCAGAGCTGGGTTCAGACCGGGCTCCTGCACCTGCCTAGGACTGTGAGCCCGCACACACCCTGTGGCTCTCAGGGCCTCCCCAGTCTCCCCGTCTGCACACTGGGGGTGTCCTGGCTTCTGCTAGGGATGGCATCAGGGGTAGGATCCCTGCATACGTTCCATCCCCGCTCTCCCAGGAGGCTGGTGCACACACTTGGCCGGGCACGGGTGAGCCAGGGGCTGGGCGGGGGCATGGAACACAGCCCAGAGGGGCCTGGATCTGCTCTGGGATTCAGGCAAAGGCACCGTCCTCCTGCCTGTGTCCCATCCCCCGTGGCATGGTTGCAGTGCATGGCTTCTGACCTTGGTGACACAGGCTTCCCGGGGCTCCCATTAGGTAGAGGTCCAAAGGCCTCGTCTGCGCCCATGTGCTGACCAGGCCCCACAGGGAACCCCGGGCATTCCCGTATCTGTCCTCCCAGGGTGGATGGCCCGTGGGACTGAGAAGGGGACACAATGTTTGGCTGCCATTTCCCAGCCGATGGAGGAAAGTCTGGGACTTCTCCTGGTTCCCTCTCTCCTGGGTTCAGTGTCTGTCTCTGTCTCTGTCTTTGTCTCTGTGCCTGCGTCTGTCTCTGTTCGTGGGTGTCTCCCAGGAGCCGGATCTGGGGGCTCCAGGGCTGAGGGGAGAAACCTCCGAAGTCTCCCTTGTCCCTGTTTCCCTCTCCTGGGCTGGTGCTCGGTTCCTTGCTAAGTAAGGCCTTCTCACCCCGAGCAGAGCTCTGACTCTAGAACCTCTTCCCAGTGGGGGTCCTGAGGCCACAACAAGGAGGCTCCTGCCCCGTGTCCCCAGACCAGGGGTCCAGTGCTCTGCCACATTCTGCAAGCCCACAAGGTCAGTCCCCAGGCTGTCTTCTGCTCAGAAGGACCTCGAGGGAGTCCAAAGCATTTTCCCACGACTGGGAGCACAGTGGGTCAGGGACAGAGATTCAAGGCCAACAGGCTCTTCTGCAAGCCTGAGGGAGACTAGGGACACCCTGTCTCTATGGCCCCACTGATAGAAGAGGAAGGGGAGGCCTTCAGTGTTGTAGCCCTGTCCACACTGGGGGTGGGGCGTGCCTCTTCCTACTTCCAGTAGTCCAGGGTGGTGATGGACACCAGGCCCCAGACCCTGACCCTACCCAGTGCCCTGGCAAAGCCCCTGGGCCCCTTGGGGACCCCTTGACCATCAGCCTGTCCTGTCTCCCCTCCCCATGCTTTGGATCTCGGCCCTTGCCAGGAGTCCTGATACCCCCGACCCCATGGCCCAGCTGTCTCCAATCTCTTTCTTCTTTCCCCCTTGTTACCCACCATTTTCCCAGGGTGTCTCCCCCTCTGACCCCTATCTGGGCAGAGTGGGGTGTGTGTGTGTGTGTGTGCGCGCGCGCACACACACACACACGCGCGCTAAAACACATATGCTTCTAGCTGTCTGGGGATGCCCGAGGTCATGTCCCCCCATGGGATGGGGTGGGTAGCTCTCCCCAAGCATCTGAGGAGCTCTCACCCTCAAAGCATACCTCATGGGAGGGTCAGGAATTGCCTAGGCCTGGAGGGAAGCTCTGCTCCTTGGACTCTGTACCCGATATTTGTCCTGGGCCAGTCGCTGCCTCTCTTGAGCCCAGGTTCCCAACTGACCCTGAGGGTTGGACATGGAAATGCTTGAACCTGGCCTTTGCTCCAGGGGTAGGTGGAGGTGGAGGAAAGGTGCACCAGGCACACAGACCTCCATTCCGAGAGGGCCAGGTGTGCCCAGGAGACCTGCACACAGCACCTGTCCCCTGACCCAGCCTTGTGGTGGATGCGGACCCACCATGGCGCTGTCCCCGACTGGTCCCCCATGTTCCCTCACCACTGCCAAGTCCTCTGTGGCCCCAAAGTCTGCTGAGCACCGGAACCGTGCCTATCCTGGGAAGCAAGGCTCAGGGTGCAAGGCCAGGCGGGTTGGACATCTGGGGATGCAAAGGTCATCGAGTACCCCCCACCCAGCTGGCCTGGAATTCAGAATCCGTCCCAGGGTCCTGCTCAATGCAGGCTTGAGCCAGAGGACTTGGAGACGTAGGTGGAGGCCAAATCAGGACAGGGAGATCAGTGGGCCCCTTCCACTTCTCTCTCCCTCTGCTGGGTCTTCCTGGTTGTTCCCTGGGACAGAGGTCCAGCCTGTCCTTGGATAGAGCCCTGGCTTGAGTCGGTGAGTGGGAAGGAGGACAGGGAAGGTTAGGGTTTGAGTTAGGGGTTTGGGTTAGGGTCAGGTTCAGGGTCAGGTTCAGGGTCAGGTTCAGGGCCAGGGTTAGGTTTAGGGTTAGGGTTAGGTTTAAGGACTGGGTCAAGGTCAGGGTCAGGGTTCAGGTCAGGGCCAGGGTTAGGGTTAGGGTCAAAGTCAGGGTTCAGTTTAGGTGCCAGTTTAGGGTAGGGTCAGGGTTAGGGTTAGGGTCAGGGTCAGGGTAGGGTCAGGGTTAGGGTTTTGGGTTAGGGTTAGGGTTAGGGTTAGGGTTAGGGTTAGGGTTGTGGTTAGGATAGGGATAGACAGGTTTAGGGTCAGGGTTTGAGTAGGGTTTGGGGTTGGGGTTAGGGTTAGAATCAGGGTTAGGTTTAGGGTCAGGGTCCTTGTTAGGGTCACGGTCAGGGTTAGGGTTAGGGTCTGGGTCGTGGTCAGTGTTACGGTCAGGGTTCGGGTCAGGGTCAGTGTTAGTGTTAGGGTCAGGGCCAGCGTCACGGTTAGGGTAAGTTTTAGGTTTAGGGTTAGGGTTAGGGTTAGTTTTAGGGTCAGGTCCAGGGTGGGTTAGGGTATGTTTTAGGGTTAGGGTCAGTGTTAGGGTCAGGGTCAGGGCTAGGACTAGGGTTAGTGTTACGCTCCGGGTTAGGTTTAGGGACTGGGACAGGTTAAGGGTCAGCGTTCTCATCAGGGCCAGGGTTAGGTTTTCGGTCAGAGTCAGGGTTCAGTTCAGGTTCCAGTTTAGGGTCAGGGTCAGGGTCAGGTTGGGTGTTAGGGTCAGGGTCAGGCTTAGGGGCAGGGTTCGGTTTAGGGACTGGGCCAGGGTCAGTGTCAGGGTTCAGGTCACGGCCAGGGTTAGGCTGAGGGCCAGGGTCAGGATTCAGTTTAGGTTCCAGTTTAGGGTCAGGGTCAGGGTTAGGGTTAGGTTCAGGGTCAGGCTTAGGGTTTGGGGTTACGGTTAGGGTTAGTGTTAGGGTCGGGGTTAGGGTAGGGTTAAACAGGGTTAGGGTCAGAGTTAGGGTTAGGCTTGGGGTAGGATTAGGCTTAGAATCAGGGTTAGGTTAAGGGACTGGGTCAGCGTCAGGGTCAGGGTTCAGGTCATGTCCAGGGTTAGGCTGAGGGCCAGGGTCAGGATTCAGTTCAGGTTCCAGTTTAGGGTCAGGGTCAGGGTTAGGGTTAGGGTCAGCGTTAGGTTAGGGACTGGGTCAGGGTCAGGGTCAGAGTTCCGGTCACGGCCAGGGTTAGGCTGAGGGCCAGGGTCAGGATTCTGTTTAGGTTCCAGTGTAGGGTCAGGGTCATGGTTAGGTTTAGGGACTGGGTCAGGGTCAGGGTCCGGGTTCACGTCACGGCCAGGGTAAGCTGAGGGCTAGGGTCAGGATTCCGTTTAGGTTCCAGTTTAGGGTCAGGGTCAGGGTTAGGGTTAGGTTCAGTGTCAGGCTTAGGGTTAGTGTTAGGGTCTGGGTTAGCGTAGGGTTAGACAGGGTTAGGGTCAGGGTTAGGGTTAGGCTTGGGGTTAGGGTTAGGCTTAGAATCAGGGTTAGGTTTATGGTCAGGGTCCCTGTTAGGGTCCGGGTTAGGGTTAGGGTTAGGGTCAGGGTCCTGGTCAATGTTACGGTCAGGGTTAGGGTCAGGGTCATGGTTAGTGTTAGGGTCAGGGCCAGGGTCAGGTTTAGGGTACGTTTTAGGGTTAGGGTCTCGGTTAGGGTCAGGGTCAGGGTTAGGACCAGGGTTCGGCTTACGCTCCGGGTTAGGTTTAGGGGCTAGGTCAGGGTCAGGTTCAGGGTCACGTCCAGGGTTAGGTTTTCGGTCAGAGTCAGGGTTCAGTTCAGGGTCAGGTCAGGGTTAGGGTAAGCTTCAGGGTGACGGTTAGGGTTTGGGGTTAGGGTTAGCGTTAGTGGTAAGGTTGGTGTTAGGGTAGGGTGAGACAGGCTTAGGTTCAGGGTTTGGTTAGGGTAGGCGTTATGGTTTACTTAGAATCAGGGATAGGTTTAGGGTCAATGTCGTCGGTGTTATGGTCAGGGTAAGGGTTAGGCTCACCGTCAGGGTCAGGGTTAGGTTTAGGGTCAGGGTCAGGGTCAGTGTTAGGGTCAGTATTTTTGTCTAGGTTAGGGTCAGGGTCAGCATCAGGGTGTGGTTAGGGTTAGGGTCAGGCTCACAGTCAGGGTCCGGGTCAGGGTTAGGCTTAGGGTTAGGGTTAGGGTTAGGTTTAGGGTTAGGGTTAGGGTTCGGGTTCGGGTTTGGGTTCAGGTTTAGGATTTGAGGTTAGGTTTGGGTTCGCGTTGAGGTTCCGTGTTAGGGTTAGGGTTAGGGTTCGGGTTCGGGTTCACATTCGGCTTAGTATTTGGGTTCTGGTTCGGGTTAAGATTAGGCCCTGAATGGTGGCTCAGGGCTGCTCCATCTGTCCTCCCAGGGCCGACCTTCCTTGTCCTTGGCCCTCTGTCATCCTGGATCCTCTCTATGTCCTCCTTAAACTATTATGAATGTCCCCAGGAGCAGGGTGGCAGGAGTGGGGTTCAGGAGGGCCTGCCGCGATCCTGTGCCCCAGACAACACTGAGAAAGGAGCCCCAGGACATTGTGTCATGAGGACTGGGATGAGGATCCCCTCCACCTCCTTGGGCATGAACACTGTTCCATTCCGTGCTGTCTCACCACTGCTGTGCCCAATCCTACTGAAAACACATCCGTGGCCAACCGAGCCAGAGTTTCTGGGGGTGAGTCCCAGGCTGAGCCCTGCTAGGTGACAGGTGCACCTGTGGCCTGGGATGGGTGCCGCTCACGGTTGTCTCAGACAGGGGTGCCTGTCTGCCTTCTCTCCAGGGGCCCTGCATTGGACCTCTGCTTCCTCACGTTCTCCCCAGGGCTGCTGGTCCCCAGACCAGACACCTGCCAGTCTGAGGGTGACCAGCACTGCCTCCCCAGGGTTTCCTTTGCCTGAGTCCTTCCCCGGGAGCTCCTGCATCTCCTGACACATACTCCCTGTGTGCCTCTCCTCCCCCTTGAACTTGCACGTGTCTAGTCTCTGTCCCTGTGGGACCCAGTGACTTGGAGCATGGATTGGAGCAGACCCATGGGAGACCTTTCTCTGGCCTAGGGTTGTGAGCGATGCTTTTGCGCTCCGCGGTGTGTCTTCCAGCTTTCTGCATTTCCCTGGTTTCTGTGTGGGCCACAGGAGGAAACAGCCGTGTCCTGTCTGGGGCCCGACTGTGGTGTCCCAGCAGGAACAGGGGCCTTGGCCCCGAGATTGTGCCCAGAATTCCTAAAGGGGTCCCTAGGATGACATCTCCTCTGTAATCCATTGGGCACCTCAACAACCAAGAAGGGAAATTCTATGTCAGACAGAGAGAAGAAACAAAAACCAAACCTAACCAAACCAAACCAAACCCCAAACAAGGGCCCTTTGAAAATAGGTGCAGACACAAACGCACCTATTGAGGGATTCCACTTCCAGAAACCTCCAGAACACGAGCAGGAACAGCTTGGGGCTTGCGAGGGGCCAGGCTGGGGGAACAATGGGCAGGAGGGCTTGGGCTCAGGGTCTCGTTTGGGGAAGGAGGTATCCTGCAACGATGTTCTGGGGCGTGGTGGCACAGCGTTGGGAATGCACTTCATGCTCATGACGTGTTCCAGGGAAAACAAGAACTTTTATTTAAAATAAATAATACACGGCATAGAGGAGATGGACGGCGACGAGAACGCTGACTCCATACAGGAGAGGAAGGACACAAGGGGAGGGGATGGAACATTCTGGGGGGATGTTGGGGTCAGGGGATGGAACTGACGGCGTTTTTCTGGGGAGATCTCCCCGCAGAGTTGTGGGCTCTGGATGCGGGTCTGGGAGTCCCGCAGGAGAAGGTGTTGGGGCAGGGGTTGGGCTAGGGGCGGGGACAGGGTCAGCAGTAGTGGCCAGTGCAGGATCCAGAGCAGGAGCTGGGTCAGAGGCAGGAACAGGAGCCCAGGCAAGGTCAGGGAAAGGAGCAGGAGCAAATGAGAGGGACTGGGTCTGGGGCGGGAACAGGGGCCTAGGCAGGGCCAGGGGAAGGGATGGCGACAGTCGAAGGCGAAGACACAGGGGCAGGGGCTGGGTCTGGGGCAGGAACAGGGGCGCAGGCAGGGAAAGTGGAAGCCTTCCTGTCAGGGGCAGGGGCAGGGGCAGTGGCAGGAGCAGGGGCAGGGGCAGGACAAGGGTTAGGACCTGGGTCTGGTGCAGGTGCAGGGGCAGTGGCCCTGGCAGGGAAAGGAGAAAGGACAGGGGCAGAGGCAAGGGCAGACGCAGGGGCAGGGGCAGGGGAAGGGGCAGGAACTGGGGCAAGTGCATTGGTGATGACTGGTTCATGATCAAGGGCATGGGCTGGGTCTGGGGCGGGAACAGGGGCCTAGGCAGGGCGAAGGGAAGGGGCAGTGTTCCTGGCAGGGCCAGGGGAAGGGATGGCGGCAGTTGAAGGGGAAGACGCAGGGAGAGGGCCTGGGTCTGGGGCAGGAACAGGGGCGCAGGCAGGGAAAGTGGAGGCCTTCCCGGCAGGGGCAGAGGCAGGGGCAGGGGCAGGGGCAGGGGCAGGGGCAGGGGCAGGGGCAAGAACAGGGTTCGGACTTGGGTCTGGGGCAGTTGTAGGGGCACGTGCAGGGGCAGGACCTGGGTCTGGGGCAGGTGCAGGGGCAGGTGCCGGGGCAGTGGCCCTGGCAGGGAAAGGAGAAAGGACAGGGGCAGGGGCAGGGGCAGGAGCAGGGGCAGGAGCAGGAACTGGGGCAAGTGCATTGGTGATGACTGTTTCAGGGTCAAGGGCAGGAGCTGGGTCTGGGGCGGGAACAGGGGCCTAGGCTTGGCCAGGGGAAGGGGCAGTGTTCCTGGCAGGGCCAGGGGAAGGGATGGCGGCAGTTGAAGGGGAAGACGCAAAGACAGGGCGTGGGTCTGGGGCAGGAACAGGGGCACAGGCAGGGAAAGTGGAGGCCTTCCTGGCTGGGGCAGGGGCAGACGCAGAGGCAGGGGCAAAGCCAGGGGAAAGGCCAGGGGTAGGACCTGGGTCTGGGGCAGGTGCAGGGGCAGTGGCCCTGGCAGGGAAAAGAGAAAGGACAGGGGCAGGGGCAGACGCAGGGGCAGGGGAAGAGGCAGGAGCAGGAACCGAGGAAAGTGCATTGGTGATGACTGGTTCAGGGTCAAGGGCAGGAGCTGGGTCTGGGGCAGGACCAGGGGCACCGGCAGGGAAAGTGGAGGCCTTCCTGGCTGGGGCAGGTGCAGACGCAGAGGCAGGGGCAAAGCCAGGGGAAAGGCCAGGGGTAGGACCTGGGTCTGGGGCAGGTGCCTGGGCAGTGGCCCTGGCAGGGAAAGGCAAAGGGATAGGGGCGGGGGAAGGGGCAGGGGCAGGAGCTGGGGCAAGTGCAGGGCTGATGGCCTGGGCGAGGTCAAGGGCTGGAGCTGGGTCTGGGGCAGGAACAGGGGCCCAGGGAGGGGTTGGGGAAGGGGTGGGACCAAGGGAGGATCTGGGTCAAGGGCCAGAACAGGAGCCCAGGCAGGGGCAGGGGAAGTGGGAGTCGCTCTGGCAGGGGCAGGGCAAGGGGTGGGGGCAGGAGCAGGAGCCAGCTCTCCCTGGACAGCATCAGCATCAACACCTGTGGGCTCCCGGTCTCCCGCCGAAGGGACTCCAGACACCATGTGCCCCTCCGGAGTGGCTGAAGTTGGGAGTGGGTCTAGCTCCTTGGCTGGAGAAGCTGGGAGAGGAGAGAAGGTCACCCGCGGGCCTGCCTCTCCCTGTGGCTTTGCAGAGACAGAGCCCAGCCCGGGGCCTCCCGCAGAAGCCGCAGCCACGAAGGAACCCTCCCGGGGACGTCTCCCCGACTGCAGTCCACCCCCTGGGTGCTCCGAGCCAAGTCGTGGCTCCTGGCTCCACACCAGCCTGTGGGGGCTTCTCCCTGTGGGGCCCAGCACCGACCCCTCCCCACACAGCCACAGGCACCCCACCCCAGCCTTCTCACCCTTGGACTTGGCCTCCGTGGGCTCCGTGTCCAGGACCACAATCCAGTGGAGTACCGCGGGCACTGGTCTGGGATGTAGCGGGGGCCTTCCCAGGACCGGGGACTCCGGGGTCGGGGAGGAGTGCGTGTCTTCCCGCCTCCTTCCTAGTTCATCTGTGGCCTGCCAAGGCAGAGACGGGGAGTGTGCAAGAGGCGTCAGAGCCCTGCCCGGCTGTACCCACCGTGCTCCTGCCCAGTGCCCCTGCTTCTCCCAGATTCCACGCAGACCTGTGCGTGCACAGCCCCGCACCTGGGTCAGTGACCCGTCCCTGCAGGGTCTCAGGATCAACCCTGGGCAGAAGGGTGCAGCCCCCACACTCTGTCCCACCTAGCCAGCCTTCACCTGGGGTGTGAACATGACCTGCCCACCAGGCATCTGACCCCTCATCAGCCTGCTCCTGCTCGGGGCGTCTCCATCCCCGATGAGCTCTCTTTACACACACACGCACGCACACACACACACACACACACACACAGACACACGGGGAGGAGACCTAGGCCTACACGGGTCGTGTGGGGCTGTCTGACTCTGAGCCTCCCGGTGTCACCTTTAGATTCTTTTTGCCAAAGGGCCAGAGTCGTCGGGGAAACCTGACACGACCTGCCCAGTGAGGGGACGTGTTTGGCGGGCGAGCTCTCCTCTGCCTGCATCCTCTGGGCTTCGGTAGGCAGCAGCAGAACATGTCGCTTCCTTCAGGATCTGCCCAGAAATGAGCTGGGCCGGGGGGTTTTCTCTGGAATGTGGGTGCCTGGATACGTGGGTTCCAAGTCCGTTGGGCTCTGTCGTCGGGGAAGTGAGGTCACCACTGCCTGGGGGCTCCTTACCGGACTTCCTGCTCCCACCAGAGCTCCCTGAGGGTGCCCCTCCCCCAGCTGCTCAAGGCTCACCCTCCACCCCGTGCCCTGTCCATCCAGTGACCCCCACACAGCCTCCCCACAGCCCCTGGGAGGCCTGGGTGCAGCTGTTGTCCCCGCTGGGAGGGCCCAGAGCTGGGTTCAGACCGGGCTCCTGCACCTGCCTAGGACTGTGAGCCCGCACACACCCTGTGGCTCTCAGGGCCTCCCCAGTCTCCCCGTCTGCACACTGGGGGTGTCCTGGCTTCTCCTGCTAGGGATGGCATTAGGGGTAGGACCCCTGCATACGTTCCATCCCCGCTCTCCCAGGAGGCTGGTGCACACACTTGGCCGGGCACGGGTGAGCCAGGGGCTGGGCGGGGGCATGGAACACAGCCCAGAGGGGCCTGGATCTGCTCTGGGATCCAGGCAAAGGCACCGTCCTCCTGCCTGTGTCCCATCCCCCGTGGCAAGGTTGCAGTGCATGGCTTCTGACCTTGGTGACACAGGCTTCCCGGGGCTCCCATTAGGTGGAGGTCCAAAGGCCTCGTCTGCGCCCATGTGCTGACCAGGCCCCACAGGGAACCCCGGGCATTCCCGTATCTGTCCTCCCAGGGTGGATGGCCCGTGGGACTGAGAAGGGGACACAATGTTTGGCTGCCATTTCCCAGCCGATGGAGGAAAGTCTGGGACTTCTCCTGGTTCCCTCTCTCCTGGGTTCAGTGTCTGTCTCTGTCTCTGTCTTTGTCTCTGTGCCTGCGTCTGTCTCTGTTCGTGGGTGTCTCCCAGGAGCCGGATCTGGGGGCTCCAGGGCTGAGGGGAGAAACCTCCGAAGTCTCCCTTGTCCCTGTTTCCCTCTCCTGGGCTGGTGCTCGGTTCCTTGCTAAGTAAGGCCTTCTCACCCCGAGCAGAGCTCTGACTCTAGAACCTCTTCCCAGTGGGGGTCCTGAGGCCACAACAAGGAGGCTCCTGCCCCGTGTCCCCAGACCAGGGGTCCAGTGCTCTGCCACATTCTGCAAGCCCACAAGGTCAGTCCCCAGGCTGTCTTCTGCTCAGAAGGACCTCGAGGGAGTCCAAAGCATTTTCCCACGACTGGGAGCACAGTGGGTCAGGGACAGAGATTCAAGGCCAACAGGCTCTTCTGCAAGCCTGAGGGAGACTAGGGACACCCTGTCTCTATGGCCCCACTGATAGAAGAGGAAGGGGAGGCCTTCAGTGTTGTAGCCCTGTCCACACTGGGGGTGGGGCGTGCCTCTTCCTACTTCCAGTAGTCCAGGGTGGTGATGGACACCAGGCCCCAGACCCTGACCCTACCCAGTGCCCTGGCAAAGCCCCTGGGCCCCTTGGGGACCCCTTGACCATCAGCCTGTCCTGTCTCCCCTCCCCATGCTTTGGATCTCGGCCCTTGCCAGGAGTCCTGATGCCCCCGACCCCATGGCCCAGCTGTCTCCAATCTCTTTCTTCTTTCCCCCTTGTTACCCACCATTTTCCCAGGGTGTCTCCCCCTCTGACCCCTATCTGGGCAGAGTGGGGTGTGTGTGTGTGTGTGTGCGCGCGCGCACACACACACACACGCGCGCTCAAACACATATGCTTCTAGCTGTCTGGGGATGCCCGAGGTCATGTCCCCCCATGGGATGGGGTGGGTAGCTCTCCCCAAGCATCTGAGGAGCTCTCACACTCAAAGCATACCTCATGGGAGGGTCAGGAATTGCCTAGGCCTGGAGGGAAGCTCTGCTCCTTGGACTCTGTACCCGATATTTGTCCTGGGCCAGTCGCTGCCTCTCTTGAGCCCAGGTTCCCAACTGACCCTGAGGGTTGGACATGGAAATGCTTGAACCTGGCCTTTGCTCCAGGGGTAGGTGGAGGTGGAGGAGAGGTGCACCAGGCACACAGACCTCCATTCCGAGAGGGCCAGGTGTGCCCAGGAGACCTGCACACAGCACCTGTCCCCTGACCCAGCCTTGTGGTGGATGCGGACCCACCATGGCGCTGTCCCCGACTGGTCCCCCATGTTCCCTCACCACTGCCAAGTCCTCTGTGGCCCCAAAGTCTGCTGAGCACCGGAACCGTGCCTATCCTGGGAAGCAAGGCTCAGGGTGCAAGGCCAGGCGGGTTGGACATCTGGGGATGCAAAGGTCATCGAGTACCCCCCACCCAGCTGGCCTGGAATTCAGAATCCGTCCCAGGGTCCTGCTCAATGCAGGCTTGAGCCAGAGGACTTGGAGACGTAGGTGGAGGCCAAATCAGGACAGGGAGATCAGTGGGCCCCTTCCACTTCTCTCTCCCTCTGCTGGGTCTTCCTGGTTGTTCCCTGGGACAGAGGTCCAGCCTGTCCTTGGATAGAGCCCTGGCTTGAGTCGGTGAGTGGGAAAAAGGACAGGGAAGGTTAGGGTTTGAGTTAGGGGTTTGGGTTAGGGTCAGGTTCAGGGTCAGGTTCAGGGTCAGGTTCAGGGCCAGGGTTAGGTTTAGGGTTAGGGTTAGGTTTAAGGACTGGGTCAAGGTCAGGGTTCAGGTCAGGGCCAGGGTTAGGGTTAGGGTCAAAGTCAGGGTTCAGTTTAGGTGCCAGTTTAGGGTAGGGTCAGGGTTAGGGTTAGGTTCAGGGTCAGGCTTAGGGTTTGGGGTTACGGTTAGGGTTAGTGTTAGGGTCGGGGTTAGGGTAGGGTTAAACAGGGTTAGGGTCAGAGTTAGGGTTAGGCTTGGGGTAGGATTAGGCTTAGAATCAGGGTTAGGTTAAGGGACTGGGTCAGCGTCAGGGTCAGGGTTCAGGTCATGTCCAGGGTTAGGCTGAGGGCCAGGGTCAGGATTCAGTTCAGGTTCCAGTTTAGGGTCAGGGTCAGGGTTAGGGTTAGGGTCAGCGTTAGGTTAGGGACTGGGTCAGGGTCAGGGTCAGAGTTCCGGTCACGGCCAGGGTTAGGCTGAGGGCCAGGGTCAGGATTCTGTTTAGGTTCCAGTGTAGGGTCAGGGTCATGGTTAGGTTTAGGGACTGGGTCAGGGTCAGGGTCCGGGTTCACGTCACGGCCAGGGTAAGCTGAGGGCTAGGGTCAGGATTCCGTTTAGGTTCCAGTTTAGGGTCAGGGTCAGGGTTAGGGTTAGGTTCAGTGTCAGGCTTAGGGTTAGTGTTAGGGTCTGGGTTAGCGTAGGGTTAGACAGGGTTAGGGTCAGGGTTAGGGTTAGGCTTGGGGTTAGGGTTAGGCTTAGAATCAGGGTTAGGTTTATGGTCAGGGTCCCTGTTAGGGTCCGGGTTAGGGTTAGGGTTAGGGTCAGGGTCCTGGTCAATGTTACGGTCAGGGTTAGGGTCAGGGTCATGGTTAGTGTTAGGGTCAGGGCCAGGGTCAGGTTTAGGGTACGTTTTAGGGTTAGGGTCTCGGTTAGGGTCAGGGTCAGGGTTAGGACCAGGGTTCGGCTTACGCTCCGGGTTAGGTTTAGGGGCTAGGTCAGGGTCAGGTTCAGGGTCACGTCCAGGGTTAGGTTTTCGGTCAGAGTCAGGGTTCAGTTCAGGGTCAGGTCAGGGTTAGGGTAAGCTTCAGGGTGACGGTTAGGGTTTGGGGTTAGGGTTAGCGTTAGTGGTAAGGTTGGTGTTAGGGTAGGGTGAGACAGGCTTAGGTTCAGGGTTTGGTTAGGGTAGGCGTTATGGTTTACTTAGAATCAGGGATAGGTTTAGGGTCAATGTCGTCGGTGTTATGGTCAGGGTAAGGGTTAGGCTCACCGTCAGGGTCAGGGTTAGGTTTAGGGTCAGGGTCAGGGTCAGTGTTAGGGTCAGTATTTTTGTCTGGGTTAGGGTCAGGGTCAGCATCAGGGTGTGGTTAGGGTTAGGGTCAGGCTCACAGTCAGGGTCCGGGTCAGGGTTAGGCTTAGGGTTAGGGTTAGGGTTAGGTTTAGGGTTAGGGTTAGGGTTCGGGTTCGGGTTTGGGTTCAGGTTTAGGATTTGAGGTTAGGTTTGGGTTCGCGTTGAGGTTCCGTGTTAGGGTTATGGGTTAGGGTTCGGGTTCGGGTTCACATTCGGCTTAGTATTTGGGTTCTGGTTCGGGTTAAGATTAGGCCCTGAATGGTGGCTCGGGGCTGCTCCATCTGTCCTCCCAGGGCCGACCTTCCTTGTCCTTGGCCCTCTGTCATCCTGGATCCTCTCTACGTCCTCCTTAAACTATTATGAATGTCCCCAGGAGCACGGTGGCAGGAGTGGGGTTCAGGAGGGCCTGCCGCGATCCTGTGCCCCAGACAACACTGAGAAAGGAGCCCCAGGACATTGTGTCATGAGGACTGGGATGAGGATCCCCTCCACCTCCTTGGGCATGAACACTGTTCCATTCCGTGCTGTCTCACCACTGCTGGGCCCAATCCTACTGAAAACACATCCGTGGCCAACCGAGCCAGAGTTTCTGGGGGTGAGTCCCAGGCTGAGCCCTGCTAGGTGACAGGTGCACCTGTGGCCTGGGATGGGTGCCGCTCACGGTTGTCTCAGACAGGGGTGCCTGTCTGCCTTCTCTCCAGGGGCCCTGCATTGGACCTCTGCTTCCTCACGTTCTCCCCAGGGCTGCTGGTCCCCAGACCAGACACCTGCCAGTCTGAGGGTGACCAGCACTGCCTCCCCAGGGTTTCCTTTGCCTGAGTCCTTCCCCGGGAGCTCCTGCATCTCCTGACTCATACTCCCTGTGTGCCTCTCCTCCCCCTTGAACTTGCACGTGTCTAGTCTCTGTCCCTGTGGGACCCAGTGACTTGGAGCATGGATTGGAGCAGACCCATGGGAGACCTTTCTCCGGCCTAGGGTTGTGAGCGATGCTTTTGCGCTCCGCGGTGTGTCTTCCAGCTTTCTGCATTTCCCTGGTTTCTGTGTGGGCCACAGGAGGAAACAGCCGTGTCCTGTCTGGGGCCCGACTGTGGTGTCCCAGCAGGAACAGGGGCCTTGGCCCCGAGATTGTGCCCAGAATTCCTAAAGGGGTCCCTAGGATGACATCTCCTCTGTAATCCATTGGGCACCTCAACAACCAAGAAGGGAAATTCTATGTCAAACAGAGAGAAGAAACAAAAACCAAACCTAACCAAACCAAACCAAACCCCAAACAAGGGCCCTTTGAAAATAGGTGCAGACACAAACGCACCTATTGAGGGATTCCACTTCCAGAAACCTCCAGAACACGTGCAGGAACAGCTTGGGGCTTGCGAGGGGCCAGGCTGGGGGAACAATGGGCAGGAGGGCTTGGGCTCAGGGTCTCGTTTGGGGAAGGAGGTATCCTGCAACGATGTTCTGGGGCGTGGTGGCACAGCGTTGGGAATGCACTTCATGCTCATGACGTGTTCCAGGGAAAACAAGAACTTTTATTTAAAATAAATAATACACGGCATAGAGGAGATGGACGGCGACGAGAACGCTGACTCCATACAGGAGAGGAAGGACACAAGGGGAGGGGATGGAACATTCTGGGGGGATGTTGGGGTCAGGGGATGGAACTGACGGCGTTTTTCTGGGGAGATCTCCCCGCAGAGTTGTGGGCTCTGGATGCGGGTCTGGGAGTCCCGCAGGAGAAGGTGTTGGGGCAGGGGTTGGGCTAGGGGCGGGGACAGGGTCAGCAGTAGTGGCCAGTGCAGGATCCAGAGCAGGAGCTGGGTCAGAGGCAGGAACAGGAGCCCAGGCAAGGTCAGGGAAAGGAGCAGGAGCAAATGAGAGGGACTGGGTCTGGGGCGGGAACAGGGGCCTAGGCAGGGCCAGGGGAAGGGATGGCGACAGTCGAAGGCGAAGACACAGGGGCAGGGGCTGGGTCTGGGGCAGGAACAGGGGCGCAGGCAGGGAAAGTGGAAGCCTTCCTGTCAGGGGCAGGGGCAGGGGCAGTGGCAGGAGCAGGGGCAGGGGCAGGACAAGGGTTAGGACCTGGGTCTGGTGCAGGTGCAGGGGCAGTGGCCCTGGCAGGGAAAGGAGAAAGGACAGGGGCAGAGGCAAGGGCAGACGCAGGGGCAGGGGCAGGGGAAGGGGCAGGAACTGGGGCAAGTGCATTGGTGATGACTGGTTCATGATCAAGGGCATGGGCTGGGTCTGGGGCGGGAACAGGGGCCTAGGCAGGGCGAAGGGAAGGGGCAGTGTTCCTGGCAGGGCCAGGGGAAGGGATGGCGGCAGTTGAAGGGGAAGACGCAGGGAGAGGGCCTGGGTCTGGGGCAGGAACAGGGGCGCAGGCAGGGAAAGTGGAGGCCTTCCCGGCAGGGGCAGAGGCAGGGGCAGGGGCAGGGGCAGGGGCAGGGGCAGGGGCAGGGGCAAGAACAGGGTTCGGACTTGGGTCTGGGGCAGTTGTAGGGGCACGTGCAGGGGCAGGACCTGGGTCTGGGGCAGGTGCAGGGGCAGGTGCCGGGGCAGTGGCCCTGGCAGGGAAAGGAGAAAGGACAGGGGCAGGGGCAGGGGCAGGAGCAGGGGCAGGAGCAGGAACTGGGGCAAGTGCATTGGTGATGACTGGTTCAGGGTCAAGGGCAGGAGCTGGGTCTGGGGCGGGAACAGGGGCCTAGGCTTGGCCAGGGGAAGGGGCAGTGTTCCTGGCAGGGCCAGGGGAAGGGATGGCGGCAGTTGAAGGGGAAGACGCAAAGACAGGGCGTGGGTCTGGGGCAGGAACAGGGGCACAGGCAGGGAAAGTGGAGGCCTTCCTGGCTGGGGCAGGGGCAGACGCAGAGGCAGGGGCAAAGCCAGGGGAAAGGCCAGGGGTAGGACCTGGGTCTGGGGCAGGTGCAGGGGCAGTGGCCCTGGCAGGGAAAAGAGAAAGGACAGGGGCAGGGGCAGACGCAGGGGCAGGGGAAGAGGCAGGAGCAGGAACCGAGGAAAGTGCATTGGTGATGACTGGTTCAGGGTCAAGGGCAGGAGCTGGGTCTGGGGCAGGACCAGGGGCACCGGCAGGGAAAGTGGAGGCCTTCCTGGCTGGGGCAGGTGCAGACGCAGAGGCAGGGGCAAAGCCAGGGGAAAGGCCAGGGGTAGGACCTGGGTCTGGGGCAGGTGCCTGGGCAGTGGCCCTGGCAGGGAAAGGCAAAGGGATAGGGGCGGGGGAAGGGGCAGGGGCAGGAGCTGGGGCAAGTGCAGGGCTGATGGCCTGGGCGAGGTCAAGGGCTGGAGCTGGGTCTGGGGCAGGAACAGGGGCCCAGGGAGGGGTTGGGGAAGGGGTGGGACCAAGGGAGGATCTGGGTCAAGGGCCAGAACAGGAGCCCAGGCAGGGGCAGGGGAAGTGGGAGTCGCTCTGGCAGGGGCAGGGCAAGGGGGAGCGGCAGGAGCAGGGGTGGGGGCAGGAGCAGGAGCCAGCTCTCCCTGGACAGCATCAGCATCAACACCTGTGGGCTCCCGGTCTCCCGCCGAAGGGACTCCAGACACCATGTGCCTCTCCGGAGTGGCTGAAGTTGGGAGTGGGTCTAGCTCCTTGGCTGGAGAAGCTGGGAGAGGAGAGAAGGTCACCCGCGGGCCTGCCTCTCCCTGTGGCTTTGCAGAGACAGAGCCCAGCCCGGGGCCTCCCGCAGAAGCCGCAGCCACGAAGGAACCCTCCCGGGGACGTCTCCCCGACTGCAGTCCACCCCCTGGGTGCTCCGAGCCAAGTCGTGGGTCCTGGCTCCACACCAGCCTGTGGGGGCTTCTCCCTGTGGGGCCCAGCACCGACCCCTCCCCACACAGCCACAGGCACCCCACCCCAGCCTTCTCACCCTTGGACTTGGCCTCCGTGGGCTCCGTGTCCAGGACCACAATCCAGTGGAGTACCGCGGGCACTGGTCTGGGATGTAGCGGGGGCCTTCCCAGGACCGGGGACTCCGGGGTCAGGGAGGAGTGCGTGTCTTCCCGCCTCCTTCCTAGTTCATCCGTGGCCTGCCAAGGCAGAGACGGGGAGTGTGCAAGAGGCGTCAGAGCCCTGCCCGGCTGTACCCACCGTGCTCCTGCCCAGTGCCCCTGCTTCTCCCAGATTCCACGCAGACCTGTGCGTGCACAGCCCCGCACCTGGGTCAGTGACCCGTCCCTGCAGGGTCTCAGGATCAACCCTGGGCAGAAGGGTGCAGCCCCCACACTCCGTCCCACCTAGCCAGCCTTAACCTGGGGTGTGAACATGACCTGCCCACCAGGCATCTGACCCCTCATCAGCCTGCTCCTGCTCGGGGCGTCTCCATCCCCGATGAGCTCTCTTTACACACACACGCACGCACACACACACACACACACACACACACACACACACACACAGACACACGGGGAGGAGACCTAGGCCTACACGGGTCGTGTGGGGCTGTCTGACTCTGAGCCTCCCGGTGTCACCTTTAGATTCTTTTTGCCAAAGGGCCAGAGTCGTCGGGGAAACCTGACACGACCTGCCCAGTGAGGGGACGTGTTTGGCGGGCGAGCTCTCCTCTGCCTGCATCCTCTGGGCTTCGGTAGGCAGCAGCAGAACATGTCGCTTCCTTCAGGATCTGCCCAGAAATGAGCTGGGCCGGGGGGTTTTCTCTGGAATGTGGGTGCCTGGATACGTGGGTTCCAAGTCCGTTGGGCTCTGTCGTCGGGGAAGTGAGGTCACCACTGCCTGGGGGCTCCTTACCGGACTTCCTGCTCCCACCAGAGCTCCCTGAGGGCGCCCCTCCCCCAGCTGCTCAAGGCTCAACCTCCACCCCGTGCCCTGTCCATCCAGTGACCCCCACACAGCCTCCCCACAGCCCCTGGGAGGCCTGGGTGCAGCTGTTGTCCCCGCTGGGAGGGCCCAGAGCTGGGTTCAGACCGGGCTCCTGCACCTGCCTAGGACTGTGAGCCCGCACACACCCTGTGGCTCTCAGGGCCTCCCCAGTCTCCCCGTCTGCACACTGGGGGTGTCCTGGCTTCTCCTGCTAGGGATGGCATCAGGGGTAGGATCCCTGCATACGTTCCATCCCCGCTCTCCCAGGAGGCTGGTGCACACACTTGGCCGGGCACGGGTGAGCCAGGGGCTGGGCGGGGGCATGGAACACAGCCCAGAGGGGCCTGGATCTGCTCTGGGATCCAGGCAAAGGCACCGTCCTCCTGCCTGTGTCCCATCCCCCGTGGCAAGGTTGCAGTGCATGGCTTCTGACCTTGGTGACACAGGCTTCCCGGGGCTCCCATTAGGTAGAGGTCCAAAGGCCTCGTCTGCGCCCATGTGCTGACCAGGCCCCACAGGGAACCCCGGGCATTCCCGTATCTGTCCTCCCAGGGTGGATGGCCCGTGGGACTGAGAAGGGGACACAATGTTTGGCTGCCATTTCCCAGCCGATGGAGGAAAGTCTGGGACTTCTCCTGGTTCCCTCTCTCCTGGGTTCAGTGTCTGTCTCTGTCTCTGTCTTTGTCTCTGTGCCTGCGTCTGTCTCTGTTCGTGGGTGTCTCCCAGGAGCCGGATCTGGGGGCTCCAGGGCTGAGGGGAGAAACCTCCGAAGTCTCCCTTGTCCCTGTTTCCCTCTCCTGGGCTGGTGCTCGGTTCCTTGCTAAGTAAGGCCTTCTCACCCCGAGCAGAGCTCTGACTCTAGAACCTCTTCCCAGTGGGGGTCCTGAGGCCACAACAAGGAGGCTCCTGCCCCGTGTCCCCAGACCAGGGGTCCAGTGCTCTGCCACATTCTGCAAGCCCACAAGGTCAGTCCCCAGGCTGTCTTCTGCTCAGAAGGACCTCGAGGGAGTCCAAAGCATTTTCCCACGACTGGGAGCACAGTGGGTCAGGGACAGAGATTCAAGGCCAACAGGCTCTTCTGCAAGCCTGAGGGAGACTAGGGACACCCTGTCTCTATGGCCCCACTGATAGAAGAGGAAGGGGAGGCCTTCGGTGTTGTAGCCCTGTCCACACTGGGGGTGGGGGGTGCCTCTTCCTACTTCCAGTAGTCCAGGGTGGTGATGGACACCAGGCCCCAGACCCTGACCCTACCCAGTGCCCTGGCAAAGCCCCTGGGCCCCTTGGGGACCCCTTGACCATCAGCCTGTCCTGTCTCCCCTCCCCATGCTTTGGATCTCGGCCCTTGCCAGGAGTCCTGATGCCCCCGACCCCATGGCCCAGCTGTCTCCAATCTCTTTCTTCTTTCCCCCTTGTTACCCACCATTTTCCCAGGGTGTCTCCCCCTCTGACCCCTATCTGGGCAGAGTGGGGTGTGTGTGTGTGTGTGCGCGCGCACACACACACACACACACACGCTCAAACACATATGCTTCTAGCTGTCTGGGGATGCCCGAGGTCATGTCCCCCCATGGGATGGGGTGGGTAGCTCTCCCCAAGCATCTGAGGAGCTCTCACCCTCAAAGCATACCTCATGGGAGGGTCAGGAATTGCCTAGGCCTGGAGGGAAGCTCTGCTCCTTGGACTCTGTACCCGATATTTGTCCTGGGCCAGTCGCTGCCTCTCTTGAGCCCAGGTTCCCAACTGACCCTGAGGGTTGGACATGGAAATGCTTGAACCTGGCCTTTGCTCCAGGGGTAGGTGGAGGTGGAGGAAAGGTGCACCAGGCACACAGACCTCCATTCCGAGAGGGCCAGGTGTGCCCAGGAGACCTGCACACAGCACCTGTCCCCTGACCCAGCCTTGTGGTGGATGCGGACCCACCATGGCGCTGTCCCCGACTGGTCCCCCATGTTCCCTCACCACTGCCAAGTCCTCTGTGGCCCCAAAGTCTGCTGAGCACCGGAACCGTGCCTATCCTGGGAAGCAAGGCTCAGGGTGCAAGGCCAGGCGGGTTGGACATCTGGGGATGCAAAGGTCATCGAGTACCCCCCACCCAGCTGGCCTGGAATTCAGAATCCGTCCCAGGGTCCTGCTCAATGCAGGCTTGAGCCAGAGGACTTGGAGACGTAGGTGGAGGCCAAATCAGGACAGGGAGATCAGTGGGCCCCTTCCACTTCTCTCTCCCTCTGCTGGGTCTTCCTGGTTGTTCCCTGGGACAGAGGTCCAGCCTGTCCTTGGATAGAGCCCTGGCTTGAGTCGGTGAGTGGGAAGGAGGACAGGGAAGGTTAGGGTTTGAGTTAGGGGTTTGGGTTAGGGTCAGGTTCAGGGTCAGGTTCAGGGTCAGGTTCAGGGCCAGGGTTAGGTTTAGGGTTAGGGTTAGGTTTAAGGACTGGGTCAAGGTCAGGGTCAGGGTTCAGGTCAGGGCCAGGGTTAGGGTTAGGGTCAAAGTCAGGGTTCAGTTTAGGTGCCAGTTTAGGGTAGGGTCAGGGTTAGGGTTAGGGTCAGGGTCAGGGTAGGGTCAGGGTTAGGGTTTTGGGTTAGGGTTAGGGTTAGGGTTAGGGTTAGGGTTGTGGTTAGGATAGGGATAGACAGGTTTAGGGTCAGGGTTAGGGTAGGGTTTGGGGTTGGGGTTAGGGTTAGAATCAGGGTTAGGTTTAGGGTCAGGGTCCTTGTTAGGGTCACGGTCAGGGTTAGGGTTAGGGTCTGGGTCGTGGTCAGTGTTACGGTCAGGGTTCGGGTCAGGGTCAGTGTTAGTGTTAGGGTCAGGGCCAGCGTCACGGTTAGGGTAAGTTTTAGGTTTAGGGTTAGGGTTAGGGTTAGTTTTAGGGTCAGGTTCAGGGTGGGTTAGGGTATGTTTTAGGGTTAGGGTCAGTGTCAGGGCTAGGACTAGGGTTAGTGTTACGCTCCGGGTTAGGTTTAGGGACTGGGTCAGGGTCAGGGTCAGCGTTCTCATCAGGGCCAGGGTTAGGTTTTCGGTCAGAGTCAGGGTTCAGTTCAGGTTCCAGTTTAGGGTCAGGGTCAGGGTCAGGTTGGGTGTTAGGGTCAGGGTCAGGCTTAGGGGCAGGGTTCGGTTTAGGGACTGGGCCAGGGTCAGTGTCAGGGTTCAGGTCACGGCCAGGGTTAGGCTGAGGGCCAGGGTCAGGATTCAGTTTAGGTTCCAGTTTAGGGTCAGGGTCAGGGTTAGGGTTAGGTTCAGGGTCAGGCTTAGGGTTTGGGGTTACGGTTAGGGTTAGTGTTAGGGTCGGGGTTAGGGTAGGGTTAAACAGGGTTAGGGTCAGAGTTAGGGTTAGGCTTGGGGTAGGATTAGGCTTAGAATCAGGGTTAGGTTAAGGGACTGGGTCAGCGTCAGGGTCAGGGTTCAGGTCATGTCCAGGGTTAGGCTGAGGGCCAGGGTCAGGATTCAGTTCAGGTTCCAGTTTAGGGTCAGGGTCAGGGTTAGGGTTAGGGTCAGCGTTAGGTTAGGGACTGGGTCAGGGTCAGGGTCAGAGTTCCGGTCACGGCCAGGGTTAGGCTGAGGGCCAGGGTCAGGATTCTGTTTAGGTTCCAGTGTAGGGTCAGGGTCATGGTTAGGTTTAGGGACTGGGTCAGGGTCAGGGTCCGGGTTCACGTCACGGCCAGGGTAAGCTGAGGGCTAGGGTCAGGATTCCGTTTAGGTTCCAGTTTAGGGTCAGGGTCAGGGTTAGGGTTAGGTTCAGTGTCAGGCTTAGGGTTAGTGTTAGGGTCTGGGTTAGCGTAGGGTTAGACAGGGTTAGGGTCAGGGTTAGGGTTAGGCTTGGGGTTAGGGTTAGGCTTAGAATCAGGGTTAGGTTTATGGTCAGGGTCCCTGTTAGGGTCCGGGTTAGGGTTAGGGTTAGGGTCAGGGTCCTGGTCAATGTTACGGTCAGGGTTAGGGTCAGGGTCATGGTTAGTGTTAGGGTCAGGGCCAGGGTCAGGTTTAGGGTACGTTTTAGGGTTAGGGTCTCGGTTAGGGTCAGGGTCAGGGTTAGGACCAGGGTTCGGCTTACGCTCCGGGTTAGGTTTAGGGGCTAGGTCAGGGTCAGGTTCAGGGTCACGTCCAGGGTTAGGTTTTCGGTCAGAGTCAGGGTTCAGTTCAGGGTCAGGTCAGGGTTAGGGTAAGCTTCAGGGTGACGGTTAGGGTTTGGGGTTAGGGTTAGCGTTAGTGGTAAGGTTGGTGTTAGGGTAGGGTGAGACAGGCTTAGGTTCAGGGTTTGGTTAGGGTAGGCGTTATGGTTTACTTAGAATCAGGGATAGGTTTAGGGTCAATGTCGTCCGTGTTATGGTCAGGGTAAGGGTTAGGCTCACCGTCAGGGTCAGAGTTAGGTTTAGGGTCAGGGTCAGGGTCAGTGTTAGGGTCAGTATTTTTGTCTAGGTTAGGGTCAGGGTCAGCATCAGGGTGTGGTTAGGGTTAGGGTCAGGCTCACAGTCAGGGTCCGGGTCAGGGTTAGGCTTAGGGTTAGGGTTAGGGTTAGGTTTAGGGTTAGGGTTAGGGTTCGGGTTCGGGTTTGGGTTCAGGTTTAGGATTTGAGGTTAGGTTTGGGTTCGCGTTGAGGTTCCGTGTTAGGGTTAGGGTTAGGGTTCGGGTTCGGGTTCACATTCGGCTTAGTATTTGGGTTCTGGTTCGGGTTAAGATTAGGCCCTGAATGGTGGCTCAGGGCTGCTCCATCTGTCCTCCCAGGGCCGACCTTCCTTGTCCTTGGCCCTCTGTCATCCTGGATCCTCTCTATGTCCTCCTTAAACTATTATGAATGTCCCCAGGAGCAGGGTGGCAGGAGTGGGGTTCAGGAGGGCCTGCCGCGATCCTGTGCCCCAGACAACACTGAGAAAGGAGCCCCAGGACATTGTGTCATGAGGACTGGGATGAGGATCCCCTCCACCTCCTTGGGCATGAACACTGTTCCATTCCGTGCTGTCTCACCACTGCTGGGCCCAATCCTACTGAAAACACATCCGTGGCCAACCGAGCCAGAGTTTCTGGGGGTGAGTCCCAGGCTGAGCCCTGCTAGGTGACAGGTGCACCTGTGGCCTGGGATGGGTGCCGCTCACGGTTGTCTCAGACAGGGGTGCCTGTCTGCCTTCTCTCCAGGGGCCCTGCATTGGACCTCTGCTTCCTCACGTTCTCCCCAGGGCTGCTGGTCCCCAGACCAGACACCTGCCAGTCTGAGGGTGACCAGCACTGCCTCCCCAGGGTTTCCTTTGCCTGAGTCCTTCCCCGGGAGCTCCTGCATCTCCTGACTCATACTCCCTGTGTGCCTCTCCTCCCCCTTGAACTTGCACGTGTCTAGTCTCTGTCCCTGTGGGACCCAGTGACTTGGAGCATGGATTGGAGCAGACCCATGGGAGACCTTTCTCCGGCCTAGGGTTGTGAGCGATGCTTTTGCGCTCCGCGGTGTGTCTTCCAGCTTTCTGCATTTCCCTGGTTTCTGTGTGGGCCACAGGAGGAAACAGCCGTGTCCTGTCTGGGGCCCGACTGTGGTGTCCCAGCAGGAACAGGGGCCTTGGCCCCGAGATTGTGCCCAGAATTCCTAAAGGGGTCCCTAGGATGACATCTCCTCTGTAATCCATTGGGCACCTCAACAACCAAGAAGGGAAATTCTATGTCAAACAGAGAGAAGAAACAAAAACCAAACCTAACCAAACCAAACCAAACCCCAAACAAGGGCCCTTTGAAAATAGGTGCAGACACAAACGCACCTATTGAGGGATTCCACTTCCAGAAACCTCCAGAACACGTGCAGGAACAGCTTGGGGCTTGCGAGGGGCCAGGCTGGGGGAACAATGGGCAGGAGGGCTTGGGCTCAGGGTCTCGTTTGGGGAAGGAGGTATCCTGCAACGATGTTCTGGGGCGTGGTGGCACAGCGTTGGGAATGCACTTCATGCTCATGACGTGTTCCAGGGAAAACAAGAACTTTTATTTAAAATAAATAATACACGGCATAGAGGAGATGGACGGCGACGAGAACGCTGACTCCATACAGGAGAGGAAGGACACAAGGGGAGGGGATGGAACATTCTGGGGGGATGTTGGGGTCAGGGGATGGAACTGACGGCGTTTTTCTGGGGAGATCTCCCCGCAGAGTTGTGGGCTCTGGATGCGGGTCTGGGAGTCCCGCAGGAGAAGGTGTTGGGGCAGGGGTTGGGCTAGGGGCGGGGACAGGGTCAGCAGTAGTGGCCAGTGCAGGATCCAGAGCAGGAGCTGGGTCAGAGGCAGGAACAGGAGCCCAGGCAAGGTCAGGGAAAGGAGCAGGAGCAAATGAGAGGGACTGGGTCTGGGGCGGGAACAGGGGCCTAGGCAGGGCCAGGGGAAGGGATGGCGACAGTCGAAGGCGAAGACACAGGGGCAGGGGCTGGGTCTGGGGCAGGAACAGGGGCGCAGGCAGGGAAAGTGGAAGCCTTCCTGTCAGGGGCAGGGGCAGGGGCAGTGGCAGGAGCAGGGGCAGGGGCAGGACAAGGGTTAGGACCTGGGTCTGGTGCAGGTGCAGGGGCAGTGGCCCTGGCAGGGAAAGGAGAAAGGACAGGGGCAGAGGCAAGGGCAGACGCAGGGGCAGGGGCAGGGGCAGGGGCAGGAACTGGGGCAAGTGCATTGGTGATGACTGGTTCATGATCAAGGGCATGGGCTGGGTCTGGGGCGGGAACAGGGGCCTAGGCAGGGCGAAGGGAAGGGGCAGTGTTCCTGGCAGGGCCAGGGGAAGGGATGGCGGCAGTTGAAGGGGAAGACGCAGGGAGAGGGCCTGGGTCTGGGGCAGGAACAGGGGCGCAGGCAGGGAAAGTGGAGGCCTTCCCGGCAGGGGCAGAGGCAGGGGCAGGGGCAGGGGCAGGGGCAGGGGCAGGGGCAAGAACAGGGTTCGGACTTGGGTCTGGGGCAGTTGTAGGGGCACGTGCAGGGGCAGGACCTGGGTCTGGGGCAGGTGCAGGGGCAGGTGCCGGGGCAGTGGCCCTGGCAGGGAAAGGAGAAAGGACAGGGGCAGGGGCAGGGGCAGGAGCAGGGGCAGGAGCAGGAACTGGGGCAAGTGCATTGGTGATGACTGGTTCAGGGTCAAGGGCAGGAGCTGGGTCTGGGGCGGGAACAGGGGCCTAGGCTTGGCCAGGGGAAGGGGCAGTGTTCCTGGCAGGGCCAGGGGAAGGGATGGCGGCAGTTGAAGGGGAAGACGCAAAGACAGGGCGTGGGTCTGGGGCAGGAACAGGGGCACAGGCAGGGAAAGTGGAGGCCTTCCTGGCTGGGGCAGGGGCAGACGCAGAGGCAGGGGCAAAGCCAGGGGAAAGGCCAGGGGTAGGACCTGGGTCTGGGGCAGGTGCAGGGGCAGTGGCCCTGGCAGGGAAAAGAGAAAGGACAGGGGCAGGGGCAGACGCAGGGGCAGGGGAAGAGGCAGGAGCAGGAACCGAGGAAAGTGCATTGGTGATGACTGGTTCAGGGTCAAGGGCAGGAGCTGGGTCTGGGGCAGGACCAGGGGCACCGGCAGGGAAAGTGGAGGCCTTCCTGGCTGGGGCAGGTGCAGACGCAGAGGCAGGGGCAAAGCCAGGGGAAAGGCCAGGGGTAGGACCTGGGTCTGGGGCAGGTGCCTGGGCAGTGGCCCTGGCAGGGAAAGGCAAAGGGATAGGGGCGGGGGAAGGGGCAGGGGCAGGAGCTGGGGCAAGTGCAGGGCTGATGGCCTGGGCGAGGTCAAGGGCTGGAGCTGGGTCTGGGGCAGGAACAGGGGCCCAGGGAGGGGTTGGGGAAGGGGTGGGACCAAGGGAGGATCTGGGTCAAGGGCCAGAACAGGAGCCCAGGCAGGGGCAGGGGAAGTGGGAGTCGCTCTGGCAGGGGCAGGGCAAGGGGTGGGGGCAGGAGCAGGAGCCAGCTCTCCCTGGACAGCATCAGCATCAACACCTGTGGGCTCCCGGTCTCCCGCCGAAGGGACTCCAGACACCATGTGCCCCTCCGGAGTGGCTGAAGTTGGGAGTGGGTCTAGCTCCTTGGCTGGAGAAGCTGGGAGAGGAGAGAAGGTCACCCGCGGGCCTGCCTCTCCCTGTGGCTTTGCAGAGACAGAGCCCAGCCCGGGGCCTCCCGCAGAAGCCGCAGCCACGAAGGAACCCTCCCGGGGACGTCTCCCCGACTGCAGTCCACCCCCTGGGTGCTCCGAGCCAAGTCGTGGCTCCTGGCTCCACACCAGCCTGTGGGGGCTTCTCCCTGTGGGGCCCAGCACCGACCCCTCCCCACACAGCCACAGGCACCCCACCCCAGCCTTCTCACCCTTGGACTTGGCCTCCGTGGGCTCCGTGTCCAGGACCACAATCCAGTGGAGTACCGCGGGCAGTGGTCTGGGATGTAGCGGGGGCCTTCCCAGGACCGGGGACTCCGGGGTCGGGGAGGAGTGCGTGTCTTCCCGCCTCCTTCCTAGTTCATCCGTGGCCTGCCAAGGCAGAGACGGGGAGTGTGCAAGAGGCGTCAGAGCCCTGCCCGGCTGTACCCACCGTGCTCCTGCCCAGTGCCCCTGCTTCTCCCAGATTCCACGCAGACCTGTGCGTGCACAGCCCCGCACCTGGGTCAGTGACCCGTCCCTGCAGGGTCTCAGGATCAACCCTGGGCAGAAGGGTGCAGCCCCCACACTCCGTCCCACCTAGCCAGCCTTAACCTGGGGTGTGAACATGACCTGCCCACCAGGCATCTGACCCCTCATCAGCCTGCTCCTGCTCGGGGCGTCTCCATCCCCGATGAGCTCTCTTTACACACACACGCACGCACACACACACACACACACACACACAGACACACGGGGAGGAGACCTAGGCCTACACGGGTCGTGTGGGGCTGTCTGACTCTGAGCCTCCCGGTGTCACCTTTAGATTCTTTTTGCCAAAGGGCCAGAGTCGTCGGGGAAACCTGACACGACCTGCCCAGTGAGGGGACGTGTTTGGCGGGCGAGCTCTCCTCTGCCTGCATCCTCTGGGCTTCGGTAGGCAGCAGCAGAACATGTCGCTTCCTTCAGGATCTGCCCAGAAATGAGCTGGGCCGGGGGGTTTTCTCTGGAATGTGGGTGCCTGGATACGTGGGTTCCAAGTCCGTTGGGCTCTGTCGTCGGGGAAGTGAGGTCACCACTGCCTGGGGGCTCCTTACCGGACTTCCTGCTCCCACCAGAGCTCCCTGAGGGCGCCCCTCCCCCAGCTGCTCAAGGCTCAACCTCCACCCCGTGCCCTGTCCATCCAGTGACCCCCACACAGCCTCCCCACAGCCCCTGGGAGGCCTGGGTGCAGCTGTTGTCCCCGCTGGGAGGGCCCAGAGCTGGGTTCAGACCGGGCTCCTGCACCTGCCTAGGACTGTGAGCCCGCACACACCCTGTGGCTCTCAGGGCCTCCCCAGTCTCCCCGTCTGCACACTGGGGGTGTCCTGGCTTCTCCTGCTAGGGATGGCATCAGGGGTAGGACCCCTGCATACGTTCCATCCCCGCTCTCCCAGGAGGCTGGTGCACACACTTGGCCGGGCACGGGTGAGCCAGGGGCTGGGCGGGGGCATGGAACACAGCCCAGAGGGGCCTGGATCTGCTCTGGGATTCAGGCAAAGGCACCGTCCTCCTGCCTGTGTCCCATCCCCCGTGGCATGGTTGCAGTGCATGGCTTCTGACCTTGGTGACACAGGCTTCCCGGGGCTCCCATTAGGTAGAGGTCCAAAGGCCTCGTCTGCGCCCATGTGCTGACCAGGCCCCACAGGGAACCCCGGGCATTCCCGTATCTGTCCTCCCAGGGTGGATGGCCCGTGGGACTGAGAAGGGGACACAATGTTTGGCTGCCATTTCCCAGCCGATGGAGGAAAGTCTGGGACTTCTCCTGGTTCCCTCTCTCCTGGGTTCAGTGTCTGTCTCTGTCTCTGTCTTTGTCTCTGTGCCTGCGTCTGTCTCTGTTCGTGGGTGTCTCCCAGGAGCCGGATCTGGGGGCTCCAGGGCTGAGGGGAGAAACCTCCGAAGTCTCCCTTGTCCCTGTTTCCCTCTCCTGGGCTGGTGCTCGGTTCCTTGCTAAGTAAGGCCTTCTCACCCCGAGCAGAGCTCTGACTCTAGAACCTCTTCCCAGTGGGGGTCCTGAGGCCACAACAAGGAGGCTCCTGCCCCGTGTCCCCAGACCAGGGGTCCAGTGCTCTGCCACATTCTGCAAGCCCACAAGGTCAGTCCCCAGGCTGTCTTCTGCTCAGAAGGACCTCGAGGGAGTCCAAAGCATTTTCCCACGACTGGGAGCACAGTGGGTCAGGGACAGAGATTCAAGGCCAACAGGCTCTTCTGCAAGCCTGAGGGAGACTAGGGACACCCTGTCTCTATGGCCCCACTGATAGAAGAGGAAGGGGAGGCCTTCAGTGTTGTAGCCCTGTCCACACTGGGGGTGGGGCGTGCCTCTTCCTACTTCCAGTAGTCCAGGGTGGTGATGGACACCAGGCCCCAGACCCTGACCCTACCCAGTGCCCTGGCAAAGCCCCTGGGCCCCTTGGGGACCCCTTGACCATCAGCCTGTCCTGTCTCCCCTCCCCATGCTTTGGATCTCGGCCCTTGCCAGGAGTCCTGATACCCCCGACCCCATGGCCCAGCTGTCTCCAATCTCTTTCTTCTTTCCCCCTTGTTACCCACCATTTTCCCAGGGTGTCTCCCCCTCTGACCCCTATCTGGGCAGAGTGGGGTGTGTGTGTGTGTGTGTGCGCGCGCGCACACACACACACACGCGCGCTCAAACACATATGCTTCTAGCTGTCTGGGGATGCCCGAGGTCATGTCCCCCCATGGGATGGGGTGGGTAGCTCTCCCCAAGCATCTGAGGAGCTCTCACCCTCAAAGCATACCTCATGGGAGGGTCAGGAATTGCCTAGGCCTGGAGGGAAGCTCTGCTCCTTGGACTCTGTACCCGATATTTGTCCTGGGCCAGTCGCTGCCTCTCTTGAGCCCAGGTTCCCAACTGACCCTGAGGGTTGGACATGGAAATGCTTGAACCTGGCCTTTGCTCCAGGGGTAGGTGGAGGTGGAGGAAAGGTGCACCAGGCACACAGACCTCCATTCCGAGAGGGCCAGGTGTGCCCAGGAGACCTGCACACAGCACCTGTCCCCTGACCCAGCCTTGTGGTGGATGCGGACCCACCATGGCGCTGTCCCCGACTGGTCCCCCATGTTCCCTCACCACTGCCAAGTCCTCTGTGGCCCCAAAGTCTGCTGAGCACCGGAACCGTGCCTATCCTGGGAAGCAAGGCTCAGGGTGCAAGGCCAGGCGGGTTGGACATCTGGGGATGCAAAGGTCATCGAGTACCCCCCACCCAGCTGGCCTGGAATTCAGAATCCGTCCCAGGGTCCTGCTCAATGCAGGCTTGAGCCAGAGGACTTGGAGACGTAGGTGGAGGCCAAATCAGGACAGGGAGATCAGTGGGCCCCTTCCACTTCTCTCTCCCTCTGCTGGGTCTTCCTGGTTGTTCCCTGGGACAGAGGTCCAGCCTGTCCTTGGATAGAGCCCTGGCTTGAGTCGGTGAGTGGGAAAAAGGACAGGGAAGGTTAGGGTTTGAGTTAGGGGTTTGGGTTAGGGTCAGGTTCAGGGTCAGGTTCAGGGTCAGGTTCAGGGCCAGGGTTAGGTTTAGGGTTAGGGTTAGGTTTAAGGACTGGGTCAAGGTCAGGGTCAGGGTTCAGGTCAGGGCCAGGGTTAGGGTTAGGGTCAAAGTCAGGGTTCAGTTTAGGTGCCAGTTTAGGGTAGGGTCAGGGTTAGGGTTAGGGTCAGGGTCAGGGTAGGGTCAGGGTCAGGGTTTTGGGTTAGGGTTAGGGTTAGGGTTAGTGTTGTGGTTAGGATAGGGATAGACAGGTTTAGGGTCAGGGTTAGGGTAGGGTTTGGGGTTGGGTTTAGGGTTAGAATCAGGGTTAGGTTTAGGGTCAGGGTCCTTGTTAGGGTCACGGTCAGGGTTAGGGTTAGGGTCTGGGTCGTGGTCAGTGTTACGGTCAGGGTTCGGGTCAGGGTCAGTGTTAGTGTTAGGGTCAGGGCCAGCGTCACGGTTAGGGTAAGTTTTAGGTTTAGGGTTAGGGTTAGGGTTAGTTTTAGGGTCAGGTCCAGGGTGGGTTAGGGTATGTTTTAGGGTTAGGGTCAGTGTTAGGGTCAGGGTCAGGGCTAGGACTAGGGTTAGTGTTACGCTCCGGGTTAGGTTTAGGGACTGGGTCATGGTCAGGGTCAGCGTTCTCATCAGGGCCAGGGTTAGGTTTTCGGTCAGAGTCAGGGTTCAGTTCAGGTTCCAGTTTAGGGTCAGGGTCAGGGTCAGGTTGGGTGTTAGGGTCAGGGTCAGGCTTAGGGGCAGGGTTCGGTTTAGGGACTGGGCCAGGGTCAGTGTCAGGGTTCAGGTCACGGCCAGGGTTAGGCTGAGGGCCAGGGTCAGGATTCAGTTTAGGTTCCAGTTTAGGGTCAGGGTCAGGGTTAGGGTTAGGTTCAGGGTCAGGCTTAGGGTTTGGGGTTACGGTTAGGGTTAGTGTTAGGGTCGGGGTTAGGGTAGGGTTAAACAGGGTTAGGGTCAGAGTTAGGGTTAGGCTTGGGGTAGGATTAGGCTTAGAATCAGGGTTAGGTTAAGGGACTGGGTCAGCGTCAGGGTCAGGGTTCAGGTCATGTCCAGGGTTAGGCTGAGGGCCAGGGTCAGGATTCAGTTCAGGTTCCAGTTTAGGGTCAGGGTCAGGGTTAGGGTTAGGGTCAGCGTTAGGTTAGGGACTGGGTCAGGGTCAGGGTCAGAGTTCCGGTCACGGCCAGGGTTAGGCTGAGGGCCAGGGTCAGGATTCTGTTTAGGTTCCAGTGTAGGGTCAGGGTCATGGTTAGGTTTAGGGACTGGGTCAGGGTCAGGGTCCGGGTTCACGTCACGGCCAGGGTAAGCTGAGGGCTAGGGTCAGGATTCCGTTTAGGTTCCAGTTTAGGGTCAGGGTCAGGGTTAGGGTTAGGTTCAGTGTCAGGCTTAGGGTTAGTGTTAGGGTCTGGGTTAGCGTAGGGTTAGACAGGGTTAGGGTCAGGGTTAGGGTTAGGCTTGGGGTTAGGGTTAGGCTTAGAATCAGGGTTAGGTTTATGGTCAGGGTCCCTGTTAGGGTCCGGGTTAGGGTTAGGGTTAGGGTCAGGGTCCTGGTCAATGTTACGGTCAGGGTTAGGGTCAGGGTCATGGTTAGTGTTAGGGTCAGGGCCAGGGTCAGGTTTAGGGTACGTTTTAGGGTTAGGGTCTCGGTTAGGGTCAGGGTCAGGGTTAGGACCAGGGTTCGGCTTACGCTCCGGGTTAGGTTTAGGGGCTAGGTCAGGGTCAGGTTCAGGGTCACGTCCAGGGTTAGGTTTTCGGTCAGAGTCAGGGTTCAGTTCAGGGTCAGGTCAGGGTTAGGGTAAGCTTCAGGGTGACGGTTAGGGTTTGGGGTTAGGGTTAGCGTTAGTGGTAAGGTTGGTGTTAGGGTAGGGTGAGACAGGCTTAGGTTCAGGGTTTGGTTAGGGTAGGCGTTATGGTTTACTTAGAATCAGGGATAGGTTTAGGGTCAATGTCGTCGGTGTTATGGTCAGGGTAAGGGTTAGGCTCACCGTCAGGGTCAGGGTTAGGTTTAGGGTCAGGGTCAGGGTCAGTGTTAGGGTCAGTATTTTTGTCTGGGTTAGGGTCAGGGTCAGCATCAGGGTGTGGTTAGGGTTAGGGTCAGGCTCACAGTCAGGGTCCGGGTCAGGGTTAGGCTTAGGGTTAGGGTTAGGGTTAGGTTTAGGGTTAGGGTTAGGGTTCGGGTTCGGGTTTGGGTTCAGGTTTAGGATTTGAGGTTAGGTTTGGGTTCGCGTTGAGGTTCCGTGTTAGGGTTATGGGTTAGGGTTCGGGTTCGGGTTCACATTCGGCTTAGTATTTGGGTTCTGGTTCGGGTTAAGATTAGGCCCTGAATGGTGGCTCGGGGCTGCTCCATCTGTCCTCCCAGGGCCGACCTTCCTTGTCCTTGGCCCTCTGTCATCCTGGATCCTCTCTACGTCCTCCTTAAACTATTATGAATGTCCCCAGGAGCAGGGTGGCAGGAGTGGGGTTCAGGAGGGCCTGCCGCGATCCTGTGCCCCAGACAACACTGAGAAAGGAGCCCCAGGACATTGTGTCATGAGGACTGGGATGAGGATCCCCTCCACCTCCTTGGGCATGAACACTGTTCCATTCCGTGCTGTCTCACCACTGCTGGGCCCAATCCTACTGAAAACACATCCGTGGCCAACCGAGCCAGAGTTTCTGGGGGTGAGTCCCAGGCTGAGCCCTGCTAGGTGACAGGTGCACCTGTGGCCTGGGATGGGTGCCGCTCACGGTTGTCTCAGACAGGGGTGCCTGTCTGCCTTCTCTCCAGGGGCCCTGCATTGGACCTCTGCTTCCTCACGTTCTCCCCAGGGCTGCTGGTCCCCAGACCAGACACCTGCCAGTCTGAGGGTGACCAGCACTGCCTCCCCAGGGTTTCCTTTGCCTGAGTCCTTCCCCGGGAGCTCCTGCATCTCCTGACTCATACTCCCTGTGTGCCTCTCCTCCCCCTTGAACTTGCACGTGTCTAGTCTCTGTCCCTGTGGGACCCAGTGACTTGGAGCATGGATTGGAGCAGACCCATGGGAGACCTTTCTCCGGCCTAGGGTTGTGAGCGATGCTTTTGCGCTCCGCGGTGTGTCTTCCAGCTTTCTGCATTTCCCTGGTTTCTGTGTGGGCCACAGGAGGAAACAGCCGTGTCCTGTCTGGGGCCCGACTGTGGTGTCCCAGCAGGAACAGGGGCCTTGGCCCCGAGATTGTGCCCAGAATTCCTAAAGGGGTCCCTAGGATGACATCTCCTCTGTAATCCATTGGGCACCTCAACAACCAAGAAGGGAAATTCTATGTCAAACAGAGAGAAGAAACAAAAACCAAACCTAACCAAACCAAACCAAACCCCAAACAAGGGCCCTTTGAAAATAGGTGCAGACACAAACGCACCTATTGAGGGATTCCACTTCCAGAAACCTCCAGAACACGTGCAGGAACAGCTTGGGGCTTGCGAGGGGCCAGGCTGGGGGAACAATGGGCAGGAGGGCTTGGGCTCAGGGTCTCGTTTGGGGAAGGAGGTATCCTGCAACGATGTTCTGGGGCGTGGTGGCACAGCGTTGGGAATGCACTTCATGCTCATGACGTGTTCCAGGGAAAACAAGAACTTTTATTTAAAATAAATAATACACGGCATAGAGGAGATGGACGGCGACGAGAACGCTGACTCCATACAGGAGAGGAAGGACACAAGGGGAGGGGATGGAACATTCTGGGGGGATGTTGGGGTCAGGGGATGGAACTGACGGCGTTTTTCTGGGGAGATCTCCCCGCAGAGTTGTGGGCTCTGGATGCGGGTCTGGGAGTCCCGCAGGAGAAGGTGTTGGGGCAGGGGTTGGGCTAGGGGCGGGGACAGGGTCAGCAGTAGTGGCCAGTGCAGGATCCAGAGCAGGAGCTGGGTCAGAGGCAGGAACAGGAGCCCAGGCAAGGTCAGGGAAAGGAGCAGGAGCAAATGAGAGGGACTGGGTCTGGGGCGGGAACAGGGGCCTAGGCAGGGCCAGGGGAAGGGATGGCGACAGTCGAAGGCGAAGACACAGGGGCAGGGGCTGGGTCTGGGGCAGGAACAGGGGCGCAGGCAGGGAAAGTGGAAGCCTTCCTGTCAGGGGCAGGGGCAGGGGCAGTGGCAGGAGCAGGGGCAGGGGCAGGACAAGGGTTAGGACCTGGGTCTGGTGCAGGTGCAGGGGCAGTGGCCCTGGCAGGGAAAGGAGAAAGGACAGGGGCAGAGGCAAGGGCAGACGCAGGGGCAGGGGCAGGGGAAGGGGCAGGAACTGGGGCAAGTGCATTGGTGATGACTGGTTCATGATCAAGGGCATGGGCTGGGTCTGGGGCGGGAACAGGGGCCTAGGCAGGGCGAAGGGAAGGGGCAGTGTTCCTGGCAGGGCCAGGGGAAGGGATGGCGGCAGTTGAAGGGGAAGACGCAGGGAGAGGGCCTGGGTCTGGGGCAGGAACAGGGGCGCAGGCAGGGAAAGTGGAGGCCTTCCCGGCAGGGGCAGAGGCAGGGGCAGGGGCAGGGGCAGGGGCAGGGGCAGGGGCAAGAACAGGGTTCGGACTTGGGTCTGGGGCAGTTGTAGGGGCACGTGCAGGGGCAGGACCTGGGTCTGGGGCAGGTGCAGGGGCAGGTGCCGGGGCAGTGGCCCTGGCAGGGAAAGGAGAAAGGACAGGGGCAGGGGCAGGGGCAGGAGCAGGGGCAGGAGCAGGAACTGGGGCAAGTGCATTGGTGATGACTGGTTCAGGGTCAAGGGCAGGAGCTGGGTCTGGGGCGGGAACAGGGGCCTAGGCTTGGCCAGGGGAAGGGGCAGTGTTCCTGGCAGGGCCAGGGGAAGGGATGGCGGCAGTTGAAGGGGAAGACGCAAAGACAGGGCGTGGGTCTGGGGCAGGAACAGGGGCACAGGCAGGGAAAGTGGAGGCCTTCCTGGCTGGGGCAGGGGCAGACGCAGAGGCAGGGGCAAAGCCAGGGGAAAGGCCAGGGGTAGGACCTGGGTCTGGGGCAGGTGCAGGGGCAGTGGCCCTGGCAGGGAAAAGAGAAAGGACAGGGGCAGGGGCAGACGCAGGGGCAGGGGAAGAGGCAGGAGCAGGAACCGAGGAAAGTGCATTGGTGATGACTGGTTCAGGGTCAAGGGCAGGAGCTGGGTCTGGGGCAGGACCAGGGGCACCGGCAGGGAAAGTGGAGGCCTTCCTGGCTGGGGCAGGTGCAGACGCAGAGGCAGGGGCAAAGCCAGGGGAAAGGCCAGGGGTAGGACCTGGGTCTGGGGCAGGTGCCTGGGCAGTGGCCCTGGCAGGGAAAGGCAAAGGGATAGGGGCGGGGGAAGGGGCAGGGGCAGGAGCTGGGGCAAGTGCAGGGCTGATGGCCTGGGCGAGGTCAAGGGCTGGAGCTGGGTCTGGGGCAGGAACAGGGGCCCAGGGAGGGGTTGGGGAAGGGGTGGGACCAAGGGAGGATCTGGGTCAAGGGCCAGAACAGGAGCCCAGGCAGGGGCAGGGGAAGTGGGAGTCGCTCTGGCAGGGGCAGGGCAAGGGGGAGCGGTAGGAGCAGGGGTGGGGGCAGGAGCAGGAGCCAGCTCTCCCTGGACAGCATCAGCATCAACACCTGTGGGCTCCCGGTCTCCCGCCGAAGGGACTCCAGACACCATGTGCCCCTCCGGAGTGGCTGAAGTTGGGAGTGGGTCTAGCTCCTTGGCTGGAGAAGCTGGGAGAGGAGAGAAGGTCACCCGCGGGCCTGCCTCTCCCTGTGGCTTTGCAGAGACAGAGCCCAGCCCGGGGCCTCCCGCAGAAGCCGCAGCCACGAAGGAACCCTCCCGGGGACATCTCCCCGACTGCAGTCCACCTCCTGGGTGCTCCGAGCCAAGTCGTGGCTCCTGGCTCCACACCAGCCTGTGGGGGCTTCTCCCTGTGGGGCCCAGCACCGACCCCTCCCCACACAGCCACAGGCACCCCACCCCAGCCTTCTCACCCTTGGACTTGGCCTCCGTGGGCTCCGTGTCCAGGACCACAATCCAGTGGAGTACCGCGGGCACTGGTCTGGGATGTAGCGGGGGCCTTCCCAGGACCGGGGACTCCGGGGTCAGGGAGGAGTGCGTGTCTTCCCGCCTCCTTCCTAGTTCATCCGTGGCCTGCCAAGGCAGAGACGGGGAGTGTGCAAGAGGCGTCAGAGCCCTGCCCGGCTGTACCCACCGTGCTCCTGCCCAGTGCCCCTGCTTCTCCCAGATTCCACGCAGACCTGTGCGTGCACAGCCCCGCACCTGGGTCAGTGACCCGTCCCTGCAGGGTCTCAGGATCAACCCTGGGCAGAAGGGTGCAGCCCCCACACTCCGTCCCACCTAGCCAGCCTTAACCTGGGGTGTGAACATGACCTGCCCACCAGGCATCTGACCCCTCATCAGCCTGCTCCTGCTCGGGGCGTCTCCATCCCCGATGAGCTCTCTTTACACACACACGCACGCACACACACACACACACACACACACACACACACACAGACACACGGGGAGGAGACCTAGGCCTACACGGGTCGTGTGGGGCTGTCTGACTCTGAGCCTCCCGGTGTCACCTTTAGATTCTTTTTGCCAAAGGGCCAGAGTCGTCGGGGAAACCTGACACGACCTGCCCAGTGAGGGGACGTGTTTGGCGGGCGAGCTCTCCTCTGCCTGCATCCTCTGGGCTTCGGTAGGCAGCAGCAGAACATGTCGCTTCCTTCAGGATCTGCCCAGAAATGAGCTGGGCCGGGGGGTTTTCTCTGGAATGTGGGTGCCTGGATACGTGGGTTCCAAGTCCGTTGGGCTCTGTCGTCGGGGAAGTGAGGTCACCACTGCCTGGGGGCTCCTTACCGGACTTCCTGCTCCCACCAGAGCTCCCTGAGGGCGCCCCTCCCCCAGCTGCTCAAGGCTCAACCTCCACCCCGTGCCCTGTCCATCCAGTGACCCCCACACAGCCTCCCCACAGCCCCTGGGAGGCCTGGGTGCAGCTGTTGTCCCCGCTGGGAGGGCCCAGAGCTGGGTTCAGACCGGGCTCCTGCACCTGCCTAGGACTGTGAGCCCGCACACACCCTGTGGCTCTCAGGGCCTCCCCAGTCTCCCCGTCTGCACACTGGGGGTGTCCTGGCTTCTGCTAGGGATGGCATCAGGGGTAGGATCCCTGCATACGTTCCATCCCCGCTCTCCCAGGAGGCTGGTGCACACACTTGGCCGGGCACGGGTGAGCCAGGGGCTGGGCGGGGGCATGGAACACAGCCCAGAGGGGCCTGGATCTGCTCTGGGATTCAGGCAAAGGCACCGTCCTCCTGCCTGTGTCCCATCCCCCGTGGCATGGTTGCAGTGCATGGCTTCTGACCTTGGTGACACAGGCTTCCCGGGGCTCCCATTAGGTAGAGGTCCAAAGGCCTCGTCTGCGCCCATGTGCTGACCAGGCCCCACAGGGAACCCCGGGCATTCCCGTATCTGTCCTCCCAGGGTGGATGGCCCGTGGGACTGAGAAGGGGACACAATGTTTGGCTGCCATTTCCCAGCCGATGGAGGAAAGTCTGGGACTTCTCCTGGTTCCCTCTCTCCTGGGTTCAGTGTCTGTCTCTGTCTCTGTCTTTGTCTCTGTGCCTGCGTCTGTCTCTGTTCGTGGGTGTCTCCCAGGAGCCGGATCTGGGGGCTCCAGGGCTGAGGGGAGAAACCTCCGAAGTCTCCCTTGTCCCTGTTTCCCTCTCCTGGGCTGGTGCTCGGTTCCTTGCTAAGTAAGGCCTTCTCACCCCGAGCAGAGCTCTGACTCTAGAACCTCTTCCCAGTGGGGGTCCTGAGGCCACAACAAGGAGGCTCCTGCCCCGTGTCCCCAGACCAGGGGTCCAGTGCTCTGCCACATTCTGCAAGCCCACAAGGTCAGTCCCCAGGCTGTCTTCTGCTCAGAAGGACCTCGAGGGAGTCCAAAGCATTTTCCCACGACTGGGAGCACAGTGGGTCAGGGACAGAGATTCAAGGCCAACAGGCTCTTCTGCAAGCCTGAGGGAGACTAGGGACACCCTGTCTCTATGGCCCCACTGATAGAAGAGGAAGGGGAGGCCTTCAGTGTTGTAGCCCTGTCCACACTGGGGGTGGGGCGTGCCTCTTCCTACTTCCAGTAGTCCAGGGTGGTGATGGACACCAGGCCCCAGACCCTGACCCTACCCAGTGCCCTGGCAAAGCCCCTGGGCCCCTTGGGGACCCCTTGACCATCAGCCTGTCCTGTCTCCCCTCCCCATGCTTTGGATCTCGGCCCTTGCCAGGAGTCCTGATACCCCCGACCCCATGGCCCAGCTGTCTCCAATCTCTTTCTTCTTTCCCCCTTGTTACCCACCATTTTCCCAGGGTGTCTCCCCCTCTGACCCCTATCTGGGCAGAGTGGGGTGTGTGTGTGTGTGTGTGCGCGCGCGCACACACACACACACGCGCGCTCAAACACATATGCTTCTAGCTGTCTGGGGATGCCCGAGGTCATGTCCCCCCATGGGATGGGGTGGGTAGCTCTCCCCAAGCATCTGAGGAGCTCTCACCCTCAAAGCATACCTCATGGGAGGGTCAGGAATTGCCTAGGCCTGGAGGGAAGCTCTGCTCCTTGGACTCTGTACCCGATATTTGTCCTGGGCCAGTCGCTGCCTCTCTTGAGCCCAGGTTCCCAACTGACCCTGAGGGTTGGACATGGAAATGCTTGAACCTGGCCTTTGCTCCAGGGGTAGGTGGAGGTGGAGGAAAGGTGCACCAGGCACACAGACCTCCATTCCGAGAGGGCCAGGTGTGCCCAGGAGACCTGCACACAGCACCTGTCCCCTGACCCAGCCTTGTGGTGGATGCGGACCCACCATGGCGCTGTCCCCGACTGGTCCCCCATGTTCCCTCACCACTGCCAAGTCCTCTGTGGCCCCAAAGTCTGCTGAGCACCGGAACCGTGCCTATCCTGGGAAGCAAGGCTCAGGGTGCAAGGCCAGGCGGGTTGGACATCTGGGGATGCAAAGGTCATCGAGTACCCCCCACCCAGCTGGCCTGGAATTCAGAATCCGTCCCAGGGTCCTGCTCAATGCAGGCTTGAGCCAGAGGACTTGGAGACGTAGGTGGAGGCCAAATCAGGACAGGGAGATCAGTGGGCCCCTTCCACTTCTCTCTCCCTCTGCTGGGTCTTCCTGGTTGTTCCCTGGGACAGAGGTCCAGCCTGTCCTTGGATAGAGCCCTGGCTTGAGTCGGTGAGTGGGAAAAAGGACAGGGAAGGTTAGGGTTTGAGTTAGGGGTTTGGGTTAGGGTCAGGTTCAGGGTCAGGTTCAGGGTCAGGTTCAGGGCCAGGGTTAGGTTTAGGGTTAGGGTTAGGTTTAAGGACTGGGTCAAGGTCAGGGTCAGGGTTCAGGTCAGGGCCAGGGTTAGGGTTAGGGTCAAAGTCAGGGTTCAGTTTAGGTGCCAGTTTAGGGTAGGGTCAGGGTTAGGGTTAGGGTCAGGGTCAGGGTAGGGTCAGGGTCAGGGTTTTGGGTTAGGGTTAGGGTTAGGGTTAGTGTTGTGGTTAGGATAGGGATAGACAGGTTTAGGGTCAGGGTTAGGGTAGGGTTTGGGGTTGGGTTTAGGGTTAGAATCAGGGTTAGGTTTAGGGTCAGGGTCCTTGTTAGGGTCACGGTCAGGGTTAGGGTTAGGGTCTGGGTCGTGGTCAGTGTTACGGTCAGGGTTCGGGTCAGGGTCAGTGTTAGTGTTAGGGTCAGGGCCAGCGTCACGGTTAGGGTAAGTTTTAGGTTTAGGGTTAGGGTTAGGGTTAGTTTTAGGGTCAGGTCCAGGGTGGGTTAGGGTATGTTTTAGGGTTAGGGTCAGTGTTAGGGTCAGGGTCAGGGCTAGGACTAGGGTTAGTGTTACGCTCCGGGTTAGGTTTAGGGACTGGGTCATGGTCAGGGTCAGCGTTCTCATCAGGGCCAGGGTTAGGTTTTCGGTCAGAGTCAGGGTTCAGTTCAGGTTCCAGTTTAGGGTCAGGGTCAGGGTCAGGTTGGGTGTTAGGGTCAGGGTCAGGCTTAGGGGCAGGGTTCGGTTTAGGGACTGGGCCAGGGTCAGTGTCAGGGTTCAGGTCACGGCCAGGGTTAGGCTGAGGGCCAGGGTCAGGATTCAGTTTAGGTTCCAGTTTAGGGTCAGGGTCAGGGTTAGGGTTAGGTTCAGGGTCAGGCTTAGGGTTTGGGGTTACGGTTAGGGTTAGTGTTAGGGTCGGGGTTAGGGTAGGGTTAAACAGGGTTAGGGTCAGAGTTAGGGTTAGGCTTGGGGTAGGATTAGGCTTAGAATCAGGGTTAGGTTAAGGGACTGGGTCAGCGTCAGGGTCAGGGTTCAGGTCATGTCCAGGGTTAGGCTGAGGGCCAGGGTCAGGATTCAGTTCAGGTTCCAGTTTAGGGTCAGGGTCAGGGTTAGGGTTAGGGTCAGCGTTAGGTTAGGGACTGGGTCAGGGTCAGGGTCAGAGTTCCGGTCACGGCCAGGGTTAGGCTGAGGGCCAGGGTCAGGATTCTGTTTAGGTTCCAGTGTAGGGTCAGGGTCATGGTTAGGTTTAGGGACTGGGTCAGGGTCAGGGTCCGGGTTCACGTCACGGCCAGGGTAAGCTGAGGGCTAGGGTCAGGATTCCGTTTAGGTTCCAGTTTAGGGTCAGGGTCAGGGTTAGGGTTAGGTTCAGTGTCAGGCTTAGGGTTAGTGTTAGGGTCTGGGTTAGCGTAGGGTTAGACAGGGTTAGGGTCAGGGTTAGGGTTAGGCTTGGGGTTAGGGTTAGGCTTAGAATCAGGGTTAGGTTTATGGTCAGGGTCCCTGTTAGGGTCCGGGTTAGGGTTAGGGTTAGGGTCAGGGTCCTGGTCAATGTTACGGTCAGGGTTAGGGTCAGGGTCATGGTTAGTGTTAGGGTCAGGGCCAGGGTCAGGTTTAGGGTACGTTTTAGGGTTAGGGTCTCGGTTAGGGTCAGGGTCAGGGTTAGGACCAGGGTTCGGCTTACGCTCCGGGTTAGGTTTAGGGGCTAGGTCAGGGTCAGGTTCAGGGTCACGTCCAGGGTTAGGTTTTCGGTCAGAGTCAGGGTTCAGTTCAGGGTCAGGTCAGGGTTAGGGTAAGCTTCAGGGTGACGGTTAGGGTTTGGGGTTAGGGTTAGCGTTAGTGGTAAGGTTGGTGTTAGGGTAGGGTGAGACAGGCTTAGGTTCAGGGTTTGGTTAGGGTAGGCGTTATGGTTTACTTAGAATCAGGGATAGGTTTAGGGTCAATGTCGTCCGTGTTATGGTCAGGGTAAGGGTTAGGCTCACCGTCAGGGTCAGGGTTAGGTTTAGGGTCAGGGTCAGGGTCAGTGTTAGGGTCAGTATTTTTGTCTGGGTTAGGGTCAGGGTCAGCATCAGGGTGTGGTTAGGGTTAGGGTCAGGCTCACAGTCAGGGTCCGGGTCAGGGTTAGGCTTAGGGTTAGGGTTAGGGTTAGGTTTAGGGTTAGGGTTAGGGTTCGGGTTCGGGTTTGGGTTCAGGTTTAGGATTTGAGGTTAGGTTTGGGTTCGCGTTGAGGTTCCGTGTTAGGGTTATGGGTTAGGGTTCGGGTTCGGGTTCACATTCGGCTTAGTATTTGGGTTCTGGTTCGGGTTAAGATTAGGCCCTGAATGGTGGCTCGGGGCTGCTCCATCTGTCCTCCCAGGGCCGACCTTCCTTGTCCTTGGCCCTCTGTCATCCTGGATCCTCTCTACGTCCTCCTTAAACTATTATGAATGTCCCCAGGAGCAGGGTGGCAGGAGTGGGGTTCAGGAGGGCCTGCCGCGATCCTGTGCCCCAGACAACACTGAGAAAGGAGCCCCAGGACATTGTGTCATGAGGACTGGGATGAGGATCCCCTCCACCTCCTTGGGCATGAACACTGTTCCATTCCGTGCTGTCTCACCACTGCTGGGCCCAATCCTACTGAAAACACATCCGTGGCCAACCGAGCCAGAGTTTCTGGGGGTGAGTCCCAGGCTGAGCCCTGCTAGGTGACAGGTGCACCTGTGGCCTGGGATGGGTGCCGCTCACGGTTGTCTCAGACAGGGGTGCCTGTCTGCCTTCTCTCCAGGGGCCCTGCATTGGACCTCTGCTTCCTCACGTTCTCCCCAGGGCTGCTGGTCCCCAGACCAGACACCTGCCAGTCTGAGGGTGACCAGCACTGCCTCCCCAGGGTTTCCTTTGCCTGAGTCCTTCCCCGGGAGCTCCTGCATCTCCTGACTCATACTCCCTGTGTGCCTCTCCTCCCCCTTGAACTTGCACGTGTCTAGTCTCTGTCCCTGTGGGACCCAGTGACTTGGAGCATGGATTGGAGCAGACCCATGGGAGACCTTTCTCCGGCCTAGGGTTGTGAGCGATGCTTTTGCGCTCCGCGGTGTGTCTTCCAGCTTTCTGCATTTCCCTGGTTTCTGTGTGGGCCACAGGAGGAAACAGCCGTGTCCTGTCTGGGGCCCGACTGTGGTGTCCCAGCAGGAACAGGGGCCTTGGCCCCGAGATTGTGCCCAGAATTCCTAAAGGGGTCCCTAGGATGACATCTCCTCTGTAATCCATTGGGCACCTCAACAACCAAGAAGGGAAATTCTATGTCAAACAGAGAGAAGAAACAAAAACCAAACCTAACCAAACCAAACCAAACCCCAAACAAGGGCCCTTTGAAAATAGGTGCAGACACAAACGCACCTATTGAGGGATTCCACTTCCAGAAACCTCCAGAACACGTGCAGGAACAGCTTGGGGCTTGCGAGGGGCCAGGCTGGGGGAACAATGGGCAGGAGGGCTTGGGCTCAGGGTCTCGTTTGGGGAAGGAGGTATCCTGCAACGATGTTCTGGGGCGTGGTGGCACAGCGTTGGGAATGCACTTCATGCTCATGACGTGTTCCAGGGAAAACAAGAACTTTTATTTAAAATAAATAATACACGGCATAGAGGAGATGGACGGCGACGAGAACGCTGACTCCATACAGGAGAGGAAGGACACAAGGGGAGGGGATGGAACATTCTGGGGGGATGTTGGGGTCAGGGGATGGAACTGACGGCGTTTTTCTGGGGAGATCTCCCCGCAGAGTTGTGGGCTCTGGATGCGGGTCTGGGAGTCCCGCAGGAGAAGGTGTTGGGGCAGGGGTTGGGCTAGGGGCGGGGACAGGGTCAGCAGTAGTGGCCAGTGCAGGATCCAGAGCAGGAGCTGGGTCAGAGGCAGGAACAGGAGCCCAGGCAAGGTCAGGGAAAGGAGCAGGAGCAAATGAGAGGGACTGGGTCTGGGGCGGGAACAGGGGCCTAGGCAGGGCCAGGGGAAGGGATGGCGACAGTCGAAGGCGAAGACACAGGGGCAGGGGCTGGGTCTGGGGCAGGAACAGGGGCGCAGGCAGGGAAAGTGGAAGCCTTCCTGTCAGGGGCAGGGGCAGGGGCAGTGGCAGGAGCAGGGGCAGGGGCAGGACAAGGGTTAGGACCTGGGTCTGGTGCAGGTGCAGGGGCAGTGGCCCTGGCAGGGAAAGGAGAAAGGACAGGGGCAGAGGCAAGGGCAGACGCAGGGGCAGGGGCAGGGGAAGGGGCAGGAACTGGGGCAAGTGCATTGGTGATGACTGGTTCATGATCAAGGGCATGGGCTGGGTCTGGGGCGGGAACAGGGGCCTAGGCAGGGCGAAGGGAAGGGGCAGTGTTCCTGGCAGGGCCAGGGGAAGGGATGGCGGCAGTTGAAGGGGAAGACGCAGGGAGAGGGCCTGGGTCTGGGGCAGGAACAGGGGCGCAGGCAGGGAAAGTGGAGGCCTTCCCGGCAGGGGCAGAGGCAGGGGCAGGGGCAGGGGCAGGGGCAGGGGCAGGGGCAAGAACAGGGTTCGGACTTGGGTCTGGGGCAGTTGTAGGGGCACGTGCAGGGGCAGGACCTGGGTCTGGGGCAGGTGCAGGGGCAGGTGCCGGGGCAGTGGCCCTGGCAGGGAAAGGAGAAAGGACAGGGGCAGGGGCAGGGGCAGGAGCAGGGGCAGGAGCAGGAACTGGGGCAAGTGCATTGGTGATGACTGGTTCAGGGTCAAGGGCAGGAGCTGGGTCTGGGGCGGGAACAGGGGCCTAGGCTTGGCCAGGGGAAGGGGCAGTGTTCCTGGCAGGGCCAGGGGAAGGGATGGCGGCAGTTGAAGGGGAAGACGCAAAGACAGGGCGTGGGTCTGGGGCAGGAACAGGGGCACAGGCAGGGAAAGTGGAGGCCTTCCTGGCTGGGGCAGGGGCAGACGCAGAGGCAGGGGCAAAGCCAGGGGAAAGGCCAGGGGTAGGACCTGGGTCTGGGGCAGGTGCAGGGGCAGTGGCCCTGGCAGGGAAAAGAGAAAGGACAGGGGCAGGGGCAGACGCAGGGGCAGGGGAAGAGGCAGGAGCAGGAACCGAGGAAAGTGCATTGGTGATGACTGGTTCAGGGTCAAGGGCAGGAGCTGGGTCTGGGGCAGGACCAGGGGCACCGGCAGGGAAAGTGGAGGCCTTCCTGGCTGGGGCAGGTGCAGACGCAGAGGCAGGGGCAAAGCCAGGGGAAAGGCCAGGGGTAGGACCTGGGTCTGGGGCAGGTGCCTGGGCAGTGGCCCTGGCAGGGAAAGGCAAAGGGATAGGGGCGGGGGAAGGGGCAGGGGCAGGAGCTGGGGCAAGTGCAGGGCTGATGGCCTGGGCGAGGTCAAGGGCTGGAGCTGGGTCTGGGGCAGGAACAGGGGCCCAGGGAGGGGTTGGGGAAGGGGTGGGACCAAGGGAGGATCTGGGTCAAGGGCCAGAACAGGAGCCCAGGCAGGGGCAGGGGAAGTGGGAGTCGCTCTGGCAGGGGCAGGGCAAGGGGGAGCGGTAGGAGCAGGGGTGGGGGCAGGAGCAGGAGCCAGCTCTCCCTGGACAGCATCAGCATCAACACCTGTGGGCTCCCGGTCTCCCGCCGAAGGGACTCCAGACACCATGTGCCCCTCCGGAGTGGCTGAAGTTGGGAGTGGGTCTAGCTCCTTGGCTGGAGAAGCTGGGAGAGGAGAGAAGGTCACCCGCGGGCCTGCCTCTCCCTGTGGCTTTGCAGAGACAGAGCCCAGCCCGGGGCCTCCCGCAGAAGCCGCAGCCACGAAGGAACCCTCCCGGGGACATCTCCCCGACTGCAGTCCACCTCCTGGGTGCTCCGAGCCAAGTCGTGGCTCCTGGCTCCACACCAGCCTGTGGGGGCTTCTCCCTGTGGGGCCCAGCACCGACCCCTCCCCACACAGCCACAGGCACCCCACCCCAGCCTTCTCACCCTTGGACTTGGCCTCCGTGGGCTCCGTGTCCAGGACCACAATCCAGTGGAGTACCGCGGGCACTGGTCTGGGATGTAGCGGGGGCCTTCCCAGGACCGGGGACTCCGGGGTCAGGGAGGAGTGCGTGTCTTCCCGCCTCCTTCCTAGTTCATCCGTGGCCTGCCAAGGCAGAGACGGGGAGTGTGCAAGAGGCGTCAGAGCCCTGCCCGGCTGTACCCACCGTGCTCCTGCCCAGTGCCCCTGCTTCTCCCAGATTCCACGCAGACCTGTGCGTGCACAGCCCCGCACCTGGGTCAGTGACCCGTCCCTGCAGGGTCTCAGGATCAACCCTGGGCAGAAGGGTGCAGCCCCCACACTCCGTCCCACCTAGCCAGCCTTAACCTGGGGTGTGAACATGACCTGCCCACCAGGCATCTGACCCCTCATCAGCCTGCTCCTGCTCGGGGCGTCTCCATCCCCGATGAGCTCTCTTTACACACACACGCACGCACACACACACACACACACACACACACACACACACAGACACACGGGGAGGAGACCTAGGCCTACACGGGTCGTGTGGGGCTGTCTGACTCTGAGCCTCCCGGTGTCACCTTTAGATTCTTTTTGCCAAAGGGCCAGAGTCGTCGGGGAAACCTGACACGACCTGCCCAGTGAGGGGACGTGTTTGGCGGGCGAGCTCTCCTCTGCCTGCATCCTCTGGGCTTCGGTAGGCAGCAGCAGAACATGTCGCTTCCTTCAGGATCTGCCCAGAAATGAGCTGGGCCGGGGGGTTTTCTCTGGAATGTGGGTGCCTGGATACGTGGGTTCCAAGTCCGTTGGGCTCTGTCGTCGGGGAAGTGAGGTCACCACTGCCTGGGGGCTCCTTACCGGACTTCCTGCTCCCACCAGAGCTCCCTGAGGGCGCCCCTCCCCCAGCTGCTCAAGGCTCAACCTCCACCCCGTGCCCTGTCCATCCAGTGACCCCCACACAGCCTCCCCACAGCCCCTGGGAGGCCTGGGTGCAGCTGTTGTCCCCGCTGGGAGGGCCCAGAGCTGGGTTCAGACCGGGCTCCTGCACCTGCCTAGGACTGTGAGCCCGCACACACCCTGTGGCTCTCAGGGCCTCCCCAGTCTCCCCGTCTGCACACTGGGGGTGTCCTGGCTTCTGCTAGGGATGGCATCAGGGGTAGGATCCCTGCATACGTTCCATCCCCGCTCTCCCAGGAGGCTGGTGCACACACTTGGCCGGGCACGGGTGAGCCAGGGGCTGGGCGGGGGCATGGAACACAGCCCAGAGGGGCCTGGATCTGCTCTGGGATTCAGGCAAAGGCACCGTCCTCCTGCCTGTGTCCCATCCCCCGTGGCATGGTTGCAGTGCATGGCTTCTGACCTTGGTGACACAGGCTTCCCGGGGCTCCCATTAGGTAGAGGTCCAAAGGCCTCGTCTGCGCCCATGTGCTGACCAGGCCCCACAGGGAACCCCGGGCATTCCCGTATCTGTCCTCCCAGGGTGGATGGCCCGTGGGACTGAGAAGGGGACACAATGTTTGGCTGCCATTTCCCAGCCGATGGAGGAAAGTCTGGGACTTCTCCTGGTTCCCTCTCTCCTGGGTTCAGTGTCTGTCTCTGTCTCTGTCTTTGTCTCTGTGCCTGCGTCTGTCTCTGTTCGTGGGTGTCTCCCAGGAGCCGGATCTGGGGGCTCCAGGGCTGAGGGGAGAAACCTCCGAAGTCTCCCTTGTCCCTGTTTCCCTCTCCTGGGCTGGTGCTCGGTTCCTTGCTAAGTAAGGCCTTCTCACCCCGAGCAGAGCTCTGACTCTAGAACCTCTTCCCAGTGGGGGTCCTGAGGCCACAACAAGGAGGCTCCTGCCCCGTGTCCCCAGACCAGGGGTCCAGTGCTCTGCCACATTCTGCAAGCCCACAAGGTCAGTCCCCAGGCTGTCTTCTGCTCAGAAGGACCTCGAGGGAGTCCAAAGCATTTTCCCACGACTGGGAGCACAGTGGGTCAGGGACAGAGATTCAAGGCCAACAGGCTCTTCTGCAAGCCTGAGGGAGACTAGGGACACCCTGTCTCTATGGCCCCACTGATAGAAGAGGAAGGGGAGGCCTTCAGTGTTGTAGCCCTGTCCACACTGGGGGTGGGGCGTGCCTCTTCCTACTTCCAGTAGTCCAGGGTGGTGATGGACACCAGGCCCCAGACCCTGACCCTACCCAGTGCCCTGGCAAAGCCCCTGGGCCCCTTGGGGACCCCTTGACCATCAGCCTGTCCTGTCTCCCCTCCCCATGCTTTGGATCTCGGCCCTTGCCAGGAGTCCTGATACCCCCGACCCCATGGCCCAGCTGTCTCCAATCTCTTTCTTCTTTCCCCCTTGTTACCCACCATTTTCCCAGGGTGTCTCCCCCTCTGACCCCTATCTGGGCAGAGTGGGGTGTGTGTGTGTGTGTGTGCGCGCGCGCACACACACACACACGCGCGCTCAAACACATATGCTTCTAGCTGTCTGGGGATGCCCGAGGTCATGTCCCCCCATGGGATGGGGTGGGTAGCTCTCCCCAAGCATCTGAGGAGCTCTCACCCTCAAAGCATACCTCATGGGAGGGTCAGGAATTGCCTAGGCCTGGAGGGAAGCTCTGCTCCTTGGACTCTGTACCCGATATTTGTCCTGGGCCAGTCGCTGCCTCTCTTGAGCCCAGGTTCCCAACTGACCCTGAGGGTTGGACATGGAAATGCTTGAACCTGGCCTTTGCTCCAGGGGTAGGTGGAGGTGGAGGAAAGGTGCACCAGGCACACAGACCTCCATTCCGAGAGGGCCAGGTGTGCCCAGGAGACCTGCACACAGCACCTGTCCCCTGACCCAGCCTTGTGGTGGATGCGGACCCACCATGGCGCTGTCCCCGACTGGTCCCCCATGTTCCCTCACCACTGCCAAGTCCTCTGTGGCCCCAAAGTCTGCTGAGCACCGGAACCGTGCCTATCCTGGGAAGCAAGGCTCAGGGTGCAAGGCCAGGCGGGTTGGACATCTGGGGATGCAAAGGTCATCGAGTACCCCCCACCCAGCTGGCCTGGAATTCAGAATCCGTCCCAGGGTCCTGCTCAATGCAGGCTTGAGCCAGAGGACTTGGAGACGTAGGTGGAGGCCAAATCAGGACAGGGAGATCAGTGGGCCCCTTCCACTTCTCTCTCCCTC